>NC_048232.1:7638468-7973902 GCF_002007445.2 Ailuropoda melanoleuca | reverse complement strand
TTATCTGTGGTGTCCTTTGCAAATATATTCTCCCATTCCGTGGGCTGTCTCTTAGTTTTTTTGACTGTTTCCTTGGCTGTGCAGAAGCTTTTTATCCTGATGAAGTCCCATATGTTCATTTTATCTTTTGTTTCTCTTGCCTTTGGAGATGTGTCATGAAAAAGGTTGCTCTGGCCGATGTCATAGAGGTTGTTGCCTATGTTCTCTAGAATTTTGATGGATTCCTGTCACATCGAGGTCTTTCATCCATTTGGAGTTTATTTTTGTGTTATGGTGTGAGAGAGTGGTCAAGTTTCATTCTTTTGCATGTAGCTGTCCAATTTTCCCAGCAAATGGTATCTTGGAGTAGGTTGAATTTAGATGGATTTTGGTAATATCAATAGAACTAGCTAATATATTGGAAAGAGAGGAGTGAAGGAGGACTCTTCTATTTTTGCTTGGATACATGGGTTGATGGCAGCACTTTTTTTTTTTTTTCTGGGAAAGGAGAGTTTGGCCAAAGAGAAAGTTTTGCAGCTGGTGGTGAGAAAAAGAAAGGATTTCATTTTGAATATGCTAAGTTAAACACCTGCTTAATTTAGACGGGGTACTCTGGAAGTGGAGGCTGAGATGAGATTCTTATGAAAATGCTTTTTTTTTTTTAAAGATTTTGTTTTTTATTTATGAGAGAGAGAGCTCTCTCATGAACTGGGTGGGGGGGGGAGGGAGGAGCAGACAGGGTGAAGCAGGCTCCCCAGTCAAGAGGGAGCCCAACACAGGGCTCAATCCCAGGTGAAATGCTTTTTTAAGGAAGCCTTTCCTAGAGAAACGTCTAAAAACATGAGAAGGATAGGGAAGGGGAAGCAGGTGAGCAAGGATGTGGTTTCAGTTAGAGTTCAGTTTCAGCAGAATCCTGTGAGGAAATTTGAAGCATGATTTATGCCCCAGAGAAGGTACTGAGAAAAGAATATCATACCATCATAATCATTGACTGCAGGGTGGCCTATGGGAGATACTTAATCTCCAAAGCCTGGTGGCTTCCAACAGCTAAGATGAATTCCCTAGAGAGTAGTGAAATTTATCTACCACCAAAGAGCCAACGTTCACAACCATAGGTTAGGAAGAAAAACCACGGAAACAAAAAAACACCTTCAGGCCTTACAGCTTTATTACTGATCAATAGGCAATGTTTTTTTTTGTTTTGTTTTGTTTTACAAAATTGTGGCATATCCATACAACGAGAGTATTCAGCTCTAAGAAGGACTATATCAAACATTTATGAAAGAAATAATACAAATTCCACATTAAGCCTTAAAAAATTGAAAAGGAAGAAATATATCCTAACTCATTCAATGTGGCCAACACTACCCTAATATAAAAATAGAAAAAGACATTGCAAGAAAAAAATGTACTATCAACATAATTCATGAAATCTGATGCAATAATTCTAAACTAAATCTTAGCAAATAAAACCCAACAATATGTAAAAAGTACAATATATCATGCCTAAATCTGGTTTATTCCAGGAATGTGAGACTGGATTAACCTTTGAAATTTAAATAATATACTGTATTGAAACTAAAAGAGGAAACCATATGATTGTCTTAATAGACACAGAAAAACACTTGGCAAAATCCAAAATCCAATCCTGGCAAATGCTGTCAGCTAATTAGGAATAGTAGGGAACTTCTGCAGCTTGATAAAGCATACCTAGAGAAGTTTATAAGCTATAATTAGATGAAGTTTTCTTTGTGAAAAAAATTGAAGATGACACAAAGAAATGGAAAAACATTCCATGTTCACAGATTGAACAAACAAACATCGTTAAAATGTCTGTATTACCCAAAACAATCTACACATTTAATGCAATCCCTATCAAAATACCAGTAGCATTTTTCACAAGGCTAGAACAAACAATCCTAAAATTTGTATGGAACCACAAAGACCTGAATAGCCAAAGCAGTCTTGAAAAAGAAAAGCAAAGCTGGAGACCTCACAATTCTGGACCTCAAGGTATATTACAAAGCTGTGGTGATCAAGACAGTATGATACTGGCACAAAAACAGACATATAGATCAATGGAACAGAATAGAAGACCCAGAAATGAACCCACAGCTATATGGTCAATTAATCTCCGACAAAGTGGGACAGAATATCCAATGGGAAAAAGATAGTCTCTTCAACAAATGGTGTTGGCAAAACTGGACAGCAACAGCAAAAGAATGAAACTGGACCACTTTTTTACACCATACACAAAAATAAATTCAAAATAGATGGAAGATTTAAATGTGAGATAGGAAGCCATCAAAATCTTAGAGGAGAACATAGGCAGTAACTTCTTTGATATTAGCCACAGCAACTTTTTACTAGATATGTCTCCTGAGGCAAGGGAAAGCAAAGCAAAAATAAACTATTAGGCCTTCATCAAAGTAAAAGCTTCTGCACAGTGCAAGAAACAATCAAGAAAACTAAAAGGCCACCTACAGAATGGGAGAAGATATTTGCAAATGACATATCTGATAGAAGTTTTCCAAAAAATATACAGAACTTATCAAAGTCAACAACCAAAAAACAAATAATCCAGTTAAAAAATAACATCTTTCTAAAGAAGACATACAGATAACTAATAGACACATGAACAGATGCTCAGCATCACTCATCATCAGGGAGATACAAATCAAAACTGCAGTGAGATATCACCTTATACCAGTCAGGATGGCTAAAATTAACAGGAAACAAGAGGTGTTGGGAAGGATACAGAGAAAGGGGAACTCTCTCACACTATTGGTGGGAATGCAAACTGATGCACCTACTGTGGAAGACAGTATGGAGGGTCCTCAAAAAGTTAAAAATAGAATTACCCTATGATCCAGGAATTGCACTACTAGGTATTTACCCAAAGGATATGAAAACACTAATTTGATGGGATACATGCACCTTAATGTTTATAGAAGCATTATCAACAATAGTCAAATTGTGGAAAGAGGTCGAATGTCCATTGACTCATGAATGAATAAAAGAGATGTGGTATATATACACAATGGAGTATTACTCAGCCATCAAAAAGAATTTGCCATTTGCAATGAAATGGATAGAGCTAGAGGGTATTATACTAAGCGAAATAAGTCAGAGAAGGACAAATACCAAATGATTTCACTCATATGCGGAATTTGAGAAACAAAACAAATGAACGTAGGGGGAAAAAAGAGAGGAAAACCAAGAAACAGACTCTTAACTATCAAGAACAAACTGATGGTTACTGGAGGGGAAGTGGGTGTGGGGATGGGTTAAATAGGTGATGGTGTTAAGGAGGCACTTGTGATGAGCACCAGGTGTTGTATGTAAGTGATGAATCATTAAATCTACTCTTGAATCTAATATTACACTGTATGTTAACTAACTGGAATTTAAATAAAACCATAAAAAAAGGTGCAGTTTTCCACAAATTGATTTATAGTTTTAAATCCTAGGAAGGAATTTTTGTAGAAATTGGCCAGCAAGGGGGAAAAAAAAAGAAATTAGCCAGCAGAGTTTACAATTTATGTAGAAATAGAAATGCAAATGATCTACAATAGCCAGAACAATTTTGAAAAGAGAGAACAGAGTCAGGGGACTAGAAATATCTGACTTCAAGACTTATTATAAATCTGGAGTATTCAAGACAGGGTGGTATTATCAAGTAGAAAAATAAATCAGTGTAACTCAATAGAAAGTCTATTGACCTAGTGAAATTTTGACAAAGATGCAAAGGCAATTTGAAAAAGAAATGGTAGTCTTTTCAAAAAATGATGCTGGAACAATCGGATATCCATATGTGACAGAGAGAGATAAGAAAGGAAGGAAGGGGGAGAGAGAGAAAAAATAAAATCCAACATCTATTTACGCTTATTTTATACAATATACCAAGGATAACTCATAATGGAATGGGCCAAAATTTAAAGCATCAAATTTAAAGTATCTAGAATAAAACATAGAAGAAAAAATTTTGGACCTTATAGTTAGGCAGATTTATTAAATATGACATCATATGCATGATTTAATTGGTATATTAGATAATCAAACTTTAAAGCCTCTGCTCTTTGAAGGATAATGTTAAGAGAATAAATGAGCCACAGACTAGGAGAACATATTTGCAAAGCATATGTCTGATAAAGGACTTGTATCCATAATATATAAAATGTATAAAGTCAAAATCCAATAATAGGAGAACCATCAACTCAAATAAACGTGCTAACATTTGAACAGACACTTCAACAAAGAAAATATTGATATTACAAACAAGCACAGGAAAAGATGCTGACCATAATGTCACCGGGAAATGCAAAATCAAAGTGAGGTTTAGTTACATAACTAGATTGGCTAAAATTTAAAATAAAAACCAAACCAAATGTTGGCAAGAATGAGGAGGAACAGGAACTTTTCTGTACACTGTAATTGGGATAAAAATGCTACAAACACTTTGGAAACAGTGTGGCTATTTCTTAAAAAATATTAACATATACTTACCTATGATCTAGTCACTTCACTCCCATGTGTTTACCCTAGAGACCATGTCCATATAAACTCTTTTAAACAGAAGTTCATAGCAGATTTATGGTAATAGCCAAAAAGTGTGAGCAACCCAAATGTCCACCAATAGGTGAAAGGATTAAAAAACATTGTATACATCCATACAATAAAAACATACTCAGCAATAAGAAATGAACTGCACATACATGACACAACATGGGTGAATCATAAGGTAATTATGCTGAATGAAAGAAGCCATAAAAGAGAGTACATATAGGATGATTTTATTTATATAAGACTTTAGAAAATGCGAACAATCTGTGGTGATTGGCAGATCAGTGTTTGAGTGGGAAAGGGATTTTCCAAAGGTTGTGGTGGGTATTTTCCCCTTCTTGATCTGGTCATGATTTCATGGGGATATATATGTTAAAATTTACCAAATTTTTCACTTAAGGTAGGTGCAACTTATTGTATGGCCATTATATTTCAATGCTAAACACCATATATTCATTATATTTACAGTGATTCTAAAATCTAAAAGGTTTTTCTATAATTTCTGAAACAGCTGGCACAAGAGAAAGAGGAATTGGCTAATTTGAGCAAGTAGGTGCTCCAGGTAAAACGTTTGTTTATCAGAAACCATAGATTTCTGTCCCTGATTGCTTTATCTAGTTTCTGTTTGTAGTAACTAATAGGGAAAACTCTAAAGTGCATCAATTCATTTTTGGAAGGAAATGTAACGCATGAAAAGCGAGGCTCTCAGGGCATAACAGCTGTGTATAAATTCAGGCTGCACTACTTGATAAGTGTGGAACTTTGTTCAATTTACTTATTCTTTTAACCTTAGTTTTCTCATCAGTAAACTATCTTAATTACATGACTTTGTAATCTATAAAGCTAGCTTCAAGCTCTGAGCACACATACGTGCATCATCTACAAAAAGAATTTGCCACTTTCAATTGGCAAGGTGACATATTCACCCTTCCCTTCCCCCTAGTGAGCTGTGTTAGGAAGATTAATCAGGGAGTGCTGGAGAGAAGAATTAGGTGGTGGGGGCTTGAGGGTTGAAATGAGAGTTACGCAGATGGCAGGGTGGGGGGGGCAAGGAGAAGCCTCTGGAGCACAGGCGTTTTGGCAGAGATATGAATGCAGCGAGGGAGTAAACCAGGGGAAAACCTGGGAAGAAAACTTTTAAAGTGGAAAGAAGTACAATGACACTGAGGTGAGCGTAAGCTGTGCTATTTGACCCAGGAGCTTGAGCATGGAGTGAATGGCAGGATGAGGGAGAGGTAGGCAGGTGCTAGATCATGTTGGACCTTGTAAGATTTTGTAAAGCTTGTATAAGTTTTACCTATTCAATTCTAAGTAGGTAAGCTATAAGAAGCCTTAGGCAGGACGGTGGTCTGATTTTTATGTTTGAAAGTGTACTGTAGCTTTTGGGGAAAAGTTAGGAGACTGTGAGGACCTAATCAGGGAAACCGGTTTTCTTGCACGTCTCTCAACCAACCAAGCAGTGTCTCTCTCACTCCAAAGTTCAAAATTTCCCCATGGTACAGAAAAAAAAAATGTACAGAACTTATTCTGAGAAGTCAATTCACCTTTCTATAAAAGTTTTAATCTTATGCTTTTCTGTTAATCAGCACTTGGGGATACTTCTGTGCAAATTGCATATATGCATTATTTAGAAAAGTTGGCATTTTAATAACAGGTGTGCTTCATACATCTTAAAGAATACCCATATTTTAAACAAATAAATAAAGGAGGAGGGAACTTAAGTAGTTGATAAACCAGAGCAATAACCATACAGGCCATTTTTAAAAGAATAATTGACAGAATATTTTATTAGCTTCTAGTGTACAACATAGTGATTCGTTGTATACACATTACGAAATGGTCACCAGAATAAGTCTAGTTACCGTCTGTCACCATACAAAGTTGTTACAATGATTATTGACCATATTCCCTATGATGTACATCTCCATGTCTTATTTATTTTATAACTGGAAGATTGTATCTCTTAATCCCCTTCACTTATTTCATCCATCCCCACACCCACTGTCCTCCAGCAACCACTAGATTGTTTTTTTTGTATCTTTGAGTTTGTTTCTGTTTTGTTTGTCCATTTGTTTTGTTTTTTAGATTCCACATACATGTGAAATCATACAGTATTTGTCTTTGATTTATTTCACTTAGCATAGTACTCTAGAGTTCCATCTATATTGTCACAAACAGCAAGATCTCATCCTTTTTAGTGACTGAGTGATATTCCATCGAGTATATATACTACATGTTCTTTATCCATTCACCTGTCAGTGTACATTTAAGCTGCTCCCATATCTTGGCTATTGTAAATAACACTGCAGTGAACATAAGGGTGCATTTGTCTTTTCAGATTAGTGTTTTTGTCTTTTCCAAATAAATACCTAGAAGTGGAATTGTTGGATTATATGGGAATTCTATTTTTAATTTTTTTTAAGAACCTCTATCCTGTTTTCCATAGTGGCTGAACCAACTTACATTCCCAGCAGCAGGGCACTAGGGTTCTCTTTTCTCTACATCCTCACCAACACTTATTATTTCTTGTCTTTTTGATTCCAGGTATAAGGTGATACCTCATTATGGTCTTGATTTTAATTTCCCTGATGGTTAGTTATGTTGAGCATGTTTTCATGTGGCTGTTGGCCATCTCTGTGTCTTCTTTAGAAAAGTATCTATTCAGATCCTCTACCCATTTTTAAAATCAGAATGTGGTTTTTTTTATATTGAATTTTATGAGTTCTTTATATATTTTGGATGTTAACCTTTATTGAATACATCATTTGTGAATATTTTCTCTTGTTTAGTGGGCTGCCTTTTCATTTTGTTGATGGTTTTCTTCACTGTGCAAAAGCTTTTTAGTTTGATGTTGTACCATTTGTTTACTTTTGCTTTTGTTTTCCTTGCCTGAGGAGACAGATTCATAGCAATATTGCTAAGACTGATGTCAAGGAGTTTACTACCTATATTTTCTTCTGAGAGTTTTATGGTTTCAGATCTTATATGAAGGCCTTCAATTTATTTGAGTTTATTTTTGTATATGGTTTAAGAAAGTGGTCCAGTTTCATTATTTTGCATGTAGCTCTCCAGTTTTCCCAGCACCATCTATTTAAAAGACTGTTTTTCCCCATTGTATATTCTTTTAAAGATTTATTTATTTATTTTAGAGAGAGTGTGTGCAAGCAGGAGGAGGGGCAGAGGCAGAGGGAGAGGGGAAGCAGACTCCCTGATGAGTGGGGAGCCTGACACAGGGCTCAATCCCTTGACCCTGATATCATGACCTGAGCCAAAACCAAGTTAGACATTTAACCAACTGAGCCACCCAGGTGCCCCTCCCCATTGTATATTTTTGTCCCCTTTCCCATAGATTAATGGAACATGTAAGTGTGGGTTCATTTCTGGGTTTTCTATCCTGTTCCATTAATCTATGTGTCCTTTTTTGTGCCAGTACCATACTGTGCTGATTACTACAGCTTTGTAGTATAGTTTGAAATCTGGGATATACAGGCCATTTTTAAATTTAATCACTTTATAGCACTTTCTAAAAAATATTATGCATAATAGAAATAATCTTTATTAAATATTAAAAACATTACTAATTTCCAAATTCTTCCCATATATTCTTCATACTTCTAATTCTGACTATCCTTCAATTTGTTATTTCTTATGGACTTGAATAAGTTCCTTTTTAAAAATCCAATCTCTTAAGGGCCTACCTGCAAATAATATTTTATATAAACGACTCCAATTATTTATTTTCATGGACCTCTTGATTTCTCCACCACCATTGAGCCTAAATTGCTCTCTATTATAGTTTAAATCTCACTACTAGTTGTTCAAACACCGGCAAAACATTAGTTATTTTGGTACTTGCTCTCATAAGAATCATATATTCACAATATATCTTGGTTACTGTACTGTTATATTTTGCAATCTCTAAAAGTTAGCCTTGGAGCAACTTTACACGTCTCCTATCAAAAGGAAATCTTTCTGCTTTGCAATTGCATGAATAATGAAATACAGTACCTTTTGCAACATGAAAACATATTTGTTGCTTATTTTCTCCAAGTTAAACACTAAAATTAAATTCCTTTTATTCAGATGTTGGACCTCTTGGACCTCCTCATTTAATTTTTAAAACCCCTTTTCCTTTTTTTTTTTTTTTTGTTGTTGTTTTGTTGTTGCTTTTTCTTTTTTTCTCTATTCTCTGAGGACTCTTTAAAAATTATCTTTCGTAAAATAATAAAATAAAAATTATCTTCCAGTCATTTCACTGAATTTGAGTTTTCCATGTCTGTTCTTTCTTTTTTTTTTTACTCTTTATGATAGGTAAATTTACTTTTTAATAAATGGGAGTGTCACATTTTTTAGCATACTGTTCCTATTTTGTAAATATGATATGTCCTCTTTTTAATAACATTTTTCTGAGATTTTTATCTCTCATCATAGTTTGTTTTCTCCAGCTTTCTGTTTTCTGTGTATTTGCTTTTGCTTCTAGTTTCAAGTTAGAGTCTTTCTTCAGAAAACTAATATGTCTATGTGATCTCATAATTAAGAGTGTGGGGGATTGACTTCTAAATGGAAGATGCTGTAAGCATTGGGATGGGGTTTAACTGTGAACTCCGCTCTAGGGAACACTGGCTGGAACCTTTGATTACGCAACATGTGATGTTGATCTACTTGTGTTTCTTCCACTTAGGCAGGTTATGTTCTCCAAAGATGACTCTTGAAATTATAGCCATTGCTGGCCTCAAACATATTAGGAGCTCAGAGGGATAAGAGAATGGGAGTCTCAGATCTGATAGGTATATGTCACACCTATTTCAAAAGGGTTCCTCTACCTTCACCTGAGGCTTTTGTCCTCTGTCTCAAGAGTATTTGTTTTACTATCTCTAAAGAGTAATCATCTTGTACTTCCCTTGTGAGAACAGAAGTCGTCAACTTCACAGAAATGTGTTGAAGACCGTGGTGATTCACATACTTCTTAAGTAGAGTATCAAAGAATCCTCTTCATTTGAAGTCCCCTCTTATTTCATTCCCCCTTCCCAAAGTATGTGGTACCACATCATTCAGACATTTAAGGATTTTGAGATATAAAGAGGTGTAGATCTCAACTTTTTCCCAGTGAAAGCATAGCATTCACTTCCCTTGGGTCTTTTAGGTTCTTGACTTCACTTCTATGTGTATTCCAGCTTCCAATTATCCCTTTCTAAATCTCCTTGTTCTGGTGAATTTATGTCATTAAACAAAAAACCACTGTCAGTGGTAGACAGAATAGTGCTGTCCCACTCCAAAGATGTTTGTGTCTTAATTCCCAGAATCTATGGATCTGTTACATGGAAAAAGGGACTTTGAAAATATGACTAAAATTAATGGCCTGGGATGGGCAAGTATCCTGGATTATCCAGGCTGGCACAGATGAGCTTCATGATTCTTTGAAAGCAGAGAGCCCTTCCAGACCCTGGTAAGAGGGAGATGATGATAGAAGAAGAGTCAGAGATAGAGGAAGGGGAAGGAGCCAGGAAGTTGGGGCAGACTCTAGAAGCTAGAAAGGCAATGGAAAAGGATTCTCCCCTAGAGACTCAACAGAGGAATACAGCCCTGCTGACACCTGGATTTTAGCCCTGTGAGAATGGTATTGGATGCTTGGGAGGAACTCTAAGACAATAAAACCATATCACTGTGAGCCACCGAGTTTGTGATCATTTGTTACAGCAGCAATCCCAAACTAGTACACTATCGTTTTATTCAGATTTGAAAAGGAAACAAATGTAGATTCACATGTTCAATTTGCCATCTTACCTGAAAACACTTATCTTTAGTTAAAATTTTTCATTATTTAGGAATAGGTAATAGATTTATATGGTTTAAAAATTCAGAATCGTCTAATTAGAAGTTTCTTTAATGTTTTTATCTCCTCTCCATGGAGATGGAAATGTTGGAAGTTTCTTGTGTATCCTTCGAGGCATTCTGTACCAACACAAATAGAAATGTCCTATACAATATATTCATTTTTTCACATGTGTTATACATATTTCTCTGTCCTTTGCTATTTTTATGCACCAATATATCTTAAAATATAGTTTCCTCATTCTTTTTTTCTAGTTTTTTTTTTTTTTAAAGATTTTATTTTATTTTTATCTGACAGAGATAGAGACAGCCAGCGAGAGAGGGAACAAGCAGGGGGAGTGGGAGAGGAAGAAGCAGGCTCACAGCAGAGGAGCCTGATGTGGGGCTTCGATCCCATAACGCCGGGATCACGCCCTGAGCCGAAGGCAGACGCTCAACCGCTGTGCCACCCAGGCGCCCCTCTTTTTTTCTAGTTTTAGATGAGTATATCATAGTTTATTCAACCAGTATTCTATCGATGGACAGAAATTCTGTTACCAATCTCTTATGATTTTAATGGTGAAACAAATTATAATAAATCAAATTTTATACATTTCAAAATGCACATTAGACAAATCCTGAGAAATGGAGTAGCTGGATTAAAATTAAGCACATACGTGATTTTGATAGATACAACATTTAAACAAGTAGATGTCTGTTTCCACAAAAAATAATAATAATAATAATACAGTATGAAATGATGCACATTGAAAGAAATATATTGAGGTAAATGAGGAAGGACAGGGATTTCTCTCCAAATTCTGTTACTCTTGGGTCACTGAGAGTGTTACTCTTGGGTCATTAAAACAACAAAGATAACTATAGTTGCAGGGTGAATAAGATACATCACTGGGATAATAAACTTAAAGGGTTCATCACAGACTGCAGTATGTAAGCTCAGTGGAGACTCAGCTATGTGAAGGCATGATGAAAGCAACTGTATATTAAATTCTCCAGCAATATGCAGCAGCCAGTGTGAAGACCTAAGCATTCTTGGCCTTGCTGCCTCATAGGAAGTTGTGTGGCAGGAATGAGGGTAAGAGAAGCAGTTCTGAGAGGGGCAGGGGCAGAGTAGGGAAGGAAGTTGGGCTTTATCTTAACAGTAAAGGGAAACTTTAGCATGTTTTGCTTGCTTGTTAGTTTTCTCTTTTTTTAATGGGAGAATTTTTTTTTAATAGGAGAAAATGTGAATTTGGACCTTTTCACTAAATTCCAAAATCCCAATCAAACTAATTGTTGAAATTAGATGGAACCAAATGTAGAATCAGTAAAAAGAAGTAATTTTGTTTCACTTAAATAAGCTTATATACATTAATAGCTGTAAAAGGTACGGTGAAGAGAATATATGGAGATTTAGAAAATGTTACAGAAGAGAAAGAATTGGGGGAAATGTGTGGATTGAAAGTTAGGAAACACAGCCATTGTCAATGTTGAAGGCTTGGCGTCTTACCGAGGAAACGATTATGACCTTCCTCTGGACTAAAAGATGGATCTGACCTAAGACTTCAGTTCTTACTTTCCCTATGTGGCTAGTCCATGCCACCAGTCCAGGGTAGGAAATTTCTCAAATGCCAGGACTGGGGCAACCACATATTCCCTTCTTTTCCTTAGATACTCTACTCCTACTCTGTGCTCCTGAGACATCACTTCGAATCCATATTACCTTGAGTTAGTATGCACACGGATTCCCATGTTCAATTAAAAATAATTTTCAGCAATTGCTAATTTTCACAAATTTCTGGAAATTAGAAGCAGTAGTGTTGTTTATTTCCACATTATAACAATTTCTGTATTATACTTTTGAAATTATGTAAAAATGAAACAAAATTATTAGGGTTACATAAAATTCATCACATGGTTCTACTCCAGCATTTGCTTCTATCTGTCAGGATGCCTTTCTATGGCTCTCTTTAAAATTTGCCAAAGAAAACACATATATTTCCCTGCAGTTAAAGCATCAAAGCTCCCACACAGAAACCCATTCCCATGGAACCCAAATAAAAACATAAAGAAGACTGTTGGTAGACTAAATACATTTCAGGCCTTCTCCAGGTTTCTATTTAAACACAGTCGATTTTCACTTGGTTGACTCTCTTTGTATTAAGCCCTAGGCACATGGACCAGGATGTACTTTTATGACTTTGCAATAGCAATGATGACAGCTAAGGTTAAACAGGCTCCCATTAGATCCAGCAGTGCCAGCGGAGACATATTGCACAGATTATTTTATAGGAGCACCAACAAATGAACACTAACAGAGTCGAGCTTGGTAGCAGCACCTGAGACATAATAGGCACTTAATAATTGCTTTTTGCATTACATCTGAATGATCCTTAAATTTGTCATATATTCCATGGTCTTAACCTAAATAAGCAGAAGAGAAGAGCTGAGAAATGCAAAACTAAACCCTATATTTTAGTGTTTACTTTGTCCTAATTTTCAAACTTTTATTTGTGTGGACTCAGACCGCTTACAGTTTTGAGTAGCTAGTTAAAATTATCGAGCAAAGGGTGCCTGAATGGCTCAGTCAGCTAAGCATGGGACTCTTGGTTTTGGCTCAGGTCATGATTTCATGGGTCCTGAGATCAAGCCCCTCCTGCAGCTCTGTGCTCAGTTGGAGGTGTGGACTGCTTGAAAATTCTCTCTCTGACCCTTCCCCCACTCTCTCTCTCTCTCAAATAAATAATTTTAAAAAAACCCTCATGTTTAAAAAAAAATAAAATTATTGAGCAAAAATGGTGCTGTATTGACTCATATACCAAGTTTTTATTATATTTTTAACAAGATGTTAAACTGCATTTGCTTTCACGTGCTCTTCTTTCTTGCCTTTTTTTTTTTTAAGGTAAACTTTGCCTAAGAGGCAATTTAAGATACTATAATGAAATATAACTTTTAAGGTGAAGGAAATGGCATAAGAATGTTGAGCACACAGGTGATAACTTAAAGTCACACCAAGGAATTCCTAAAATGAATGGTTGAGAAAGAACTTATTTTTGATTTTCACTTTATCCTCAATTCTAGAGGCTTAAAATGTGGTTTAATTTATAGGTTGTGTATTGACTTTAGAAATGGGAATTGGCCTCATTGTGTCTGTGAAATAAGAATCACATGACAGTTGCTAATGCACAGGTCAGCAGTCATATGTGGACACTGACACTCAGGATGGGACTGATACTGTTACTTAGGATATAACATAGAGATTAATGGATTCCAGGAAATGGGGACATTTCTGAGGTCGAATTGGGTTGGTCACTTTTAGCTAAAACCAAAGCAGATTATATATGTTCTCGTAAATTTGGGGACATTACGCTTATTACAGAGACACAGAACCACATGGTCCCAGAAAAAGAAAGGTGTTATTTCTTTTTATAAGTGGCAATATAAGCAGAAAATATATATATATAAGGGGGGAAATATAAGTGGCACCTTGCACTGGTATCTCTTTTGTGTGCAATTCTTGGCAAATACGTAGAAGTTGTTGAGGAAGTTTCTAATGTACAAAGTGGCAAATAATGCATAAAGGCAGACCAAGAAATTAAGAAATCTTGCAACTGTAATTGGAAGGTCTAGTTCATTTTAAGGCCCAGGGTAATACCCACAATTGCAGAAATCCCTGACTACACTAGATACAAGGCTATGCCTGGAATTCATTCAAGGAAATCTGACATTTGCCATCTTTTGATGTCCTCAAAAGACTTCAATTTATTTAAAATAACAACAAATGTGTGTCTATGGAAGGTGGCATAAAATTGAATTTTTAGTTCAGAAACTTATAAAGCACATTTTTTAACTTTACTAGTATAGCAAAAACATATAATGTAGTTTAAATCTGGCCTTCCACCTGAAATACCCCATCCAAACTTTTCATTCTACCCAAAATTACAATTCTAACTTTAAGAGCTTTCTGATTTGATACTCATTCATGTCTCTTTTACCTTCCACCCATTTATATTCAAATTCCAATAGTCAAGTAGACCTTGGCTGAGTATAGGTACAAAGCTTACTTGGTCCTTCTCCGTATGTTACCCTAATACAATCCAGAGCTTTGCCTGTGACTTTCATTCACTCAGAGTAACAATTTATTTAATGTTATTATTTTCCTACCAGCCGCTGGTCTGAATCCTTGGTGTTGAAACTTATATTCTAGAGGAAACAGAGAGAACACAATATAGAAATATATTATGAATGCACCTAAGCACATAAGAATGTAATGCAGCCTGATATAGAGAACAATTAGGCAGGGAAGGGGGATAAGAATTGCCAGAGTTGTTGAATCCTAAATAGCATAGTCAAGTCAGAGACCTCTGAAAAGTTTCCATGTGAGCAAAGACTTGAAGTAGGCAAAGAAGAGCCATCTGGATAGGTGGGAGAACTCTATGCTGAGGAATGACTGAGGCTGCTGTGCTTGCAAAAAAGCAGAACTCTACTGTGTCTGTCCCCATTCCTCTTGGGCTCCATTTCTTCCTTTCCTCTGCAATATTTGTAGACGAGGTAATGGAGACTGATAGAGTAAGGCCTTCTAGTCCCCAGTAAAGACTTTGGCTTTTACTATGCATGAAATAAAGAGCACTGGAGAATTTTGAACTGAGTGGTAGTATGGTCTCACTTAAACTTTTAAAAAGTGTTGTTTTGATACTTTATTGAGAAAAGACTTTAAAGGGGCAAATGTAGAATGAACGAACTCCATTAGTAAGCAGTTGAGAGGTGATGGTGGTTTGGACTGGGAAACTAGCCGTGGGGGTGATGAAAAGAAGCCAGATTGTGTAGCATTGTATACAAAGTAAAAACAGAGTCTCTGTGTGGACCCCTGATTGAATCTGCTGATTTCAGAAAAGCTTCCTTCATATGAGCAGTCGAATATTCCATTCCATAGAATCCACCATGAGAAGGATGAAATTTCTATTTTTAGTTAGAAAATGTTATGAGGAAATGTAATTGGTCCAGCATACATCATATGTCTCTCTTCTACTAGGGTGTCCTAAGTGCAATAGGATGTAAATCCCTGAATTCCTGAATCTTCACGTGTCAGCCGGCCTTATAGAGATATCACTGGTAAAACTCATTTATTTTGGTAGGCACCTTTCAAAAATTACTTGGACCACTTTTATACTCTGTCACCATATAACAGCCTATAAATTTTTCAGCTTACAGGCCTTGGAGGGACCAATTATATAGATATTTCCAAATGTAATTTTATAAAGAAATTGGCCAAGGAGTAGCAGAGCTCTCTATTTCATCCTGCTCCTCTTCTGCTTATGAAAGAAAAGCTATTTCATATGATAGAGGAAGAATATCAAAGCCTAGACCAAAACTGTGACTGAAAATAAGTTGTATGGTTCATTCATATGCTAATCTGCACTCAAGTGGTTGAGATGTAAAAATCTAAACTCAGTTACTGTTCTGTAGCATATCTATGTCTTGTTCACTAAGGTATTACCAGCACCAAGCCCTGTTCCTGGCACATCATTGCAAAGCAATAAATCCTTATTGAATGAATGAGTGAATCTTACCACACTGGAAAATGATGAATTTTCAATTTGCTTCTGTGTATATCACTCTTTGGCAAAGGCCATAACTGATACATGCCATGGACTGGGGTTGTGGAGGGGAAATGGATGTATCACCATCTTGTTTAAAAGTCTGCTTTAGCATTGAAAGGATGATTTCACATTGCTGTTCATTTTTTAATCACTATAAAATTGTTTGCTTTGCAAAGGCAATATGTTTATTATATATATCCCTATAGACAGGGATGGGAAAACATAAATTTCTAGGCTTTGTTCCTTTCAGATATCATCTTATAGCAATTAATAATTGTTGTGCATCCATTAGTTTGAAACATAGATGCTTCCCTCAAGGAGTTTACAAACCAGTTTTGGAGACAAGGAACAAATATAAGTAAAATTATATGTAAAATTCTTATAATATTGCATAAGAAAGAACAGAAAGGACACAGATAAAACATGATATTCCATAAACACTTGTCTACTGTTTGGGAAAGGGGACATAGATACACTGCTAGAGACATAAGGTACCCATCATGGGCTGAATTGTGTCTCCTGCCCCCCACCGAATTCATATATTGAAGTGCTGTCAGTTCAAAGTGTGACTATTTAGGGGGGTAGGGTCTTTAAAGAAGTAATTAAGTTAAAATGTGATCATTAGGGGTGACTGGGAGGCTCAGTCATTAAGCGTCTGCCTTCAGCTCAGGTCACGATCCCAGCGTTCTGGGATCAAGCCCCACATCCCTGCTCAGTGGGAAGCCTGCTTCTCCCTTTCCCACTCTCTCTTCTTGTGTTCCCTCTCTCCCTGCCTGTCAAATAAATAAATAAAATCTTTTTTTAAAAATGTGATCATTAGGATGGGCCCTAATCGTATATGACTGGTGGCTTTATAAGAAGAGGAAGTTTGAACACAGGCACATACAGCAGAAGAATGCCATGTGAACATGAAGTTGGCCATCAATAAACCAAGGAGAGAAGCTTTGGAAGAAACCAGCCCTGCTGACACTTTGATCTTGGACTTCTAGCCTCCAGAACTGTGAGAAAATAAATTTCTGTTGTTCAAGCCAACAATCTGTGGTACTTGGTTATGGCAAGCACAGTAATGCAGTATAAATATGAAATAGGTTTTATTTCCAGAGGAAAAAATAGCAGCAGATAAATAGCAAGGCATAAATAGTCCTGTGAACTTGCATTTTCCCACAAAACTATGCTTAATTAGGAAAGCCATAGAAGATTAGATGTATCATAGAAAGGGCTCTGAGAAAGAGACCCCACACTCAACTGCTCAGAAAAAAATAAACTATAGGGAAGGGAGGGAAAGTCATAGCTAGGCCACTCTGTGATAATGAGACCTTTTGGCTTTCAGTATCCAGCAGATTTCAGCCAGCTGTGTTGAACTAAACTAGACTTTCTAAGAAAGCTTTTTTGTTCTTTGTTGTTGCTTACCTATGTATGGCAAGTACCACATCTGGTCAGCAAGCAGTAAAATGTAGGTTATTTAGTAATATAAATACTCATTAAGTAATTAGTTAAGTCATCATCACTTATTGAGCATTTATATTACTAAATATAAAGATTATCAATTGCTTAAGTGCATTTATCAAAAGAATGGCTATTATTTTTTTAAAAATAATGAAAAATATCCAGGGGCACCTGGGTGGCTCAGTCAGTTAAGCGTCGAACTCTTGATCTGAGGTCAGGTCTTGATCTCCAGTTCATGAGTTCAAGCCCTGTATTGGGCTCCACGCTGGGCATGGAGCCTACTTAGAAAAAAATAATATTCACTTGTTAAGTCATGACTTATGAAATGGAGTGTAAATAAATTTGCATATATATGCAAATGTAGATATATATACAATATAGAGCAATATAAATAAAATAAGTATATGCGTATATTTCCTGTGAGTCACCAATTTAGTTAGTAAACACACCTTGCATTTGTAAACCATCTGCAAGTTGTGTATATATTACACAAGTAAAGGCAAAAGAGAAATAGCAAGTGATATGGTTACTTTATTTCTACCCTTTGACTCCATTGACTAGTCTAGGTCACTCAGGAAACCACCTCATTCAAGGGGGATTAGAAGCTGTAGGTCACTTGGGAATTCAGTTATATCTGTGTCTATTCCAACAGGAGACTGGAAAACATAATTTTGCACTTGCACATTACTGAGTAAATAGGTCAGCATCTAGCCCTGGCTCAGCATTTGACAATCCATTGGCCAGACGTTCTCACACAGCTTGGCCCCTTCCTGCCACCAGATCGTGTGGCTTTCACAATTACCCTCTTTGACAGTGTAGGCTCTGAGCCCTGAATAATAGTGACAAAACTGCCTCAAGATCTGGGGTTTTTCCACTTGGAGCTTCTGAACCTGGCAGAGTAGGCAGAATTCAGTACCGTTCTCATGGGGCATTTTGACCTAAGATGTCTCAGTGGCCAGTAGTTTGGGTATATATACCAAAGGACTTTGGGCAAACATATTACATAACATTAAAATGATGTTCATCTGATTTCCAGTAAGTAAAGAGAAGGGAGCAAGCTGTTTATGTTGCATAAGCAGGTGAATGCCTAAGTAGAGTTAATTTTATAAAAGAGCCAGTGTTTATTTAATCAATTGTCACTCATTGCATATATGGTTCACAAAGAAAATAGGGGTATACCTGAAAAGTTGTATAATTTTGGGAAGAAAATTACCAATACAAAAACTTTTGCATGAGAAGTGATATTGATTTCAACCTATATTCACTAGATGAGAACTTTTGGTTATGGTTTATTACTGCTAGATTCATATTCCTAGTATTTTGTTAGGTATCTTTGTATCTGTGTTCATGAGTGATGTTGATAATTGATTATTTTCTAGTAATGATGTTGTCAGTTTGGAAACAGAGTTCTTCTCACCTCCTGAGATAAGTTGAGAAGTAATTCTTCTCCTCTATATTCTGAGAGTACATGTAGAATTGGTAATATTTCCTAGCTCAGTGTTTGATAGAGTTCACCAATCAAGCCATTTGGGCCTATGGATTTCCTTATAAGAAGAGCTTCATCTATGAATTAAATTTCTTTCAAAAAAGTTTTTTTGAATTAAATTTCTTGGTTAAATACAACACTATTCAAATTTCATACTTCTCCTTGTCTCTGTTTTGGTATGATATACTTTTCAAAGAATTTATTCTTTTACCTGAGCTGTTACAATCATTGACATTAAGATATTCATGTCTGTAAGATCTATAATGATGTCCTATCATTCCCAGTTTTATATTCCTTTTCCTTTTCTTGATTAGTCTTCCCAAGGATTTACCAATTTTTTAATCTTTTCAAAAGAACCAATTTTTGATTTAGACATTTTCCTAAATTGTTTCCCATTTCACTGATTTCTACTTTTATCTCCACTGTTTGTTTTCTTCTGTGTATTTTGAATTTCATTTGCTGTGCCTTCCCTAGTTTTTTTCAGGAGAAGCTGCAAGCATTGATTTCAACTCTTCTAATTTTCCAATAGAAGCATTTAAACNTTTATCTCCACTGTTTGTTTTCTTCTGTGTATTTTGAATTTCATTTGCTGTGCCTTCCCTAGTTTTTTTCAGTGGAAGCTGCAAGCATTGATTTCAACTCTTCTAATTTTCCAATAGAAGCATTTAAACATTTGGCTCCAATGATCAATTTAGCTGCTTCCTACCACTTTTGATAGATTTTATTTTCATGACCATTCAGTTCAAAATATCTTCTAATTTCTATTGTGTTGTCTTCATTGACTGATAAATTATTTTGAAGTGTGTAGCTTACTTTCTTCCTTCTGTTATGGGCAATCTGAGGTCAATCTGTCCAATGAACTTTTTACTTCACATACAGTCTTCCATTTTATTTCCATTTTAAAGTTTCCATGTCTTTTTGAGAGTTCTCCACCACATCACACACTATAACAATATCTCTTACATCAGACTTGTTAACAGAGTCATCACAGTTATTTAAAAGTTCTTGCCTACTAATTTCTACATCTGGGTTGTTTTCAAGTCTCTTGATCTTACTCTAGACCATGTGCCATATTTTCTGTTTTCCTTATGTGTGGTAATTTTCAGTTGCATATTGGACTTTATAAATGACATGCTGTAAATTCTGTTATATTTCTCTGAAGAGTGCTGAGTTTTTCTCTAGCAGGCAATTGAATTATTGGCAGGTCACCTGAAACTTGTGAAGTCCTGATTTTAGGCTTTGCTGAGGTTGGTCTATTTCTATTTTATTTTTGTTCCTAGGTCAGCCCTTCATCCTGGGACAGAGTTTTTACCCCCAATATGTAGCCCTTCTTGGGTTTTAATAAAAATTCAGAGGTGTTTACCAAGTCCCTCTAACTTGGCAGGATTTAAACTATAATCTTTGTCTCCTCACCCTCTCATGGGCAACACATGAAGTCTTTACTCAGCTCCTTCAGCCTTCTAGTTACTATTTTCCCCATTTCCAGGTGGTATGGAAAGTCCTACATTCAACTTTCTGCATCCTAAGACCTAAATGACTTCAGCTTTATGTTTCATTTCTAATTTCTCTATGCCTCACAGACTACAACATGCTCTCAAGGAAAAAATCATTAAAACTTTTTTTAAATTGACTTATTTTCAGTTATATACACTCAGAAATCTTTTCAAGGATGCTGTGGTCTGATTGTGTCCCCACAAAATTCATACATTGAGGTCCTACCTTCAAAGTTGATGGGCCTTTGGAAGGTGATTAGGTCATGAGAGTAGAGGCTTCATGAATGGGATTAATGCCCTGATAAAAGAGGCTCCAGAGAGATACCTAACTCTTTCCACCATGTGAAGACCCAGCAAGAAGTCACTTGCAATTAATTGGAAAGAGGGTCCTTGCCAGAATGCAGGCAAACAGGTGCCATGATCTTGGACTTCCAGCCTCCAGAACCAAGGGAAAAAAATTTCTGTTATTTATAAGCCATCCAGTCTGTGATATTTTCTTATAGCAGCCTGAATAGGCTAACATAAAGGAAATCTGATAAAAACATATAGGCTGTACCTATTTCATGTCTCATTCTAGTAAAAGCATATTTTAGCAATGGCCTAAACTTACAGAGTGGTAATATTTTAATCAAGTATAAGGAAGGAGTGTTCAGTGGGAAGCAGTGATGATTTCAAAAGTTTTCAAATTCCTAAACTACTCTATTAAAACAAAATCCTAATTATTATGTACTTATAAGAGAAACTGACCTAGTAATCATAGAGTCTATACATAAGATTGCTTTTAGTATATTGTATGAAAAATGAAATGGTTTGATTAATTTAAAGTGAATCAGAGAATCCCTAGTCATCTCTTCAGAGACTATTTTACACTCTCAAGGAACATTTTCAAAAATAAGTTCTGAAGAGCATGATTTTCTCAAAATAGTAGAACTGAACATGTACTGAGAATTTATTACGTTCTAGGCATTGTTCTAAGTATTTGTAATATTAACCTATCTCACCCTCAAAACAAGCTTCTAAAGTATGTAACTTTATGCACTTAACCTATAACTTTACATACTTTATGTAACATTACAAGTGAAGAATGTAAGTCACAGAGCAGCTAAATAATTGTACCATTATGAAACTAGCAAATGACAGAGCAAAGCCTTGAACACATGCAGTATGACTCTGGAGCCTGAGCTCTTGAACCACAATAAATACTGCCTTTTATTCCAATAAGAAATGCCCCCTCCATAAAATTTGGAAAATATATGATCTAATAAAGAGACCAAACTGCAGGACTTCTTGGAACCTTTAATGTGTTGTTCTGTTTTCTCAAACATATGTTAATATGTTTATGGATCTAGTGGGTGTACTAGACTAGAGGCAAAAACATGCCTCATTTGTAGCACTTGCTGAGTTTTACACCAAGCTACCAATGGCTTAACAACTGTCTTGTAGGACTTCTGAATATTTACCATTTGGCTTCCTGGTATAAACCATCACACTACCCATGACTTTTCTAAAAGATATTAGTAGGATATGGAAAGTCAATTTATTTCTCTCTCAATCTCTTTTTCTCCTTCCCTTTTTGGATCCCTGCTCACTCATCATCTTTTCTAAAGCAACTTCTGATTTTTGAAATAGAACACTAATCAACAATGAAAAATTTAGATGTTTGGGTCTTAAAAATCTACTTTAAGAAACTTAACAACAGTAACAAAATGTTAGAACTGATGAAACGAAAGACTATAGTTTAATCAGTTAAAGATCAAAAAAAGATGATTTTAAACCCCATAAGATTGTGACAAAAGGGTTTAATGAAAATATTTATTTAGTAACAAAAATGTTATAATTGCTGCATTTATTGAATAGAGATGAAGTGGATGAATTCCTCGGGGCTTCTTGACAGTAATCTCCAAAAGGTAATAAATTGTTGACTACTTTGTAAATTACACAGTAAAACCTCCAAGGATATCTTCATTTATTTTTGTTTTATAGTGTGACTAATGGATTCATTCCTCAGCTAGATTTGAGGGACAGAAGTGATGAATATTTCTCATTGTTTTAGATCTTTTTATTTTAAGAAATAAGTAAGAAAAATTCCGTTGTCCATATTACTGTACAAAACTCATTTTTACTGTTCAGCTCAGTGTCAGTTTAGAAGGTGGCACTGAAATCATCACTCAAAGTGGGACCCAATGGAACGAGTACTCTCCTCAGAGTCTCAGGGGTCCTTGTATCAGTATGACCACTTTGCTATTTAAAATTTTCTTAAGATTCCTTATTCTCTGTCCCCCACATTCATTTCAGAGAGCGTACACCTGTAAAATTTTAAAGTATTATGATTTCAGTTGAACAAATGTAGGTGTGGTTAAACGTTTTTAGCTTAGAAAGCTATGCCTGATTCAGATGAAGGGTCCTTTCTGCAAGTGGTTTATATTTACACCAAAAGGAGCCAGACAATAATATAGTGCTTTTTTAAAGAGCATTATCCAATTTGTTCATGTTTCTTACATTCTGCTAAAACTGGTTGTAGCAACGTGAGCTCTTCAAATTCTCTTTTGTGTTAAAATTCATTGTATTGTATATTGATGGAAACTCATCACGTGACAACACTGATTTCCAAAGAGCATTCCTAATGATAAGAAATATTAGGGGCACCTGGGTGGCTCAGTCAGTTAAGCATCTGACTCTTGATCTCAGCTCAGGTCTTGGTCTCACAGTTGTGAGTTCAAGCCCTTCATCAGGTTCCACACTGGGTATGGAGCCTACTTAAAAAATAAAAAAAAGAAGAAGAAGAGCAGCTAACAATAAGAAATATTAAGAGGTGTTCCAAAAAAAAAAAACAACACTCAAACAAACCTGAACAACAAATGGTATCATCGCTGTGTATTATTGGAAACAACTGAATCTTACGTCTCACTCAGAGCTTCTTGATGCGTAGTAGCATTTTAAAAACCTCACATAAGCCAAAATTTCCCAACCCCTATCTCTCTCTTTTTTTTAAAGATTTTATTTATTTATTTGACAGAGAGAGAGACAGCCAGTGAGAGAGGGAACACAAGCAGGGGGAGTGGGAGAGGAAGGAGCAGGCTCATAGCAGAAGAGCCTGATGTGGGGCTCAATCCCAGCGCTTTGCGATTACGCCCTGAGCTGAAGGCAGACGCTTAATGACTGAGCCACCCAGGCTCCCCCCAGACCCTATCTCTTTTGGAAGGAATATTCATTAACAACTTGATAACATTTTTCATAAAACACAATTTCGGGATGTTAGGGTTTTTAAAACTTCCAGATTTTCTATATGAATTAAAAATATATTAAATACTCAGAAATAAAACATAAACAACTATAAAACACTAGCAAGGAAAACAAAAGTGCGTTTTTGTTTCAAAATACAATATATAAAAAGACATACTATTTCAGTGATTGTATAAGATACTCTCCTCTAGGTTATCTATTAAAATTATTGATCCAGTTTTAATGAAATAAATGAAGTCAGCATTGATGTTTTGGAAAAGTATATCAAAACTCACATGACACTTGAGAATTACTGCCAACAATCAATTTAGATACTTTATCTAATTAGTTGAGACACACTATGGAGAAAGGAAATTAACATTTACTGATGACCAACTGTATGCCCAGCACTATTATAGGCACTTGATATTGTTCTTATTAAAATCAACAAGCCCTAAGCACTTCTGGGATTCAGTCATTGTTCAGACATTCTGTGAACCTCAAGGCAGAAGATGACATGACTATTGTGCCTCCGCCCAAATGCTTACCGTATCAGAGAGAATACACAGTATAGAATGAGAAGTGCTCTGAGGAGTACAAAGTACTTGCTGAGCTAAGAGGAGGAGCAAATTATTTTAGACCAGCATGTGTGATGTGTGATATATTTATGATGGGGGAATATATGATGTTAAACATCTTTTCATAACTTACTTAACTGTCTGTATTTCTTCTGTGGTGTTTGTTCAGGTCTTTTGCCCATTTTTAAATCAGGCTGTTCATTTTCTTATTGTTGAGTTTTAGGAGTTCTTTGCATATAATATTTAATTGTCCTTCATCGGATGTGCCTTTTACCAATATTTTCTCCCAGTCTGTGGCTCATCTTCTCATTCTCTTGACATTGTCTTTTGTGAAGAAGTTTTTAGTTGTAATAAAGTCCTTCTTATCATTTGTTTCTTTCATGGATTATGCCTTGGTGTTGTATCTAAAAGGTCATCACCATACCTGAAGTTATCTTTTAGGAGTTTTACAGTTTTGTGTTTTACATCTGTGATCCACTCTGATGAGTTAATTTTTGTGAAGAGCATAAGTTCTGTGTCTAGATTCATTTTTCTAATGTGGATATCCAGTTGTCCCAGAACCATTTATTGAAAAGACCATCTTTATTCCATTCCATTACCTTTGTTTCTTTGTTAAAGATCAGTTGACTCTGTTTATGTGAATCAATAGCTGGGCCCTTTAGTCTATCCATTTGTCCATTATTTCACAGGAACTACACTATCTTGATTCCTGTAGGTTCATAAGAAGCCTTGAAGTTATGTAGTCCCAGTGCTCCAACTTCGTTTTTCTATTTTTACGTCTTGAGTTGGCTGTTCTGAGTCTTTGGCCCCTTTTTGTCAACTTTCGTAAAATCATTGACCACACATGATTCTAATTTCATTACTAATTTAATTCCACTGTGGCCTGAGAGCTGACATCACAGGAACTCTGCTCTTTTAGTTATTAAGATGTGTCTGATGGCCCAGAATGTGGTCTTGGTGAATGTTTCATGTGAACTTGAAAGTAATATGTAATTTGCTGTTTTTGGTTGAAGAGGCCTATAGATGCGCATTGGATCCAGTTGATAGCTGGCGCTGTTGACTTCAACTATGTCTTTACTCATATTCTCCCTGCTGGATCTGTCCACTTCTGATAAAGGGATGCTTAAGTATCTAGCTGTAATAGTGGACTCATCTATTTTTCCTTGCATTTCTATCAGTTTTGCCTCATGTATTTTGACTTTCTGTTCTTAACTGTACACACATTAGGGATTGTTATGTCTTCTTGGAGTAATGTTCTGAAGTCTGCTCTATCTGAAATAAGATAGGTGCTTTTGCTTTCTTTTTGTTAATGTTATCTGGTATGTCTTTCCCTATCTCTTAAATTTTAATCTGTAATTAACTTTATATTTAAAGTGAGTTTTTTTCATGTTAATAGTGGGAAAAATGTTCAGCAAGAAATATGTTAGTTTATTTTTTAATTAATTATTTTTTATTTTTGTAATTTTGTATTTGTCAAAGAGAGAGAAAGAGCACAAGCAGGGGGAACAACAGGCAGAGGGAGAAGCAGGCTTCTCTCTGAGCTAGAAGCCTCATGCAGGACTTGATAGCAGGACCCTGGGATCATGACCTGAGCTGAAGGTAGATGCTGAACTGACTGAGCCACCTAGGTGTCCAGGAAATATGTTAAATGTAAATAATTGTGTTTGTGGTGTGGCTTTCAAATCTTTTTTAAAATGGTGAGTATTTTATAATTTATGTTATTGGCATTTATTTTTTTAATTTTTTAAATTTTTAAATTTTTTTTTTTCAGAGAGAGACAGCATGAGGCAGTGGAGGTGCAGAGGGAGAGGGTGAAAGAGAATCCCAAGCCGACTCCATGCTCAGCATGGAGCTCAATGCAGGGCTTGATCTCAGGATCCTAAGATCATGACCTGACCCAAAATCAAGAATTGGGCATTTAGCCAACTGCACTACTCAGGTGCCCTTGTAATGGTATTTAAACAATATTTTAAAAATTTTTTTAAAAAAATGGAAGCTTTTGCTTTATTGAAATTTTTAAATTAAAAAATAACTGAGTTTTTTGAATATGGAATATATTTGGGTCTTGTATTTTTATCCACTGTGACAATCTCTGTCTTACAAGTGGTGTATTTAGACTTTTGGTGTTTAAAGTAATGATTGATACAGTTGGATTCATATCTATATTTTTTTACCATTTCTATTTGTTGCCCTTATTTTTTGTTCCTATTTTTTGTCTTTCACACATTTTCTGCCTTTTGTGGTTTCAACTGAGCATTTTACATGATCCCATTTTTTTCTCATTTTTTAGCACATCAAATAAACTTTTTAAGAACATTTTTTGGTGGTTGCCCTATATTTTGCAATATATCCAAGTCCACTTTCCAATGACATTATACCTCTTTCCAGGTAGTGCAAATGCTTTGCAATAACAGTTTTCCTAATCTCTCTTATCATCTCTTGTAGCGTTGTTGTCATTCATTTCTCTTACATATATAAAATCATATATATACACACAAGCATACATAATCTAATATATTGCTGCTAGTATTATTTGATCAAACCATTATCTGTTAGATCAATTTGTACAAGAAAATAAAACTTCACTCTATCTTCATTTATTCTTTCTTCAGTACTCTTCCTTTCTTTATGTAGGTCCAAGTTTCTGCCCTATATCATTTTCCTTCTCTTTGAATAACTTCTTTTAATATTTCTTTCAAGACAGGTCTACTGGCAACAAGTTCCCTCAATTTTTGTCCCTTTGAAAAAGTCTATTTCTCCTCCTCTTTTGAAGGATAATTTTGCAAGGTATAGAATTCTAGGTTGGTGTCTCTTTTCTCTAAGCACTGAAACTATTTCACTTCCTTCTCTCTTCGCTTGGTTAGTTTCTGATGAGAAGTCAGATATAATTCTTATCTTTGTTCCTCTTTAGGTAAGATTCCCACCCCCTTTGGCTTTTTTTTCTTTTTTTTTTAAGATTTTATTTATTTATTTGACAGAGATAGAGACAGCCAGCAAGAGAGGGAATACAAGCAGGGGGAGTGGGAGAGGAAGAAGCAGGCTCATAGCGGAGGAGCCTGATGTGGGGCTTGATCCCATAACGCTGGGATCACACCCTGAGCTGAAGGCAGATGCTTAACCGCTGTGCCACCCAGGCACCCCTGGCTTTTTTTTCAAGATTTTTCTTTGTATTTGATTTTCTGACGTTTGAATAGTATATGTCTAGGTGTGGCTGCCTTTAGCATATATCCTGCTTGGTGTTCTCTGACCTTCTGGGACCTGTGGTTTGGTGTTTGACATTAGTTTCCAGGGAATTCCTCAGTCATTGTTGCTTCAAATATTGTTTGTTCCTTTTTCTCCTTCTTCTTTTGGTATTTTCTTATGTATACGTTGTACTTCTTGTGGTTTTCCCACAGTTCCTGGATATTCTGTTTGTTTATTTGTTTGTTTATCTATTTTAGTCTTTCTTTTTTTTTTTTCCTTTGCTTTTCAGTTACAGAAGTTTCTGTTGTCATATATCAGGTTCAGGGACGCTTTCCTCAGCAGTGTCCGGTCTCCTAATGAGCCCATCAAGGCATTCTTCATTTCTGTTTCAGTGTTTTCATCTCTAGGATTTCTAACTGATTCATTCTTAGATTTCCATCTGTTTTTACATTATCCATCTGTTTTTTTGCTGTTGTCTACTTTTTCCATTTAAATTCTTAGTCTATGAATCATAGACTTTTAAAATGGTAATTGTTACCTACCTGACATATCTGACGCTGGTTTTGATGTTTGTTCAGTCTCTTCAAACTGTGTTTTTGCCTTTTAATATGCCTTATAATTCCTTGCCAAAAGGTATATGTAATGTACTGGGTAAAAGGACTGAAGGAACCAGGCCTTCATTAATGTAGTGGTGAGGTGTAGAAAATAGAAGTATTCTGTAGTACTCTGATTAGCCTTAGTCTTCTGGTGAGCCCAAACTCCTGGATAGTGAACTTGATAGTGTTTCTCAGTTGTTTTTCCCCTTTATGTGGGATATAATGGAGAATCTTGGAGTCGTATACTTTCCTTCCCCGGGATAGGTTAGTTCTGGTAAAATAGTTTCTTCTGAGGACAGGTTTTGCTAAGAGAAGATGTTTTGGCATATTTCATATTGTTACTTCTCCCCTCTTCCCACTGTAAACAAGAGAGAATTTTTCCCCAGTCTTCTGTGAGAACCTGGTCAAGCATTTGGAGGTAAAATTCACAAAAATGAGGGGATCCCCAGTGACTGGGTTCAGCCTTTCACTTGTTGTTAAGATAGAGTGGTGAACTGCAAACTGCTTGCATGCTGAACCAGAAACCAAAGTTGTTATTCAACATCTGTTCGTGTATTTCCTTATCTGACATCTGTACATTTTTTTTCTTGGTGAAGTTTCTTTTCAAATTTTTTCTCCATTTTTTATTGAATTATTTTTTCTTGTTTTTAAATTTTGATATTCTTATGTATTATGAATATAAGCCCTTTACCAGAGAAATGCTTTGCGAACATTTTCTCCCAGTCTGAGGCTTGTCTTTTTATTCTTTAATGGGATCTTTTAAAGATGTTTTAATTTCAATGAAACTGCAGTAATTCAGACAGTGTGTTGTTGGTGTGAAGACAGGCAAATAAATCTGTGGAACAGAATAGAAAGTCAAGAAATGGATCCACAGTTATTTGGAACACATTATTAACAGAGGTACAAAAACAATTCAAACATAAAACATTATTTTTATTTTTAATATTTTTAATTTTTAAATTTGAGCATAAGTTAACTGCCATGGCTCAAGAAATTTAATGATATAATTATATTCATAACAAAATTTTATAATATTTAAAATTATAGTTTCCTTAACTATAGATTAAATTATACAGTATTAGAGATGGAAGAAAAGTGATAGGTTATTTAGCCCAACTTCTTTATTTTTAGATGTTGGAATTAAATTCCAGAAAGTCAAATGAATATATTGGTAGTCCAGTGGTCTACCCAGCAAGACATGTACTATTTTAATTGTTACATTTGATTGTTTTGAGAAAACACAGATAACTTTTGACTTTATTATTGTGGATTTCTCTGTTCAGTGACTCCATCTTGGGAGCCTACTGAACAAGGTGGTTTTGGTTTTGATTCCACTCCTACCAGAGAATAATCAGTTCATTCTGGGTACCGTTTCTTGCTCCTCACTCTCCCTCAATCTGTAAAATAAAAATAATGCATAGAATTAGACTTTGCTTTTCATAAATATTATGGAAGTAAATATAATTAATCCCATGTGTGTAGCAGTTATTTCCAGGAAGGTGACTTGGTTTTGTAAAAAAGAAAACTGGACTAGCAGAAAAACAGACTTTCATTCACTCTTAAATCTTCCATAAACTGCCCAGGGTGATTGGTCATGTCTGTTTTCCTTCTACAGGCAAAGAAATTTCTTCTCTTAATTTGTTGAAATCAGTTGAAAAAATACTTTGGATAGCATGTTGGGGGGAATTCTTGTATCTCTTTTCCAAACCAAAAAAGACAAAAATGGCTTGTAGCAGAGGTAGAATGAGAAACTCTGTATTCTGAGCTTTAAGTTCATTTTAGTTTCAGATATCTCCCCTATGCAGTCACTGACTTTATGTTTGTTTTTCTCATTTTATAATTTATGAGTTTTTAGTAATACAGGTAAATCCTGTTGAAATAAAGACAACACATCATTATTAGTGATTAATTGGAAAAGAACAGATTCAGGCTTATTCTATATATTACAATGAGTCTTTCAATTTTACAGTTTCTTGTAAATGAATCATGCATAGTTACTTACTAAGAGATCTTGGTATCTTTTGTCACTTAGAAAAAAATATCTTAAAAGAAGAGATTGGCACTTATTAAGAAGTGGTCCTTCACCTTCTCCATCACATGTCATTGAGCATTTCTTGTGTATATCATACATCAAGGAAGTAAATACTTCAGATTGAGGATGTGAGCATCTATCATTTACTGGGATAGGATTTGGTCTGAGATGTTCAGATGTTAAAAGGAAAAAATATGTCCACAGATTGCTAAGATAAATCCTGAAATATAATTATAGCTGAGAAGTTGATTCTTACATGGAGAAACTTGACTAGATCTTCCCATGAACTTTAAATAAAAAAATCTGTTAGGAAAACAAACTATACTTTATGAAGGAGAAAAATGTAAGAGATAATCACATGTAACTTTTATTCATTGTTAAGCATTTGCCATGCTTTGTTTTAATTCTTAGAACAACCTAGAAAGGTAGGTGATATTATTTCCACTTTACAGATGAAGGACTTTTAAGGCTCAGTGTTTCAGTATATTTGTAAAGTGTAGTATCTTATCTGAAGATGAGAGTTAATAAGTGGCAGAACCAAAATTAATACTGAGACCTAACTAAATGCCAAGTACCTCTATACATAAATACATATACCATAACTGTAGTCAGATATCAAAAGTGCTAACTCATGCGTAATTAGGAAGTTTAAGACGCAAAATCTCTTTTTACATGTATTTTGCTTGAATTTGTAATATTTCTAAAACTTCTCAGATTTAGGATGTGTGACTCACTGGTATGGGGAGCCAGAATGGAACATTAGTTAGTAAAGTTTTTATGAGGCTTCTGTCAAGTGCCCTGGGAAAAAAGTACTCGCTCTGATACCATCACTCTAACCACACCCTCAGACATTTTTGTCTCCTTACCAGGCATTCTCTGGCCAGATTCTATAGTAGCCATTAGCTTAGTTATTGACGCTCAAAAAAAAAAAGAAAAAAAAGATAATTTTTTCAATCTAAGCACTCCAGGCAAATTGGTTTTATAATAAATTAATTTTGTAATAAAGTAATTGATTTTTATAAGTAATTGTGCAATAAATTATCTGGGGATTTGTAAAAATTGAAACATTCATTTATTGGAAAAGTATTCTGTTTAAATGTGCTACAATAGAATATGATCAAATTTGATACATTTTTAAATGTCGGAATGTCAGTAAACTCAAAAGTTCTAATAGATCTTTTTTTTCTGACCCTACACTCTATTATTTAGATCATTTTCTATATTTCCACTTAATGTCTGGTCTTTCATGCCTTGACAGTAAATCTTTATGAATATTTCCTAGTTTTATTTGTGTGGCAGAGAAGCTATGCTGCATTGGAATACACCAAAGCAAGAAAGAGTAGATCTCTTTGTAAGTTTAGTAAAATGGGAAAATACATTGGAAACCAATTTATTAAAGCAAGGACTTTGTCAGTCCTTGGCATGAAGTGAGAAATCAGTAGTTGGTTCACATTAGATTGTTCTTAAAGACTATAAATTATTCTTTCTGGAGATCTGTGTTCTCATGGTTTAAAGGATTCTTCTATGTCTAATCTTGCAGAAGTATTATTTGTCTTTGGAACATTTTCTGGTTGATGGACTTCAACAACTTATACCCGTACTCCAATAAAAACATGTTATAAATAAATAACATTATTAAATTATTCTTTAGTTTCCATTACCAGGGAGCATACTTAGCAATCTCTGTTACCATAAAAGGAAAAGGCAGTATCTAAGTTAATGATAATTTAAGCCCTGTAGCGCTTTTAAGACAAAAATATCTAAATGTACATTTATATATATACACATTATATATATACATTTATATACATCTATGTTTCACATATGTATACATATATGTACCTGTATTTAGTAATACAGATTGAGTAAAGTTATGAATATTTTATTGTTTTTTCCTTTTTTTATACTTCTTTATTTTTTTCTTGTAGTGAACTATTTTTGAGGAATAAAACCCAAAAATTAAAAGTAAAAAAAAAAAAAAAAGGAAGCAAAACTACAAGATGCTATATTTCAGACAACACCTAACATTTGCTTGTCTCCTTGGCTCATTATATCTCAGCTACTTGCAAGAGATGAATTGTGGGAAAGAAATGTGTACATTTTGTGACTTGAGTATTTAATACCTGATGACAAGGATTTCTGAAGTATTTGCATTTTTTTCTTTCCTACATCTTTTTTTTTCTTAAAGCTCTCTCTTACTCTTTTCATATGTATAAATGACAGAAGTGAGTACATGAAAAGCATCCCATCACCTGTAGATGGGCTCATTCACCTACCTGTGAGTAAATACAAAGGAAAAGCACTTATGTTTATTATGTATATTGCATTCATACTTAATACAAAATTACAGTTTTTGTAAATTAAAATGATCAAGCACTGACAAGTTCATGTGATTCAACTAATATATCATAAATTTCTTTCCACTTATGTTCTATGGTATTAAAACAGTTCCTCTTTTTTTATGGTTAGTGAAACTATATTCAGTATAGAGAGAGCTGTTCAGAATTCTAAAGCTGACTAGTGTTCCATTTTCTGGTTTGATTAACTTGATCAGTTAAGGCACTATACTACTAACCCAGTTAATTTCTCCAGAAAATATCTGCAAAGGTAGGGTATTAATTACAAAGAGGAATGAGAAAAGAGGTCTGGATTTTTCCTTGTTCATCTAAGGTTTATTTCTCTTGAAACAGGCTCTTTATCTGTCACCTTCCTAGGATTTCCACAATATACATGTGGTGACAGAGTGGTGACTCTCCACTTAAATGCAATCTCAGTCCTCCCACCTGCTCTTTACTGCTTATTGGAGAAGTAAATTTCAGGGGAAAAAAATGTTTTCAAGTGGTCAATAAGTTTGTACATTTTTTAAGAGATTTATTTTTAAACCAAGTTAAAAAATTTGGATAAAGTTATTTTTGTAAGGATTAATGAAATTTTTAAGACATTTTTTCATTGTAGCATTTGTTATCTGCCTTTAATCTTCCAAAGTATTTTCTACAAATTATACACCCTGATTATGTTTATGCAAAGCTTTGTAAACATGATGCCAGTCAGCCCTCTTTTATTCATATACACAGTACCCTATAATTTGCCTTTGCTGTACTTGTCATATTTATAATTAAATACTACTTGTAAAATTATTTTGAATTACACACTGAGAGAAAAAACATATTCATTAATATACTGAATTTATTAATTATGAATCATTTATTGCTGTAGGTATAGAAAGTATAACAGTGCCAAGCACATATTAGGTGCTTATGCTTTCTGACCAAATGTCTGAATGATTGAAATGTTGCGGTATAAATAAAACTGCGAAAGCCACTTGAGTCTTTCTATAAACAGGAGATGGACTCAATATGGCCATGTGGTTTAGGCAATTCATTTGGTGTTAGGAAAGCTGCTGTATAAACTTCACTTCTGTGATTTATCAGTCTGGTCATACTGGGCATGATATCAAATATCTATTAGCCATAGATTTCTTTTTTTTTAAATATTTCTGTGCGTGTGTGTGTGTGTGTTTTAAGTAATCTCTATGCCCAATGTTGGGCTTGAACTTACAACCCCAAGATCAAGAATCACATGCTGAGCCTTCTGAGCCAGTCAGGCCTCCCCAGGATCATTAGGAGAATGACATTAGATCACGAACAAGGCCAAATTTCTTGAGCTGGTAAAAATCAGAAAAAAAGATACACAATGATCAATAATCATATGAGAAAAGTTAAAGCTAACTCATGATTAAAGAATACAAATTAAAGCAGCAAAATGCCATTTCTGCTTATCAGATTGGCAAAGATTAAAATGGTTGATAATATCTAGTGCTGGTAAGGATGTGGTGAAATGTTTACGCTCATACGCCTTTGGTGGCAGCATAAATCGGTGCAACATTTAAGAGAAATTTGCCTTTCTTTTAATATTTAAAGGTTTTAATCCAGTGACTCAGCAATCACACTTCTAGGTACTTATCTTGTAAATTTATTCACACAAATGACAGATGATGCAAGTGTCAGTTTATTCACGGTAACATTTCATAAAATGAGGGAAATAACTAGAAACAAATAAAATTTTCCCTATTTTTCGAACTTTTAAGAAAAGCTCACAAATGTTCATCCCAAATGGAACCCATTTTCCCTTATGTGTTGAAGGGGTAGAATTAGGGAATGAGAGAAACATTTTTTTCTGAACGTAATATATGTACATATTCTTTGTCGAATGTGCTCTAGCTCTTTCTTCTTATAGGTAATTTATTGTAGGTAATTTTAGTACTGTGGGCAATAATTTGTATTTGTTTTTAAACATTTTCATATCATAAAATCCACTCTTTTTAATAGAAATTGTGTAAAATAGGAAAACTGTAATAAATGGATTTCATTTCAATTTAAATTAGAAGATCTTGAATTAGATGTCATTCCCTAGTTTGAGCATAAATTTCATAGTTAAAGCATATACTCCAATAATCCTAGAAGGAGATGTGCAAGTCAATACAGCCTCCCCACTCACCCAGGTAAAAGTTTAAGGAAAACACAGATGAATCATACATTTCTGTATAATCTGTGCTTTTGTCAAAAGGTTGCCATGACTCATTTATGACTTTCCATAGTTTTAAAAGCAGTGTTTTTAACCATAGAAAATCTACTTCATGGTCCTATTATGATGACACTTGAGTCAATAATAGACTTTCGTTCATGCATGAATGTTTTTGTAGAAATAAAACTAAGTACAATTGCCCATTGCTGTAATTCCACAAAACAGAATCCTATACAAAGGAAGAGAATATAGAATCAAGTAGTCCCTGTAAATACTCTATGCTGAGTATTATATACTGTGTTGGGTGCCCCAAACATCCCCTCGGTTAATCCTCACCACTTTCTGTAAGATTAGCTTCACCTCAGAGGTCAAGTAGCTACAAAGAAGGCAAAAGACTAGAATATATTTTTTAAGATTTATTTATTTATTTGAGAGAGAGTATGCATGAGTGGGGGTGGGGTGGGGGGAGGAGTAGAGAGAGAGAAAATCAAGTAGACTCCAGGCTGTGTTTGATCTGACAGCCCTGAGATCATAATCTGAGCTGAAATCAAGAGTCCGATGCTCAACCGACTCAGCCCCCCAGGTCCCCAAAGGACTAGGGTTTAAACCCAAATCCATACGCTTCCATATTTTGCTAAAATGACCAAATTACCATGTGATCCTTACTTAATCCATTTCAGGCTCGAGTCATTTCTTAGCAAGTCCCACAGTTTTCGGGACCAGATGTTTGGCACAGTATTATATGAAGTAAGTGCTTTGTCACTCAGTAATAAGCAGGAGGCTCCGGCATTGAGAAAGGAACAGTATTCATCAACGATTCTGAAGTGTTGTTTTAACCAGTGATTTTACTGTTTTCCCATGTAAGATTGAAGGAAACAAAAATACAGTCAGTCCTCTGGATTTTCAACACCTGTAATAGTAATCATGACAGTCATCAACTCCTGAATACGTGGCTGTTATCTGTTCAGTGGTATCCTTTTAAAATCATTCTCTCTGGAAGAATTGCTTAAATGAATTAGTTTTTACTTGACCACGAAGAGAAGTCAGCTTGCTTCAGCAACTCAAAATACGTCAGGAGCTTAATTCCTTAAGAAATATTTTTTAGGGGTGCCTGGGTGGCACAGCGGTTAAGCGTCTGCCTTCAGCTCAGGGCGTGATCCCGGCGTTAGGATCGAGCCCCACATCAGGCTCCTCTGCTATGAGCCTGCTTCTTCCTCTCCCACTCCCCCTGCTTGTGTTCCCTCTCTCGCTGGCTGTCTCTATCTCTGTCGAATAAATAAATAAAATCTTTAAAAAAAATATTTTTTATTTGCTTCATCTTTAGTTTGAGGACTTTTTTGAGCTGGCTACTTTATTTTCGTCCCCATCCCATTTTACTTTTTGTTAAAAGAATAGTATTATTTAAAACAAAAGGATGCTGCAGAAATTGAAAAATAATGAAGCTGTTTCTACTACTTATGTCTTTATGTCTCTTTTAAAGCAATGGGAGGCTCAGAAACATTGGAAAAAACTGAGGATAACATCCCATCTCTGAGCCATAAGTTACATTTTCTGTATCATAACACTTATTCAGAAGTCGTGCTACTATTTTTTTCAAATTATTTAACCTGGATGCTCTGACAAAAGAAAAATATATCCCTAACATAAGTCATGCTATTTTGGAACTACACAGGGAAAAACTTAAACCTTTTTGTGTGTGCCAGGAGACGCTGCCCTGTCAACGTAGCTCACTAATGTTCTTTATGTCCCTGTCATGTTGTCTCTCATAAGTGACTGTGTTTGAGAGAGGAAATTGGGTGTGGGTTATTTATGTAGTTCCTATCTTTAATGAACTCCTAAATTAGGTACCTCCTATTTTTTATTACTCCCAACACTAGATTCTAGAGCTCTTACTTGGAAAGAAAAAAAGTAAATAATGTTAGCTTAACAAATTTGATATGCTTCGCAACCCTCTGATTTGAGCAGATTGAGTTCTTAAAATGCACGCACCAGCTATACACTGAAAGACTTAATTATGCCCGGCTTGCTTTCTGGAGCTCATATTCTGAGAACTTCATTTTGAGAGTGTGAATACTTTGCCTTTGATGACACTTGGGGCCCCAAATTATCATACTGAGATTTCTAACACTGATTTAGCTATAATAATGGGAAAACAAATAAGTTATTAGATCATCCAGACACTTCTCTTTACGCTTTGTTACAGCTTTACTAGTTATTATTCACAGATGGAAATTTTCACAAATAACAAAAGCGGGGTGGTAAAGGCAGGTTGCCATACATCACANTCATACGTCACAACCTTGAACTCATTGAGAGTCATTTTCTTGAGTGAAGTTAGTAAAGTTAACAATTAGGTTCTCTAACAACACTTCAGTGAAGATCTAGTCAATCACATGGTCCCATCCCAAAACAACCATTATCAAGGAGAAATTTTGTAGCTCAGCAAAACACAAAGTGCTTGTATCAAATAGGATTCTTAGGAAAGCAAACCTGGGGGCGCCTGGGTGGCACAGCGGTTAAGCATCTGCCTTCGGCTCAGGGCGTGATCCCGGCGTTATGGGATCGAGCCCCACATCAGGCTCCTCTGCTATGAGCCTGCTTCTTCCTCTCCCGCTCCCCCTGCTTGTGTTCCCTCTCGCTGGCTGTCTCTATCAGTGTCAAATAAATAAATAAATTCTGACCACAAACAGTAAAAGCACATCATGGTTCTTGATGTACAAAAATGGAAACTGAAACTTAAGGAAGATTAAGTTCTACCTACTCCAAAGTGACACAGCTAACGGGAGACAGAGCGGGGACTTCAATCCAGGTGGTTCTGCCTCCAAAGCCTGTGTTTTCTTCCACTAGGCTGTTGGAAATCACCTTCTTCATCCAGATTTGAAACCTGAGACATATCTTTGGTATTATTTTCTCCTTTAATTCATGCAATTATTTATCTTGCTAGTCTATAGGTAAAAAATACAAATGTTGAGCCCCGTAAGAATACTACTATGGTATATCATATATATCATATATACCATATGTAATTTATATATGATTTTTTTTTATTTATATAGATGCTCATAGCACCTTGTATAGTCCTGAGAATTAGGCTGAAAATCAAATGTGTTGAGTAAATTAAAGACATTTTAATTCTATCTCAAATTTTGCTTCCTACATCTACCACTTTCATACATTCCCTGTAACTTTTACAGTGCAGACCTCTCAACACTTTGACCTTGGTTTTTCCAAGAGTCTTCACTGTTCTTCCAGTTTCAACCACTCCCCAGTATTGGTCACAGCACATTTCTCCTTGAGCAAACTTTAAATTATGAAGTTCTGAATATCTGCTCAAAACCCCACTGTCTACAGAATAAATATCTCTCACCTAGTATTTATGGCCTCTAAGAATAGTATCATTTGACTTTCCTAATGTTTCAGGTAAGCTAGGACACAAAATTATGACCTCTACACTCAGGATCCATTTTTGTCTGATGCTTTTCTCCATACCTATGAATCAGAGCCTTACTTCCTCAGCATGATAAAATTTTACTGACTCATCTGGGCTCAGCTTTTCTACAGGAATTGCTGTTTTATCCAATAGGAATAATTGAATGTACACAGTGCATTGTGCACCTCTCCTAAATATTCATCACTTTATCTTTAGTGATTTTAGTATGCTTTACTTTATGTATATAAAATTATATATATAATACTTTTTAATAGACTAAGCCCTTTGGAATCACGATCAGTTTTTGTCTCATATTTGTATGTTCCACAAAATGATAAACATATTAGTTACAATAAACATTGATTGAGTGAATAAATAAATGAATGAGTGAGTGGATGGATGCATAGATGAAAGAATGAATGGGTAGAATTGAATGAATAAGTTTTCAATGGAATAGAGCATTCAGATGGGCCCAAATGTTTATCAAATTCTTGACTGCCCAAAGAAAAGAAAAACTTATAAAAAGAAACGCATTGGCATTTATTATTCACTCAACTGTTAATGGGTTCTACCACATGATAGAGACTCGGCCGAGTATTTTGTCATCATGTCCATGCTCATTAATAAATATATCTTGCCTAGCAGAACATTTTTGCATGCCTTAGACAAAAGGAGTAATAAACTGTGGGGTGGGTAAGCTGCCACTTAACAGCTCTATCACAGCAATATATTTAGCTCCTAATGTTAAAAATGCAAACAAACCTTTAACTTCCAAGATCAATTACACCTTTAGAACAAGCCCTGCTGGGAACAGCATTCTATCTTGTCAAGGACTCCTTATCATCAAAGAAGAATAAACACTCTAATTATTTTTTTTTTACTTTTTTGTTTATTTTCTAATTGGATCATTCATTACTTTCTAGAATTCAAATCAACATCAGATTTATAGTTGGAGGCTATTGAAATATTGATTTGGTTATAGAAATGCCAAGCTTGGCAGGTAAGCTGTCTTTCTGCCAGAAAATGTTTTTGCTTTGGCAAACTTGTTTAAAAAGGCTGATAGAATGTAATGAGCAAGTAATTTGCATCTGTGTCAGGCAGGGAGAGAAGTTTTTAAAATTTGAAGAATCTCCTTAGCATTCCTCTGGTGCCAAATTCCTGGAATTAGGGTAACAAACCTGAACCACCATATACAAGTCTTAATTATTAAAAAGTCTGATGTTCATTTTCTGTTTCTTCAGGCCCATGCAGCACTTAAAGGGGCTCTAAATTGTACAATGGTGTCATTATCAGGGTAGAGAGGATCACTGGAGACACAGATTCCATATGGTTCTGCAATTTATGGCCTGATAAACGTAACACATCCTGTCATCTTTCTCATATATCTCAGTTTAATAGTCTTTAACTTAAGAATGGCAGCTCTTCCCTGCTTATCTCTCATTGTTGCAGTGAGAAGAATGACTATATTTTCTGAAAGTGTCCATCGTATGTACTTTAAAATATACATTTTTTCCTTGGGAAACCATTACGTAAATCCCATACATACCTGAATCTCTACAGAAAAAAAAAAAAATTACTCTATTTCCAGTGAGCTAATCAGGAAAAAGTAGGGGGTGTTTCTTTAAAAGGTGGAAAAGTGAGAAAAGACAGTGATAGGAATGGAAAGAATGTTGAGTACCTGCATGGTGCTTAACTGTGAAGAGTATTTGGGTATGTCAGAAATTATTTTCTACTCAATCACTTTAAGTAAGTCTTATTATATGCAGACCTCCTACTACTCTCTAAAGATAAATACTGTGTACACTTAGAATTGGCAGCCAATTCTCTCCCTCATCTGGGTGAATGAGAATAAGCTACTGGAAACCAGAAAAGGGGGTTCTATCTAATCACCTCCACCCACCCATAGTATTTGTATAAGGTAATAGGGATTTGTTGTGCTTACACATTTATGCATTAAGAGCAGAGAGAAGATTCTGGAAAAATAGCTGCCTCCCCAGGTCCTCCTCAGAGCTATTCCTCTTTGCTTCTCTATTACACCGTCGGAGGGGACATGACGTAAACCACATTGAGTTGGTGGGACTAAGTTCTCTGCTATTGACAGAACTGAGAAGGTAATCAATTCCAAAGTAGCATGCTGCAAATTTTGTCCCCAGCTTCAGTGGAGAGAATCATAACAAATCAGATTTAGTGATTATAGCTGCTGTTATTTTCCTCCTATTTCATGACTAGGGTTTGCAAATAAGTGTCTTAAATCAAGATGGTATATCAACATCATTTTTTTTTTTTAATTCTGGGAGGTGAGTTCCTTAGCAAGTTCTTCTGAACAAGCCCTACATGCTCTCTGCCTTATACACCTCGATCTGATGATTCAAAAAAGAAACCTTTAATCTCACTTCACTGATCAGCTAAGATATTTTAACGTTTTAGCTGTGAGTAAAAATATATGCTTTCTGAAAGAGAACACCATTAGTCTTCACTGGCCAAGATTCTAGAATTAGTGCTGGAAAAATTGGCCCTGTGCTTCTGTTTCTGCCCACGGTTTTCAAATTAAGAATGATGTCTTTATACTTCATGAAGGAACCTTCATTGCTCGTCAAGAGGACTCAGGATACCAACTCTCCAGCCCCTGGCAGTGCAGTGTAAGTACCATACACAGACCTTTTAAACTCTAGCAAATATTTCCCCCCACCGGGTTATCACTTTGGAAATTCTAATTTTCAATCTGCTACTCAATCCCAAATAGCATCTTTACAAAACTAAAATTGTAATTGAATTTCCTTTTTCCCTTACTTTGTGGAAATCTCCCCCAAATTTGAAATATGTTCTTTAAGAAGAATCCTAAATCTACAAACCCCACAATGTGAGAGTGCATTCAGTTCACTCTGAAGATATGGGAGTAGTAATAGGATTTAGTGGTAGGGTCTCAGTACATACCCTTGGTGTTACTANGGAAATCTCCCCCAAATTTGAAATATGTTCTTTAAGAAGAATCCTAAATCTACAAACCCCACAATGTGAGAGCGCATTCAGTTCACTCTGAAGATACGGAAGTAGTCATAGGATTTAGTGGTAGGGTCTCAGTACATGCCCTTGGTGTTACAGAAATATCATTCATATAAGGAAAATGAGTTTATGGTCCCAAGCCCCCTGATTGGGTTGTCTGAGAAACCGGGCATACCAATGAGGCATTTTCTGTTTTCTATTCATAACATTTGCCAAGTTTACATGAGCTAGAATTGTTAATGTATAGAATATAAGTTCTACATTCCATTCCTTACTCAAAGAAGTGGAAGAGATAGGCATAGTTAGAATCTGCTACTGCTGACAGAGAAAGTTAAACTGATTTCTTCTTCAATTAGTGTGTTTGGTTTTGTTTAGATTGTCAGAAACAGGAAAAAAATGCTGTGAGAATTCTAATGTTGGGAAGTCATATGGATAAAGCTCCTTATACATTATGGAATGTGATACAAATACAAAATGCTAACTGATGCCCCTAAATGGACTGGACTAGTTGTCCCTCCAGGTGGGGTTTAGGTTTGGGGCCACTGCTCCTCTGATGGACTGGTGCACCCCTCTGTCCTCATGTCTAGGACGCTGATATGCAGTGCTGTCCTCCTTCCTGAAGAGATTCCTGGGCTCCATTCCTACAAGTGAGGTCTCAACACAGCTGCATATGCTGTCCTACTCAAGTGCAAGCTGATGAGCTATTTTATTTCTTTGGAGTTTTGGCCATTCTCTGCCTTAAAAGGTCTAAATCTGCAATTTAACAAATTCACATGACCACTGTCTGTGACGCTAAGCAGTTGGTCCCCTAAAACTCAGGATAACTGCCATGAAATCATGACTTACTACTTTCATTTCTTAAAATCTTTTGAAGTGAAGTATTTGATGAGACAAGCATGTGTACTGAAAGACTTAAAAAGGTAGTAGGGGTTAAAATCAAGACTCCTCTAGATGCCCTCATTTGGAAATGCTTGAACATAATTTACACATAAGGGGACAGGGCATTGAGAACCAACCAGCATATTTTCAGCTGACTGTGATCCTTGGACATATGCCCCTTTTTGGCCCTTTTCCTTGACTTTAAAATGGGAGTTTGGAGCAGATAGTCCTCGTCTGTCTGCCCATCTACGATTTTCACCGGGAGGTGTATGCCCTGTGCCAATCAGATGTGTGAGTGGAAAAAAAATCACTGAATTATATTAGACTGTTTGCAGCCCCCCATGCCCAGAATGCCAACTTCTCTCCATTTTGTCCCCAGCCTCTAACATTGCACTGTGTAGAAAGTATTGATGGAAAAATGAATTGATTTATATAATTAATTAATGATCCAATAATAAGCATTTCAAACCGATCCAGTCTTCACTGTTATAAAATAGGGATTTTTCTCCTATTTGACTAAAAAAAAAGTTATCACATCTTTACCGTATCTCAATCTGAATTTGTGATCCAGGGGTGAATTTCCACTGACTCGGGTAGAAATTTAGAGAAGAGAAAAAAAAGAGGAAAGGAAAAAAAAATAGGCTGGACAAATATAATTTTAAATTTTAGTTGTGGCTTATATTTTCTGCAGCTGATATTCTTAACTTACAAAAATTATTTTTAAAACACGAAACCATTTTAAGTCTCTCAAAAACACTTGCTTAAATGATGAAAACTTTGAATATGTTAAGCCCCTCAAATAAATGGCTTTACTTTGTTTCTGTTAGTTACACTGACATAGACCATGAAACAGTATCTAACCTATTACAGGCATGGGTAAGAAGTAAGCTCAGAGGCTGTTCCCTAGAAACACTTAAACTCATTTAAATCACACATCACATGTTCGCATGCAGGTCTCATCATGAGCTTTCTGCCATCCCTCCATTTCCCTCTCTGCTGTTGAGCAAAGTAGTTTTGAGAATGTCTCCTGCTTTGCTGCATTCACACCGTTCTCACTATTAAGTTATTAAAGTGTGTCACGTTTAACTAGATTCCTCTATGACTATTTATGACTCTGTTTAACACATGTGAACAGCCTTCCTTAGAAATAACCATGTTGTCCAATAGATGCTCAAGCCTTTAAAATAGTCTGCACCACTCTAAGAGTAACAAATTCAGTTTCTGGAAGCATCGGTTTAAACCATAATAGTCGGGTAAGTTACTGTCGTCACAAAACCACTTAAAGTTTTAAAAACTGCTTATTATTCTAAGAAAATATCAGCTCTGTTTGATTTCCATCACAGCACCAAGGAAAGGAAAAATGGGGCCTTCAAAAGAAGTGAAACTAATTTTTAAATGATTAAGGGGACGTTAGGCACTGTTTGACAATCAAGGGGCAATCATTACTTTGAGTAAATTGACTAATAATTCTGATAAAATTAATAAATTAACATTTTAGAATTTTTGAACATTTCTATAAAAACCCTTGTCTACTCTCCTTAGGATAATTAAAAAAAAAAAAAAAACCGGACCGTGAATTACACAGAGAAAAAATTCTTTTATGTTTATAGGACAGCCAATTTTATGTAAATTTTGGTTTGATCCTTCCCAGATCTTTGCACTCCCCACAACATGATTTTTCTTAATTGAAACCACAGTGGAGTGATTCATTTAGGGAAGATAAAAGCAGAGCCCAAGGGTCAGCACAATGACATAGTGGAAAGTGTCAACTGTTGTCTCCTGGTATTTCCAGAGTTTAGAGGCGACCATTTCCTGGTTTAGTTCTGCCCACAGATCTCCCATAGAAATTCAGAAGAACTGATGAACCCTTTCAGTGTATCAAAAAGAGGCTGGGTCCCCAGAGAGTGGTTTCATTGAATTGTTTGACTTGTACATCTTCCTTTTCAAAGTGCTTAAGTTCTTGGCCAAGGTTAAATCACCTCATTTTTGTTATGGGAACAAATCTCCAAAATAGATTCATCTTCAACTGATAACAGAAAAGGATGGAAAAATTTTTTCTGGTAGAAAGGAAACAGATCAAATAAATAAATGTTAAGACAGACCTAAGGGCTGTGAGGAGTAGTAGTTTCCCTTGCATAAAAGCGTCGGGGCCAAATTTATAACCTTAAGTAGGAAGAATATTCTTCCTTAAGAAAATCAGCAATTCTAGGGTTAGAGATTACTTACTACCCAGGTAAAAGTAAGAAACAGAGAATTTAACTTCTCTAAGGTATTTGTTAAGCTTAAATTAAATAGTGTCTGACTAAACAAAAATCTTCAATATTTAGCTTTAAAAACATTCCATATTTAAACTATTCTGACTGAACTGGGTGTGGGAGTGATTCACCTTCCCCATGGTCACAAAGCCCACCAAGGTTTGAACTGAGGTCGTTTACAAGGGGAAATTAGCTCACCTTATTCCCTGCACAGCCCTGTTGCATCTATTAAATGAGAACACCCAAGGAGGGCCCTTGGGTAGCCCTTCAGTTTTCGAGTATTGCTTAACCTTTCAATATAATTATTTAAAACTACAAGGTTCTCCTTTAAAAAAAAAAAAAAAAAAAAAAGATCACTTAAACACTTTGGTGAATGACCAAACGTGTTCTGAAGACATGGACTTCACAAATGGTAGCTAAAGTTCTTGCGATTTAGAAAAAAAAACAAAAACAAAACTATTTGCAGGATGGATATATGCATATGCAGAGCTGCATTTTAACGGAGAGGCTAATGGCCATTTCAGATGTATGTACTACCAGCTAGTAAATTCATATGTTTGTGGTAAAAGACAGTGTGTTGGAGGTCTCAAGATGACTTTCATTATCTTTTCATGTTCTTGGTCACTTACTAGTTTCTGAAATCCTTGTGTATGTTTTGAGTCTACTCAGAGTTAAGTTCTAGGTAGACATTGGTAGGTAAATAAATTCAGCTACTTTGAGTTACACAAAGGAGTAATAAGGTTTTTTTTGTGCTTCTTTCCTCACTTATTTTCATGCTTAGATATAATAAGAATGACTGAAATTTTAAAATAAATACTTGTTTACCTACAGGAAGAAAATAAAGTTAAATCTGAGAAAAAAACTGGTTTAAAACAAAAATGTTAGAAAAAATGGAATGTGAGTGCAAATATCTAACATCTTTATATCCAAGATTTATATTCCGTGTAAAATATGAAAACAAAGGTTATCAACTAAAGGAGAAATTGCTGTAACACAATTATGAATGCTAAATTAGTTGGACTTACATGTAGATATAATAAAATATAACATAATTATATTTAAATAATATAAATTATTTTATATTATATTTGTAGCAATCAGATTCACATGTTGCTCTTTTAAGATCTGAAAGCTGGAAGATAAGGCAGAGTTTAGTAATTTCAAATCTGATATATATGACAGTATCATTTTTTTGGTAGGACGTATCAAGTTTATAAAGTCTGTTAAATCTTTTGCTGGCAGTGATGTGTTTTGGGGTTTTTTTTTATGTAGAATGAAGTGCTATTTCTCTATTTTCTTGACCCCAAATAAGTCATCTAGCCAATGACTACCCTCTTGAGCTAAAAACCACCACACCAGGGTAAAACTTCCATAAATCCTGCATTAATGTGAAAAGATTAATAAAAACATAACTCCAAAGATCAAAATGCATTGCAGCAGTAAGAGTGGAAGTCTGAGTGAAGCATAAAAACAATGAAAATCGGAAAGTAAATCTAGAAAATGTACGGCATTGAAAAAGACACCAATAACCTGCTTCTCAGAAGTTTGGTATAAATCTCCAGTAAATTCTTAAGAGCACTTGTATTTTAAAAAACAAGAGCATTGTTGCACCACTGTAAAAAAATTCCAGAAAGATAATGTTCTAGAAAATACATAACGTATGTAAGCTGATGTTCTTGCCACAAAACTTGGAATCTTTCCTGTATGATTACTAATTTGATAATACTGAAATTCCAAATGGGATGATTATTAAGGCCAAGCAAGGGAAACTCCATAAGAGTGAAATGCTAAGGCTGGCTCTGGTATTAGTTTGATGGCCAAGCTTAAGAGGGTGACTGCTAAGACATTTAGAATACTGACTTGGAAAAGTTTTAAATTGTGAACCTTCTGAATTTTATCAACATAATGCCCAATTCCTGCATGTTTGGAAACATGGAACAATGTCACTGAGATTTTAGGCTATTATCTAAACTAATTTCAAATGCAACCATCAAACAATTTCAGAGTCAGAATCAGGACTCATAATAAAACTTTTGTGTTGATTTTTCTCTTTTCATTTTTTTTTTTTGGTCATTTGAAGGATCTGAATTATTCAGGATTTTGTAAAATGATGTCGTATTGCCAAGACAGCAAAGTCCTCACCACACATGAGATGCATTTCTCCATGAAATTCTTGAAATATTCTTTATGGCTCACCAAATTCCCCAAATATCTGAATGTAGCATAAAATTCTTGTTATTAGAAAGTTGCGGATGCCCCAAACCGTGTGGTGGCTCAGATCCTGTGGTTCCTGACTATCAACCCAGAAGCCTCCAGTTCCACAGTCATTTTTAACAATCATCATAGCATTCATCTGATCTTGCAGTATCGGCCTGCTATACTTCCAGGAGATTATCGAGACTACCTGCAATTGCTATATTTAGAAGTGAACAAATAAGCTGCTAAAAATACCGAGTGACTTGCAGGGTCACATATCTGAAGAGGGTGAAAACATAAAAATATGTGGTAAACCTTTGGAAGAAAAATATAGACATATGAGTGATTTCTTTTAGTCATACATTTTCTTCCTTCCTTCCTACCTTCCTTTTCAGAGGACTATGGGAGTATTATCATAACTGCTTCCAAACCTTTGAAGAATAAAGCTTGTCGACGTCGCTAATAGATAGATGATCATGTGGATTGGCTGATACTTTTAAATACAATTTTTACTTTACATTGGTTGATTCAAAAACAGATATGCTCTCTTAAAATGATTGACGTCTCTTTTAATGGGGAGGAGGATTACAAATGTCATTCAAGTGCCGGATCTACTTCTCTCCTAAAAAAATAATGTGTTAATAAAATGTACATCGAAAGGAAATTATAGGTGTTAAAAGGAGATTAAGTAATAGAGACTACCATTGCCCTTTGAAGACAAATTTCTTACTAAATACTGATATAGTTATGAAAACGTCAAGTACGTTAAAAATGGCCTTTAAGAAACATGGTCAATCAAACACACCATTTGACCAGCTAATTTTAGAAACAGTGAAGGAGATGTTAGTAAGAACATAAATATGCAGGATTTTGGCTGAAAGTTGACTATAGGGTTGTCAAATACTGCAGTCTCTTTTGGAAAAGTTCACCAGCTTCTCTGTTTTTCCCTCATGTCATACTAAATTATACCCAGGGCAAACATTCATTTGAGATTTTTACCTACAAACTAGGTGAGCAGTAACACAATGTATTATTTTACAAAACCAAAAATCAATCCTCTAGATGCTTTTTGTAATAATGCAGTTATTTGAATTTAAGCTTATTTTAACCTGTTCAGATCACCTGAGGATATTTTCAAAGCTATTTTAAAATTATAGCCTCGTAACTCATAAACGTACTGTAAACTAGTAAGGAAACTTCACTTAGGGTCCAAGATTTCTCGTTCACTGAGCCCTTCAGAGCATCTGATGGTGCCTCTCCTGTGGTTGTTTTATAGTATACTTTGAATTGTGGTTGTACTTGTACTTGCCATGTATATCCCTCTTGCCACAACGTATCATGCCACTTGTGAATTAAAATCGCCTTATCTTTGAAGGTCTTAAGTGACTTGCATTTAATATGTTCTTCAGAATTTTCGTTTTGATTGACTAAGCATAACCGGGGCATTCTTTCAAATTATATTAAATTTAACAACAATAGAAACATTGCAAAGACTCAGGGAATAATGGAGCTCACATGGACACTCCTGTCTTGCTGCTTACTGACAATAATTCAAGTAATAGAATGTCAAACCTTCTTGAAGATTTTATTTTAGGAAAATATAATCCCAGCATATTGCTGTTACTTTTTTAAGCTAAAAACTATCAGACCGATTATTGGAAGTGTTAACTACTTGGATGTCTAAAATAAATATAAAGTTCTCCCTGTAGCTCTGGGATTTAGGTCTAGCCTCGGAGGCTTTCTAAGTATGACTGTAGTCACCAGAGGAATTCTGGTAATTGTAATGATCAATAGGCTTTTATTAATATGGTGCATGTTGCCTGATAGATGCCTATGCAAAAATGTAGACCAAGGCGGTTTAATTTGTAGATGTAAAGAGAGCAGTAAACAAACTAGATGTGCTTCAATATCAAAACAGCATTGATTTCAAAGAGGAAAACAAGAGTCATTGAATAGCCACCCTCATGTATCATCGAAGGCAAACTAAAGCTGAAAACCAAAGCAGATGTGCTCGATCGTACTGCTGCAAAGCAGGAAGTGGAAACGGGGTTGAGATTGTTATAAAGCAAAGCTGTGTGCGTCTTTCACCTCTCACTTTGAGGCCTGAGTGGTGAAATGCCACAACTTTTAAAAAAACTCCCCTTTCAGGGCAATCGGCCGAAAAAAAACCCAAACAAAACAAAACAAAAAACAACCTGGCAGCTAGGTAGAGGTTCCTGTGCACATCATTGTATGAAGAAAGAACCAGATGAATAAAATTCCATATCTTTTCAAAAACAATACTCTTTAACCTGGAGTGAACTGACTAGCAATGCCAACACACACACACGCACACACGCACACACGCACACACACACACACCCCTCAAAGAAGTTTTTAAAATGAAAGAAAGGAGATCTTTTTTTTCAAATTCTGATTAGTGAGGATCCACCTTCTTCATGTTTCTTTCAAAAATTCAGATACAGCATGAGAGAATAACAGCCTTCAAAATAGAGTTTGCAACAGAAAACTTGACGCAGGCTGCAGTGCTGCTTGCAGGATTAAAAAAAAAAAATACTGCTGCTGGTATTTGAGGAAGTGCTCTCTGAGAGAAGGAAGGATTCTACACAAAGAAAGATGTCCTGGATTACAATGCTTTTTCTTCTTGAATTACTTGTAGATTTCTTTTCCCCATTGACTCATTCAAGGTCATACTCAACAGAAAGTCAACTGGGTAAAGGAACACCAGCGAATGTTCTGAACATCAGCAAATTTTACAGCATGAACCGCATTTGAGATAAGCAACAGATAATCTCACAAAATTGGTTGGTTTACCAAATAGTCTACTGTCAGCCTCCCCGATATTTATTAAGGTGGAGTGCTCCCCTAATCTAATTGTTGGGATCAGTTTATTTTCCCTATGTCTTCCCCCCAAGACAAGCTTTTGTTTTAGAGTATTACATCAATTCCTAGAGAACTGAGATTATGTGACTCCGATTACATTATTTTCTATTCTTGAAGCACGATGTCTTAGTCAGAGGACCTGAGCCTACTTTCTGAGTATCTTAATCTCTTTCTTAATACTAAAATGAGAGAGAAGGGGAACATGCCCTGGAATGGTCATCAATGAACGTTAAAAAATCATGAATTCAGAATTAGCTCTTTGTTATTTTTGTCCCTACTAAAACATTAGTACGAAGCCTGGATTCACTGAAGAAAATAACAGATCGCTTTCTCTGTGCTGGATGTTATCCACCATTTTCACTGATTACTAAGATTAGATAGTTTGATTGCATTGGGCAGGTGTCTCTTTTCTTTGGCACTTTTCTACACAGATTTTTTTTAATGCTAAAAGAGCAAGATTTTCACTAGAGAATTAGTCTTAGGTAAAATGTGTAGGAAAGCCTGTGTTTCCCTTCTCTCTGACTTTGCATTGACTAGGAACATTGTAGCATCTTGGTAAGAATTTTTGGGTGTTACTTCAAAGAGCATAGCATGCTTCCTTTGCATATTAACATATAAAGGATTTAATAAATATTTGGGGACTAATACCCTGTCTCTCTGGGGTTAGTAAACAGTGATTACATTTAATTGTCTAAACCTGAGGAAATCTCACAAGATCTCAGATTTTGATGGATTTGATGTTGGTCTTCATCTTGGAAACGATGCTCCCTACCTCCTTGGTTCCAGGAACCCGCTTGCTGTCCCAACGAAGAGATGTTGTTGGTTAGGCAAGTTGCGTACCTTTCAAAATAATAATTTTGTGGGAAATGAGCTCAGACAATAGCCCATTTTTTCCCGTGCTTTTTTAACTAGTGTACCAAAAATATCTAAAATGATTTTCTGAGTAGGGTGTAGAACAATGTCACATACAGCAAAATCTGTCTATGGCAATGAATCTACAGGTCTTATCACAACACCTCGACGGCTAATTGTGTGTGGAGCTTGTGGGTGGCCTCAGCCTGTGTGGGACTCCAGTGAATCCTAAGTAAATTCCTGGGAGAATATAGACTTGGTAGCCATATATGCAAAGGAATATATGGTGTCCCAGGCCTGTCACAGCACTGAGCAAAACAGAAAGGGGGAGGGGGAGGGTTATTCTAGACAGGAAGGGGTAGGTAAAGTTAAAAGACCAGTATGGAGAGGAGTATGTCTGTGTTTGTTTCACTGTGGGCCCTTAGATAAAGTGAATAATAGTTAATAATAAGAGCTTCTGCTTGCTTAGCTTTTGAAATGTTCCAGGCACTGTTCTAAGTGCTTCAACAAGTATTAACTGTAGTAGTCCTCACAGTAGGAAGTGAGTACTAATATTACTCCTGTTTCACAGATGAAGAAAGTGAAATAGAAGAGTTCAAATAACTCAGTTCAAGTAACTAGAACAAAGAATGAGCCTATGGATTCCCAGGCTTACACAAGTGTGTTCTTAGCCGTAGCAATTCACTGTCTTTCAAACAGGCACAGCCCACAGCCACCGGTGAGCTCCCATAAAATTCCCATTTTATATTGACTGTATGTTAGTCTTCTCAATAAAACACAGGACAACTTTTCCCCAAATTTCCACATCCCTTAATTGTCCCCTCATGTTTTACAAATTGGAAGACATAATCATTTATGTTTCTAGTTATTTTGCAAGGTGAAAGTATGTTCTTAAGAACTGTTTTATAATAAATATAATCTGTACTCATTGAGTGAAATTTGGAAAGTGTAGAGGTGTAGTGAGTAGGAGTGGGCCACACCATTCTGGGTTTTTTCCCCCCCTTAAGCAACTAATTATTGATATTTCACAATGTTTCCCTGAAAAACCTTTACCATTTATTAGTTTACTGTCATAGTAAATACGTAAAATATTTACTGTTTTTTTATTTAGCATTAAATCATAAAACAATTGCTCATGATTTCAAAACCTCCTTGAAAGTCTGGCTACACATTGAATCCATCACATTGATTCATTCAGTAACAATTCAACCCTTTATTAGCTGCTGTTCTCTAAAATGGAGACACATATGGGAACAAGACATGTTAGGTCAAGAAGTTGAATCTCAGGGCGCCTGGGTGGCACAGCGGTTAAGCGTCTGCCTTCGGCTCAGGGCGTGATCCCGGCGTTATGGGATCGAGCCCCACATCAGGCTCCTCCAACTATGAGCCTGCTTCTTCCTCTCTCACTCCCCCTGCTTGTGTTCCCGCTCTCGCTGGCTGTCTCTATCTCTGTCAAATAAATAAAATCTTAAAAAAAAAAAAAAGTTGAATCTCTAGTGAGTCTGACTGACAGTAAACATTTCACTAAACATAATCTGTTTAATAGTAGGTGTCTCTGTTCTAATAATTAGAAGGGTTTAACTTTTAAGAAATTTGTTTTCTCTGAATAAAGGGAGTAGAATAAATGATACACTTTACCATGCCAGTGCTGGGCAATAATATTGAAGAGTATTTTGGGTTTTGTTTGTTTGCTTGTTTGTTTGTTTGAACTTTTTTTCACTAGCAGGGGATGCTTTCTAACTTAAATTGTGGCAATGAAAATGTGGAAATTTAAAGATTATCCTAAAGTTTCTACTGACTGCCTGTGGCTCTTAGAGTACAAATATTTATGTTCAAACTAGTCAAGATTAAAAGGAAACTCATTTTTAAACCACATCTAGGCATCATTTAATGCAGTCACATTTTTCACTTTTAATGTTCTGCATTACTAAAATAATTTGGTCCTAGGATGTATCTTCTTATGATATATTTCTTAAGTTCTGCCTCAGCTCTGAGCCTGATGCCCTAAACATATTAAATATTTTTTATAAGAATGGATTGCACTGAATTGCACAGAATAATATAATTAAAACTAAGTTCTGTTTTGAAAGGCTAAAAAAGCAAAAAGACTACCAGAATTTAGTTACCTTGTAATGGAGAGCCACATTTTGTTTCTGATTCTTTCAGAGATTCAGTAAATATAAATAATTTATTTAATTATCCAATTATGCATACATCCAGCCAACAAAGAAATATTTATTGCTTTGGATATCCACAATAATTTAATTTTATGCAACAGAAGAAAGGTGCACATGGTTTACTTTTCAAATATACTAGAATAAAATGATTCAAATAAGAAAATTTTAGGCAAGAAATTGTCATGCCAATAGTGAAAATTACTTCATTATAGTCTTTATAAAAGGTGAGTAACTGAATTACGTCGATCGTTATTTAATCAAGAGTCTATGTTAGTTATATATAATGAGCAAGCATTTATAAAACAAATTTGTTGAATGGAATGCTGATTTTAATTATTTTTCATTTTCGCTAGTTATATTTGTGTTTATCCTCACATGAAAATATGTGGATTAAATAAAATCCCCAGTGTGGATATATATTTGATTAGGTGTTGGAAGTGTCTGGTTTAACCTGTTCTTTCTCAGTGGATTCTGGTGTAGTCTAACTCCACAAAGGGGTTGAACGTTTGTTACACATACATGTGTGCATTTGCACACACATACACACACACATCTCTAGCCCCATCTACACATTCATGTGGATATAGACAAATAATCTGTTCCAACTCATTTTAATATTTTATTTACATCTCTATCTGTATAAATATGTCCTTAGCTATATGGCTTGAAAAGCAAGTGGTGTTATCCCATGTACATGGATAGAGGTGTGGTTTTATTTAACTTTTAAGTGACCTTTTGGTTGGCAACCTTGTATCCTTTGCTCAGAGTAGCCACTTCATATCTACATTGTTGTTCCTCATTGTTGTCAGCAACTCACAGTTATGTTCTTGTTCGCCTTACTCTGCATCCTGCTTTGCCGTTCTTCTGTCCAGGTAAGCGTGAATTGTCTGCGGGTGCCTAGATCAGCAGCATCGGCCTCACCTGAAAGCCTATCAGAAACAGGACCTCAAGCCCCCCACAAACTTTCTGACCATTTGAACAAGATCTGCTGCCGATCATTCTGCACATTCCATTTTAATAATCAGTATCTGTATTGTCACCATCTGTCTTCTGCCAGGGCTTTGTCCAGTGGAGCTGTGTTAGAATAGACATATCCTGTCGGTATAGAAGCACACGCCTCAGTGTCATTGCCCCTCGTGTTAGGAACACATCGCCAGTGATGCTCATACAGCAGATCGCAGGTAGAACCGAGGGTCACAATGCAGGAAGTTTGGACACTGGGAGGACTCTGCGGGAATTTGGGTTGAACTAGAAACTGATTCTCCATAAGTTGGAGGCATGTTATAAACCAACCAAATGAATTTTTATAAGTAACGTGATGGAGTGCTCATGACTTTTGAATCTTGCCATAGAAGCCAGTGCCCGTTGCCACCCAGGCTTGTTCAGCTTCTCTGCCTGTCAAAGTCTAGTCGGCATTGCATTCTGGTGGCAGCTTTGGAACAGTTTCCATTTGCTTCTATTTCCATTTTTTTTTTTTTTTTGAGGAGGTTAGCAATTCAAGTGCTTTAAAAAAATCATGAAGGAAGTCAAGCCACCTAGAAAGAGATCTATGCTTCCTTTCTTTGTCCTTTTTCCCCTCTGGCTTCCATGGAGTTATCTGTGCCTACTCTGCCCACTTCTTTGGGAAGAATTCTCTCAACTCTCTGTGAGAAGCCAATAAATTAAATAAAAGCCAGCTAGCTCTTTAGAGTTCATAAGTGTTTTCATCTCCTTGAGGTTTTGAAAAGCCCTAGTATTATTACTCCTATATTTTAAATTCAAATTCTAGTTAGTTGACGTACAATTCAATATTGGTTCAGAAGTCGAGTTCAGTGGGTCATAATTTACATATAATGTCCAGTGCTCATCATAACAAGTGCCCTCTTAATACCCATCGCCCATCTCGCCCATCCCCCACCCACCTCCCTCCATCAACCCTCAGTGTGTTCACTATAGTTAAGGGTCTCTCATCATTTGTTCCCCCTCCCCTGTTTTTTTTTTTTTTTTTTTTTTTTAAGATGAGGGAGCTGAAATTTGGACAGAAGGGACTATAATGAAGAGGGCAGAGGGAGAGTTGGCTTCCTGTCTTTACTCTAAATGCTTCACTCTTTCCTCCTGAACCCAGTGCCTCTCAGAGAAGCTCCCTGCTAGCAATGGCTGTTTGCATCTCTATGGGAAATGAAATTACCTGTTGCTTCCTATAAGCCTCTTTGCATTTTCACCCTTAGTTTTAACAGCAGATTTAAAGGTTCTGTGAAGGGTGTCCCATTAGAGCCCAAGGGGGAGTTCATAGCAGGGGGCTCTTCCCAGGTGATTCCATCCTTCCTCCTGGGCTTGCCAACTGCAGCCCCTAGGTCAACTTCCATCACTATGTGGTGAGAGGAGGCACTAAGCATGACTGAAGGAATAAGGAGATAGTCTCAAGGGGTGTGTTTGTGTGTCCACCTGTGAAATGAGATATTCCGAGTTCTACCCAGGTTATCATGANTTTTTTTTTTTTTTTTTTTTTTTTTTTTTTTTACCAGCTTGTCCTTTTAGAAGAACCAAGAAATGGCAAAGACTGGTATACCATATAATAAAACCTGTGTCCTATTTAAGAGCTGTAATGCAGAGTATTTATGTGTCCTACATAATCTCTAAATATTCTAATAAGAGTGGACTGCCCAATAGAAAGGAAATTTGCAGAAATCATATATTGAATTCAATGATATCAAGAGCACAGCACTGTTGCAGTAACATTTCACATTCTCTTATATATTGTCCTTTTGGTACATTTTTAACAACTGTATAGATATCATCAGAAGTTACAGGGATTTTGTTGAAAGTGCCCACGTATCATTACATCACCAAATGACGGAAGAACTCATGGGGGAAAGATTTTTTAGAGCTCTGACAGAGTAAAATCTTTACTCTTTTTGAACAACCAATTTAATATTATACAGCTACATGTATGACTTTAGTAAATGACCATGACCTTCAGCTATGGTACAGACTTCATGACAGACATTTACTTGTAATAACTTCCTTTCTGGGGAAATGTGTTTTTACTAATCTATCTCGATTTTTTCCAACAGAGTAATTGCTGTATCAGTTTAATTTTATTTTCTCAAGACACATCAAATGAATTTAGGAGTGAAGAACAAAATGGATAGACAGATCAATACATAGGTAGGGAGATAAAATATGCTAGCTAGAAAAATAAAGACCAAAGCACATATCATTCATATATGGAAACATAGAAACAAGTTAGCTAACTATGTTACTACATGTAAAGATATTGCCATGAAATACAAATTAATGTTTTTATGAACTTGGATTAGCAAAAGTAATTTGTATGAAGATTTTAAATTATTTAGTTTGGTAGCTTGTGCAAAGGAAATAAATGAGTCTGTGTGGGTCTAGAACATTCCCTTCCAACTGGTGACGACTTCTGTACAATGTAGCTACAGTTTAGTTGCTACTTAAAATAAAACCATAGCATTGTTACTAACTTCTGTATACCTTTATTTTTAAGTAAAACAAAACTACTGGAAGGCTTTAATTGACTTCAGATTATTCCTGATATTGTGTAATATATAGCCTCCTATTTTTCATGCTGTTCTACATATTTTTTTTACTAATTATTTGGCTGTAAAATTACAGATTTCATTTGAGCACCAAAGTGTGGGGAATGAAGACGGTGCAAGATTAATCACTATATGAACCTTGTATCCATTACATAAAATCTAGAGACACTGAAGTTTTCCTCTCAGCTATTAGATGGAAGATTAAAATAACTCAGATATAGACTCAAATGTGTCAGAAAACAGGACATACGGCTGTTCGCTGTTCGGTTAGAAAAGACTTAAAATGGTAAATATTTTGTAAAGGAAAACATGTTTGTGGGAACGAAGTGTGTTGCCCTGTAATTCATGTAGCAGTTGATTTGAGAACACTTTTTCACTTTCTGGTTTGCTCGAGGCCTTTCTCCTCCCCACTTTCCACTGGCCAGGGTTTCTCTTCGTGTTGTACTTATCCTTTCTTTGAGTTCCTTTGAGATACTTAGGTGGTTAAAAAATGACACTCCAATGCCTTATAATCCAAATAAAAATTAAAATGACTGCTTTTAATTTTTACACCCCTAAGGGAAAAGGAAGGCAAGGAGAGGAAGAAGGGAGCCTCCTTGATTAGATGAGTACGTATTATAATTGTCTCCACTTTTTATGTGCTCCTTACATAGTTCCAAGATGAGGAGGATTTCTTAGATGTATCCTTGTGAGTTGATTGCACCGAATCTCCCCCAAAATACCATTTGAGTATTAGTTTGTAATATGAATCAGTGCTTCATTTGAACAGAAAAGTAATATTTGAAATTTAAAGCAGTACTTTGGGATTGGGAGTGTTTATTTGGGCCTATGTATTTGTGATTCATCAGGAAGGAAAACAAAACACATGAATTCCCTAACCTCACACTCATTCACATTCACTGTCCCTCTCTCTAACACACACACACACACACACTCACCCATCCACACACATATATTTGTTTCCAGGTTTGCACAGCAGAGTCTAATGGAATAATTGCCATTACAGAGATTACATTATTCTCAGGGGTCTTACAATAGGAAATTTCACCTGCAATTTTTTCCATGCAACTGCAGAATTTGCTATTCTTGTTAGGGCATTTAAATATACGTGTGAGATGCTTTCTTCATTCATGTATTCTTTTACTCACTAATTCTTAAACAATTTTAGGACCTCTAGGCTATGCTAAGAATTATACAAAGTCTTATAAGTACGAAATTGAACTACATAAGCCCTTTTTCACTTTCTCTGTAGTGGAATTTGAAAGGAATTATTATAAATAAAAGAAGTAATAAATTAAATATGTATTAAGTGTCAGAGGAGCACAAAGTATGCTATCTTTATGTTATAGTGGGGCAAGTGGAACATACATTGAGTTGGCAATTGGGACACTATGCAGTCTAAACTTGTTTCAATATCGGTTTGTTTATCTGTGAAGTAGAGATTACAGCTATCTCTCAAAGTTATGATCTGGACAAAATTAGAGAAAGTATCTAATACATAGAGTAGGTACTCAATAAATGTTTTCCTCTATCACCCTCCCCACCATTGCCTTAAACATATGGTATTTAATCCAGCTACTGGTTGACTGACTACCTTGTTTCAAGCTGGTGGCCAAAAGATGGAGTTAGATCTGGAAGAAAAAAAAAAAAAGTGAATTGTCCAGAACAAAGCAACTTCTTTTAGCAAAATCTCAACAAAAGAGATTTCCAACAAAATGACAAATGGTTCTAGATTTAGCATGGCATATATTGGAATTAACTACCACCTCAAATAATTTATTACCACACACCATCCTTCTATTTCACAAATGCTATAAGCTCAAAGCGCTATTGCAACCGTGAGAAGTTGGCTTGGTGACTGTGGAAAAAAATGTCCACACAAGAATCTAGGGGATTTTGACATCAGGGGGCTATGTAAGGACCAATTTGTTGATTACTCAACATATGTCTCACAATTCAAGTCAGACAGACTTCGTGGCCTACCAATGGGGTCTCAGAAGGAAGGGAGAGATTTTAAAATACATATGTATTAAAGGATGCAAGTTGATTTTCGGGCCAAGTATAACAGAACTTGGCAGCTATTGTCCTGAAATGTCTTCACTCACATCTTGCCAATTTCCCAGACAAAGGGCCTTAACTTATTAGAACTTGTGAAAAAATGTGGGTGGTGAGGAAAGAGGGGGAGGTCATTTGAGGAAGCTGAAGCTCTCCTTGGAAATCACATTTGGCAGAGTACACTTAACACGCTCTTGGACAGGGAGCTTTAATTTCTAGATGATAGAAAACCGTATTTACAACAAACCAAATTATTTACTTGAAGACCTGTGATCAGGGGAATTACTGTTGCCTTCATGGTAGCTAATATTCTTATCTCAATTTTTATAATTCTAATCAATGAGGAGTTATGAATCAAAATCTTGCCCCTTCCTTGGTTGTTCCCCTCTAGTTATTTTTCAGGTAGTTCTCACGTCCCTCTGGAGTTTCCTGCCTTCTTGAGCTTGCTCGGTTTTTCCGACACAAGGAATCTTTTGGCGTCCACTCACAACTGAGGTTGATCTTCCCCAGCGAAAGTCCTCAAGTGTGTGGTGAGCACAACTAATGCATGATTTGAATGGGATGGAGTAGCATGTCCACACACTTTAATTCTTTATTCAGTTCAAGCAAATATAACTTATGAATGGAAGCAGTCAGGATTAAATTGTAAACTTATACTGAATCCATGATCAACCAAAATCCCTAAGTTGTGTGTGCAATTTTTATCTTTTTCAATCAGAGGCTGACATTTGTTCAATCAATTAGATACAGTCCATTCTTACAGCTGTTTAGTTCATTTTATACCCAGATCCTGTCAAACAAATCAAATTCTCCTCAAATACATTATTATCTTAATATTCTATCTATAAGCAAACCCACTTTTATTTGAACTTTTAAGGAATATGCTATTTTTCCTAGCCCTCATATTTTAGACATTTTAATTTGAAGGGTTAACATATTTCTGAAGGAAAATAGATAATGTGATCTATAGAAATCTTAGGTCTTACAAACCTGGAAAGATTTGGTATTATAATGTTTCAATGTTTCCGGGTGTTTGGGGTTCAGAAAAAAACCTCAGTCATACTTTGCCCAAAGCAAGTCTTAAATTTTTAATTATGTGTAATAAATCCAGGCATATTTAATCCATATATTTCATGATTCATTTACACTTCAATCACTACGTTGTTGTTTTTGAAGGGCCATTTGATGTCTATAAGCCCTTTGAGCCTTTAAAATATGCTTATAAAACCAATCCCTCCCCATATGCATACCCATGCACGTACACATTATTCGAAAATAGATCATTATGTTTTGTCCAGGGTAAAAAAAAAAAAAAAAAAAGCCTATACTTAGGGTGTGGTTTTAACTTTTGTATTACATTTGGCTACATATTGTACTCAGCTAAAAATCATTCCTATCTGAATTCTTTGTTTACAAAGCACATTAAGGTTTAAATGTTTTAAATTATCATTTCAGAGACTTGTGTGCCTAACCACAGACCAAAAAAAAAAAGTTGTTAAAAATCTAGAAGAGGATTTATTAGCCTTACACTTCCTTTCATATAGCAACTTCCCTACAGAAACACTGCAAAGCCCATCCCCTCCTTATCTCTTTTCTAATGTTTAGAGCAAAATATCCAACTGCCTGCTTCACTTCTCCACATGGGTGCTCAAATTCAGTATGTCCAAAATGAGATATCTTTGACATCCAACATCTCTGCTACCCATAGTCCTCCACCACCTCTCAAATTATCCTTTTTTCCTTTTCAGGTTTCTAACTCTGTAAATGCTATTAGCTATCTACCCCATTGCCCACTTGAAATCTTGGCACAATTATTAGATGGGAGAGGAGAATGCCTACATTTTATTCTGGATGTTACCTACATCATGAAATCTTGGGATTTCCAATTCCTAAATACTTCCATAGTCCACTCAATTTTCTTTACCCCTGCCTCCACAATTTGAATTCAAACTTCCATGTCTGAAATACCTTCACAGAATTTAAAACACTGAATCAGATTGAAGAGTGCCTATAAGTATCTTCCCAACCCTCAGAGTGTCATCACACATATAACCCTAAACTAGAAGGTACGTTAGGTAGCTTCTGGATAAAGAACCTTATTTTCTAGAAAAACAAAGTTAGATAAAACTATCCTAAATGTCCTCTTCTCCCATCCTCCCCTATCCACACATGAGAAAATATTGTTACTTCATCAACTTTGTCAGAAAGGTTGAGGGCAATGATAATTCTAACCAAATTGTGTCTTCGGACCTTGCTTCAATATGACCTAAGCATTTAAACTATGAATACTGCCCTCTTTAAAAGATGTTGAGTACCCCACAAATGATAGCATTGGAGACCCTAATCCTTTTTGAATCAGTTATTTTTTTCTTCCACCCCAGTGAGAAAGATGGGGTCTCCCAACATTGTGGAACACCAAGAAGAGGAGAGGACAGTGAAAAGGGGAAAAAAAGTTTGACACAAGAGCAAGGAGCACCTGTTCTGGAAGAAAAGATGCTGCGCTATAGAGATAGAGAAGTGACATAGAGTCCCGCTAAGTACTTAGTAATAGTGTGTCTAGTCAATCAGTCTAAAGTCTTTAAGACTCAACTGCCTGATCTGCATAGTCAGAATTTTAAAATTTGCTCTAGCCATTTCATATGCAATGAATAAACTCATAAGTGGTAATGGAAATAATTAAAAAAACTATAGATGTACAAAGTAAATAATAATTCACAATCCTACCTGGGATTTCTTCTGGGAATTGCTGATGACAACTGAGTGTATAATGAACAGATAGAGGTATTTTGATGCCCACTTTAATGGGCCGCACTCTACATTTGAAGATGAAAAAGATAAGAGCAATTGCAGAATTTGCCTGTTACACAAAATTTCTTCATATAACATCAGTCTTTCCTTCATACTCATGAAGGTATTAGCTGGAGTTTTGGAAAATACGCCCTTAGTTGAACATGTAGCCTTTTTTGGTTTATAGATACATTAATGAAATTTCCCAGGAAACAGGAGATTATTTCTCACTAACCTCTGGCTTTTATAAAAACAGACAAAAGTGATTCTAAAAGTGATGAATGAACTCTTGCATTTTCAGTCATTGTTACCCATTTCCTACCTTTAAGCATCATCAAAACAAGGTACCAGTTTAGGGATTGAAGTTAGTTAAAAAAAAAATACCCTTAAATTTTATTTTATCTACTTTGTAGGAATTCCTTTCCTTTTCAGAGTAAAAACGGATGAAAATACATGCTTATCCTTAAAAGGTAATGGCAGTTAAAGTAATTATGCTGTCAACATTTAAAATTATATAAGGTTATTTGCTTCTCACCCCTATTATCATGTGTGAAAGTAGTTTATATGATACACTTTACAGTCCCATCCATAATTTTTTTCTTCCTTTTTACCTATGCAACATCATTGGAGAGAAGACTATTCTCCCAATTTCATAATCCAGTACTGGAATCATGTGGCAAGAGAAGTTTCTTCGTTTTCTTTTTTCAGTGGCATAAACCATTTTAATCACATTATTCTGTTTGGAGCAATTGACTACAGACTGAAGCTTGATGCTGCTGGAACCACAGCAAAGCTTTCAAAGGCATCTTTTTGTCTCCTGCCTAGAAATTGGGGATCACAGCTCTGACCTTCAGGAACCATAGGTTCAGAAACTCACTCTGGCCATAGGCATAACTGTCCCCATTTTACATCCTGCTGTGCTGGACATCCCCAGGAGCAGTCAGTCCCTGGGGACTCTCTGGGGGAACCCCTGATGGCATCTTCACCTAAAAGGCTTACTGGCAGCCCCTTGACTCACCTGGGAATATCCCAAGGAACTCCCTCCATCACAAAGAGGAGTATGAGGAAGGGTTCATTATTCTGGTGTTCAAGCTTAGTGTCCTGACCTAGTTAGCACTTGCCTTCAAGTTCTATCTTCCTGGAGCCAAGGAGCCTCAAAGACATTGGACTTTGCTGTTTTAAATCAGTAGCACCAGAAAAACCTCATCATATCTTATAGGTGATGCTGCCTCTTCTCCCACCTCTGGATTCACCCACAGTTTCGGAGAACAACACATGCTGGAGAGAGATCCCTAGCCAAAACCTCCAAGAAACAGAAAGAGCCCTGGGAGGTGGGGGCTGACAATTCAGGGAACCTTGTTTCTAATTATTTATGTATTTTAGTTTTGAAGTAAGTAAATTAACCTATATATTGCAAATAAGTAAATTAGTCTGTAAGATTAATTGATTTAAGAATGCATGAAAATAGGGGTGCCTGGTGGCTCAGTAGGATAAGCAACAGACTCTTGATTTCGGCTCAGGTCATGATCTCTGGGTTGTGAGATTGAGCCCTGCATTAGTTTCCATGCTGAGCACGGAGCCTTCTTGGGATTTTCTCTCTCCTTCTCCCTCTGCCCCTACCCCACTTGCGGGCACACACTCTCTCTCTCTCTCTCAAAATAAATAAATAAACCTTGGAAAAAAAGAAAACAGAATGCATGAAAATAGAGTAAACTAAAATTGCCCTAGATGAAATTTCCAATTTCATTATAGAGCTTAAGAAAAATATGTGCTTCAGATGCCATTCATCTCACTTCTTTTTAATTTTTTTTTAATTTGAGTATACTTGACACGCAATGCAACGTTAGTTTCAAGTATGCAACAGTGATTCAACTTCTCTCTACATTATGCTACACTCACCACAAGTGTAGCCACCATTTCACTTCTAATTAAAGTGACAACATAACATTATTCAAATAGTGATATTTTGAGAATGAATGAGGGGTTAATAATAATTGTGTAGGAAAATGGATGTAAACCAGGACTTTCCCCCAAAATGAGGATGTGTGGCCCATCTAATTCTACCTGATGGCGAAAAGAGAAGTGAATCTTTTGGGGAATGGGTAACTGCAGGAAAACTTAAACACTCCGTTGGGGGTCTGGTGCTTGTGCCTTAACAGTAGAATCTCACTGTTCCATAAAATCATTTAACAAAACGTGTCATGGAAGATAATGTTTTTGTTATATTTAGAGAAAAAAAATGACTGTTTTTGATACAAGTGCATTTGTTTCAACTAGTTTTTCTATTTCACCTGCTTATTTTTATATGTGTATCCTTTACTGCTCCATTGTAAATAACTTGAATCATTTTTTCTTGTTTTGTTTCATTTTGTTATTGAAGTAAGGTAAAGGACGTCTTGGAAGGCAGAATCCATATCTCCAGCTTAAAACTTCTAAATCAGAATCTCTGAAAAGGGGACCCAAGAATTTCCCTTTTTTAAACAATTATCTCCAGTGATTCTTATGCCATAAAGTTGAAGAACGACCACCCCTGAAAAACTACTTTGTAGAGAAAATTGCACGCTTTTTTGACAGGCAGAAGTGATGTGAACCTCAGCTCTTCCCTGTCCTGGCTGCTTAATTTTGAGCAAGGTAATCAATCGGAGCCTCGGGTTACGTATCTGTGAAACTGCCCTGAAATGGTCTGTGGTTGCCACGGGGATGACAGATTATCTGCAAAGGATGCTCAGACCCAGGGCAGGCAATAGACAGATAGTACTCATTTACTCCCAGTCCTCTTATTTCCTTGAGAACAGGGGAGCAGCTCGTTTGAGTTTTAACTCAGCCATTGTATGCCCCCAGCCCAGCATCCACCCTTACCGTAGGACTGCCAACATGCTTTGCACAGAGCGGGCATTTAAAAAAAGAGCATTTTGGGAGAGAGGTAAGTTATTGGTTGAATGGAAGGTTTTTGTTTTTGGTATTTAACTGTCACTCCTTCATGCAGTAAAATGCAATCAGTTCTCCTCATTTCTGCTAGTTAGGTTCTTTAAAGCCACCAGGAACACCGACTTAGGGAATAATGAACCACTGTTTCTAAAGGAAATTCAGGGTTAGGTTCCTGTGAGCCTCTGGTCACACATTTTCAGCAACCAATCAATACATAACCTCGTTTTATGTGTGTTTCTGCTTAAAGACATCTCAAAATATATTATTGATTCATTAACATTGAACTCACAGCCAACAGCACAGTAATTCATGCCTAAATGAAGCTTGTCTAGCATGTGTTTTCTCTGTAAGGCTCATCAGAGCCTCCTTGCACTTTGGAAATGGATAGCACTTCAGCTCTACACTTGGAATCCGTTTTAAAGAACAAAATTGCCAATAAAAGACACAAAAGCAAGTAAAAATGTAGCACAAACAGACCCAACAAAGAACGCTTGTTTACACTATAAGAGCTGAAACAAGAAGGCAGTTTCCCCTTCTTCAGCCTCAGTTGGAAACAGGCACATCTAGGAGCTCAAAATTTTTCACTGTTTTGCACATGTCCGGAATGACCGCGAAAGCACTGTGAGTATTGATTTGGGATTACAAATGATTTGCAGTGAGTAGGCAAATTTGCAAATCTGGAATTCTTGAGTAATGAGGACTGACTGGAGGTCATTGGCCTTCACCCTGATATGCATCTTTCATCGCAGCTGGGTTACCCAAGTAGATTCCAAGTGGTATTCAAGAGGTCAATTTAAATGGAGAACAAGTGACTGCACCAAATGTAGATAAAAGATGACTTTTCAGACTGTTTTCCCATCAGCAAGGTTTGAGTGATCCAGGCCCTCTGCCTCCTCCCCCACGTTTGGTGCCGTCCCTACGGTACTCATTCTGATAGATGCGTAATGATATCTCACTGTGATTTTAATTTGCATTTCCCTAATAGCTAACAGTATGGCAGTTTTCTGAACAGTTAACATGCAACTACCATGTGACCTGGTGATTATACCCTTCAGCATTTTTTTCCAGGGAACTAAAAACTTTGATTCCTGGTACCTTTATTTATAATTGCCCAAAAATGAAAATAACCCAAAGTCCCTCAATGCGTGAATGGTTAAGGCAAACAAACAAACAAAAAACATGCTATGACCTACTATGGATCAGTCTCTAGAAAGTTATGCTGAGTGAATAAAGCCAATTTCAAAAGGTTACATGTTGTATGACTCCATGTATATAGCGTTCTTGAAGTGAGAAAATTATAGAAATGGAGAAGAGGTTAGTGGTTGCCATGGGTCAAAAGGAGTGTTAGGAACAAGGGGGAAGTGAATGTCAGAAATGGACATGGTAAGGGATCCTTGCCCTGACGGAAACATTCTGTAGCTGGACTGTATCAACGTCAATGTCCTGGTTGTGATACTGTGCCATAGTTTTGGGAGAAGTTACCATCAGGCAGAAACTAGATAAAGGGTACATACAAGCTCTCTCTAGTACTTCTTTTAACCATGTGAATCTATAATTACCTATAAATAAGAAGCACAGTGAAAAATAACGAAGACACAAAGGAACAGAAAGATGACTTTCCCTTTCCAAGTATCAGTTGATTCTTTGAACTCATTCTTATTCCCCAAATCATTGAACAGCTCTTACACTTTAGGAGACGAAGGAGAGATTTAATTAGGTGTTGGTCTCTGTGATATAACATTTTTAAAGGTAGCTTATTAAAAATATATGCAACACAAAATTTACTGAAAGTAATAAAATTTTAGTAGTGATAATATTGAAGATCTATCATACATTTAGTCATCATACTAAAGCAAATACTTAATCACCTAACTTTTATTTCAAAAAAGTTTTTATGTGAAATAAAACATATAAAGTGGATACTGTTATTGTAATTCTCTCTTTTCTTTTTTCTTTTTTTTTTTAAGATTTTATTTATTTACATGACAGAGAGACAGCCAGGGAGAGAGGGAACACAAGCAGGGGGAGTGGGAGAGGAAGAAGCAGGCTCCCAGTGGAGGAGCCCGATGTGGGACTCGATCCTGGAACGCCGAGATCATGCCCTGAGCCGAAGGCAGACACTTAACGACTGCGCTACCCAGGCGCCCCTGTAATTGGTTCTTTTCAAATGAGGAGGCTTAACTCCTTTGTGGAGGTATGGATGACATTGCTAATACTGCATGATGGACTAGGATTACTTTGACTATTGATGACACTTTGGGCCCAAAAAGACAATAGCAGATGTGCAAAACTGTGATGTGTTATTATTGATGGCCCACTTCCTGTACAAATCAGAATGCCTGAAACATGAACAAAGTCTTAATATGACATATACTTGTCCATCTTATTCTCTTTCTCTCTCTCTTTCCCTCTTTCTCTCTCTCATACACACATACACATGTATGATTTTGCAGTATATAAGGAAGGGGCCAACAATAACTATGTAGGATACATAAAGTAAGATTTTCCTTCTTTTTTTTAAGGTTTTATTTTTTTATTTGTCAGAGAGAGAGAGAGAGAGAGAGAGAGCAGCAGGCAGAGGGAGAGGCAGGCTCCCCATTGACCAAGGAGCCCAATGTGGAACTTGATCCCAGGACCCTAGGATGATGACCTGAGCTGAAAGCACATGCTTAAGCTACTGAGCCACCCAGGTGTCCCGGTAAGAGTTTCTTTCGAAAGGGAAGAGAGTGGGTCTCCTCAGTTGCGTCCTGCATTCATCTTCTAAAGCTGCCTTAACAAGTGCCTCAAACTTGATGGCATAAACAGCAGAAGTTTATTATCTCATGGCTTGGGAGACAGAAGGTCTGGGACTAGGAGTCTATTACTTCTGAGAGTTGTGAGGGAGAATCTTTTCCATGCCTCTTCCTCTAGTTGCTGGTCATTTGTCGGCCATTATCGGCAACTCCTGTGGAAGCATCGCCCTGATCTTGGCCTTCACCTTCACATGGTGTTCTCCTTATGAGCATGTCTGTGTCCAAACTTCTTCTTAGGAGTATACTGGTCATACTGGGCTAGGGGTCCACCCTGTTCCATGAAGTATATGACCTCACCTTAACCAACTGCATCTGCAGCACATTTTAACTCATAACAGATTCTCTCTCCCATTCTTTCCAATGGATGTGATAGACAAAGCTGTCATTAGGTTATCAAAGGAGCTAGGTCCAAGGTGTAATGGTAGAAAACTGTGCTATAAATTTTAAAAAGTAAGCAGGCTTTTTAGTAGATATATTTTTGTCTTACTCTAAACCAAGAGAATTGAATTCAAACCTCTGAATATGCTAAGTTTGTAAAATTCTTGGGATCAATCTCATAACTCATTTACATTAATAATAGAAGAAAACCAAACGTTTTCTAAAAAATATTTCCTTTCTAAATGGTTTGAGAGTGAGAATGTAAATGATTTCAGCTCTTTCAGTGCAGGTCGATGTACTTGACCAAAATTAGTAGATGGTTCAATCTGAAATAAGTTTTAAACAAACACTGTAATTCTAACTGAAAGTTATTGGAATAGGAATGTCATTAGAATTAGCCCCCAAACTATTTATTTTAGGGGAACCAACTATATTAAGAAATAAAAACAAATAGCAGAGTGTTTGTTAATGGTCACTACTTTTCATTATGAACACACTGTTTCATTGTGGTGAGATTTATGGGAAGGTTGGATGCCCACACTCGAGCTGACTGGTCTTTTTTAATTACACAGAGCAATAATTACTGGAGCAGAAATACCGTCAGTGGTGTAAAACCGTGTAGACCAATACGTTGATTGACTGCAGGGTTTTTTCCCCAACTTTTGAAGCAGATATGCTGACATCCTGTATACATATCCTGAGAAGATTATTCAAAGTGCAAATTAATGTCATACCCCACACATTCAAACCTCTTCTGACTTGGGTTCTTTTGCCCTCTCACTCGCGTGCACATCAAAGCCATTCCGCAGTGGCAGTGATGGAACTTTGGTGTTTAGGGAAGATGAATGAACATTTCTGCAGAACAGTGCCGTGGAGCCATGAAGAGACCAAAAATGGGTGGGCGGCTTCAAATGTACGTAGGGGGAAAAACAGATTCTAAGAAATCAGAGAGTTTGGTACCCATTTGGAAAGACAGGAGCTATTTTTAGATGTAAAGAGGATGTGGTGATTAACATGAAGCCTAAAGCCATGTAAATCCAAATACAGCACTTTTCAATATCAAAATGCATAGCGGCACATTACCATTCTACCAAAAGATGAGTAGGTCAAAGCAATTATTTTCCATTTTTAATCCAAAACTAGCTCTCAAATGGGATGTTGTATATTATTAAGTATTAGGTAGGTAAAGTGACTTTTAAATTATATTGATACAAATGCTACAAATGTAAAATATTAAAGATAACCTCCTACGAGAAGTATGTGTTTTAAATGTTAGGAGTAGCTGGGGTGTCTGCCTTCAGCTCAGGGAGTGATCCTAGGGTCCTGGGATCAAGCCCCACATCGGGCTCTCTGCTCCTCTAGGAGCCTGCTTCTTCCTCTCCCACTCCCCCTGCTGTGTTCCCTCTCTCACTGGCTGTCTCTCTGTCAAATAAATAAATAAAATCTTTAAAAAAAAAAAGTTAGTAGTACCTGACTCCTAAGTATCATTCACGCAGCTGTCCGGGAGCTTGAATTCTTTTGTTTTGAGTCTTAATCGTCTCTAAATATTCCATCAACACATAGCTATCCACTTTTTACAGATGAGATTCTGGAGCTGTTGACTCAAGTAAAGTATTTTCCTGAAAATACTGCAAATAAAGCCAGGAAATTCTATACCAGGGCTCTGGCCATAGCCTGGCAACGGTGTGTGCATTCCTAAACTGTCTTCTTGTGCTTTTGACTCTCTCCTCCTCACATCTACTAACCAATTTAAGGTCACTGCCCTACCAGTTCAGGTTCATTTAAAGCAGGTTTTAGTTGACAAAATTTCAAATTAAGAGATATTTTATACACGTCTAGGTGAAAGGAAAATAAAAAAGAAATGAAAGAAGATAATTTGACAGTTTAGCACAAGACAGACCTAGATTTGAAATGGCAAATATTACTTAACTTCCCTGAGCCTTTGTTTCCTGTTCATCTATAAAATATGAATAATGATTTTTTTACCTCCCAAGTTGTTATGGGAATTAAATGACGTTATACATAAGGGTTTGGGTGAATGCTACAAACAGCAGTGTTACTATGATTCTGTAAATACAATTCTGTGCTTATTATCATTAATGTCACCACTGTGGCTTTGATTAAAATCACAAATCCTAGGTTAAAAGTTACAAAAGCAAAGCAACAGTAACAGTTTACCTAGATCTCTTCAAATGAGAGAAAAATGCCTTGTAGCAGAATATCGTTAGTCAAATCTAAGCACTCCCTTGACCACAACTCTCATTGACGGTGAACTTTTTCTTTATAATCACTTCATTTATGAAGCTAGTTAGTCCATATAGTCAGCATATGCAATGAAATGTGCATGCAGTTATCATCATTTTATAAATCTGTCTAGCTAATTTATAATTAAGGAATTGGAGGCAAGAAGTCCTTTGTCTTTTGCTGTCTCATTTTTTTGTTTAATGTCTTACCCCGAAAAAAGATCCCCTCAATGAATCTTCTCCCTGAAGCATTTGGAAAAGTTAATGTGAAAAGGCACAAAATACTATGTTTATTATATAGAGGCTTAGACTTACCTTCAAAATATCTAGCCTGAGGGAATTGTATCTCTTTTAGTCAAAAATGTCTAATCTGGGCTTTATTTTCCCCATTTGATCTATAGTATAAAAAATCATTATCCATCATTATCCATTATTATTTATAAAAATTATCTACTAATTTCTCCCTGATGATTTTGTTAAGACTGAACTTCAGGAAGTCTCTGCTGACCCTAATATGTGCAGACACTGGAACTCTGATTGTTCAGCTCAAGGAGAGCCTCTCTCTTTCTCTCTCTCTCTCAATCACTCACTCAAATTTTGTCTTTCCTGCTTCACAAAAGGGAGATGTGTAAATCCATCATTTCTAAAGAAAAGTTCCACATTTGTAAAGAATCCCTGCCATCTTCCTCAGACGAATATTGACCTAGCATCCAGGACTTTGAGACACGAAGATTATCATTCACTTAATTGCTTGTTTCACATTCTTTCTGCTAAGACACAGAGAATTACCCAGATCCCTGTCCTACCATACCAAAAGCACTATGTGAAGACTGCAGGTCAAAATATTAAATGTTCTTCCTGTTAGGGAAAGACATTGAACGGAAGGGGAGGTATTTTGATACAGGATTCTGATTCCCCAGATTATCACTTTCCTGAGAAAGCCAACAGACCTTTTATTTTATAACAAAGCAACATGACTCAGAAAGTGTATAAGAATTGAAAAAGGAGTAAGGAAGAACTTCAGAATTAAAATCTGGGACCAAAGAGGAAAAAATCCTGTTAAAGAGAAATTACACTGATGGTAACAGAGGAAAGCAAGAACAATCTTGTCCTTATCCAAGGGTAGGAAGTGATATATGATACAGACTATAGATCGACTGCTAGCCTTTGAGAGTGGAATTCATGACCATTCCATTTTGGGGCCAGCATAGTAGTTTCTTAACTACTTTTCTCAGGCGTGAAAGTCTGTAGAGGTCCTTCTTCTAACATACATATCAAGGTCAGTGGGGTTTGGGTTTTTTTTTTTTTTTTTTGGTTTCTTTTAAAAAATTTTTCATGACACTCATTTAAATAAACAAATCCCCAATTCCTAGGACAACAGAAACATGGGGAATTTTTCCCTAAACAATTTTATTGTTGCTGTTATTAATTTGTAAATATTGTCGTTAGTCTACTTTGTTCCATCTTGTATCAGTTATGTGCTCAGTGAATGAAGAATAGTTTCTTAGAGAACACTGCCTCACAATTGTGGGAGGATGGGACCGTTTATAAATCACCATTTTACTGACAGTGGAAATTCCTCAACAGAGGGGCTCTGATTTGACAAAAAGCTACTATCCCAGAAGAGTAGGTTGTATATTCAGTGAAATTCCTAACCTGAACATAAATTGGATGGAAATTGAATATTGGACTCATGTCTCACCCAAAGATTCTGATGTTTGGCATTCTCACACTTTTTGGAAGTGAATCACTCAGTCATTTTAGAGAAAATACCTTCTCTGCTAAACTAGAAATCAGGTTTTCCCATATTTTTTAAAATTTGTTTTCAGAATACTTTTGTAAAGATTACACCAGTTTGTCATGCTACCACACTTAGACGCTTTTATTTTTCTTGTCTCCCTCTTCCTATAAATTGGCCTGTTGACTAAAAGACACCATTATCTAACTACTCTGGTACCTTTGTTTACCCTCAGAATAGATAGTACTCGTTTACAAGCCACTTTGACAGTCTTTCTTGGAACCTTCTGTCTAAAGTGCAAAGTGTTGTCATTTGCATTTTCTACCGTTGGTGTGAGGTGATATGTCCAGGTATTGAGTTTACAGTGGTAATATGAAACAAGTTCTTTTCTAAACTCGAGGGAGACACTCAATCATGAAGTGGCACAGTGACTCCAATGGAATAAAACAGAGTTATCAGGATACCCTGTCTGGGGCATTCTAATGACTCTGTTGGTGACAGCTTGTCTACTGCCTGGTGGTATTAATAAAGAGCACTTTTTCTGGGGGAAATTGTTGTGCTGTCTTAGCTGTCATGTGATCTGACAAGGCATGTACCCTGTCAAATGGAGTCACTTTCCATTTCACTACAGACAAGGGTCCCTTGCAAAATGGTACTTGGGTTTCACTGCACCAGTACATCTTTTAGTCTCAAGAGGGACCTTTAACCATGGAAAAACAGACAGTTGCATCCACCACCCAGAGAAAACCAGAACCAGCTCATTTACATATTTTAGCGTAATTATTCCTATTTCACTGATCACAAAGTACATACATTTAAAAGTGTTAGTACCACAATCTGTCTTCAGGATGCAGTGAATAATCTTGGTAGTAAGTTCACGTACTTCATGCTCCATAGAGGGAAGGGTTTGCCTCATCCAGAAATTGTGAGTGTAAAGGGGGAGATTAGGCTCTCTCCAACCCTATCTTTATTTTATTATTATTATTTTTTATTCTACATTCTTCAGGAACTGTAATATGGTCTCTAAAGCCCTAGTTACTTGCAGAGTGGGGACCCTCTGCCTTTTTATTGGTAAAGGGAAAACAAAAGCCAAAACCAAAACAAAACAAAACACCATTGCTTTGTCAATGTCTGTCAACTACTCATTCACAATGTGTGTCTGAACATTGGTAGCATATGCCTATGGAGACATGACGGGTGTGGGACAGGGGATTTGGGAGGAATTCTCAGGAACAAGAAACTCAAACAGGCTTCTGTTAAATGGAACAAAAATAGACTTCATTCAATTCAGAATTAGTGACCCAATTCAATCTTATCTGAGGTTCAAAACAGCTTATTTCATTTGTTTTTGACAATTGTACGTTTTGTTATCCTATAAGGTTAATGAGAGGAAGTCAAGGTTTAATGAGAACTACAAAAGGGAAATACCACACTAAAGTCTGTTTTTTGTGGTGATTTGACCTAAAGAAAAAGCACTTAGATTCTGAATTCTCATAGAAGCCCAGGCTTAATAAGACTCATGATAGTGGTTGTGAGAAAAGCTAATCTCTGGAGACTTTCTGCATATTTTTTTTTATATCACATAGATTGGTTGATTTAGATAAACTACCCTGCAAGTACACATTTAAATTCTTACTCAAATAATCTGAAAAATATCCCAGAGTAATTAAATCCTATTTACTATCATACAGCTCAATCCTGCCATTAGTCAAATAGAAAAAGGGAATGAGAGAGAGAATAAAAGACAAGAAACACTCTAGTTATAGGAGCTCATTCATTCAGCTCATTTAGCTCATTTATTTAGTTAAGTAACCAAAATGCTTACTCTGACTCATGAATGTGGTTAATTTGAAAACCAGCATTTTAGTGAGTAATGTCTGTCCAATTAAACCCTAAAGCTCAGTTCTCAAGCAGCTGACACAGTAAGGGAGCAAACCTGAAACCACCAGAAGGCGGTCTTTTCCTTGGTCTACAGCAGAAGTGGGAGAAACACAAGATCACCAACAGTAATAACATAGTTCTTCAAGAATGTTCACCAGTACCCTTGGCTAACTACCTCCACGTGGGAACATTTTTCAGTATTTTCAAATAATTATATAATAAAAATATTAAAAAAAGAGGGAAATAGAGTATATAAATTTGCCCTGCAAGTGCACACTGAAATTCTTACTCAGATAATCTGATCTGCAGAAAGATACATCCGCCTTATTCCTCTTTCCTCATATCTCTTTCGTTATTTGATAAAAATAACAAACTGTTCACAAGCTGCTGGATGGGAAACTGTACCTGCTTCAGCACTACCAGGATATGACAACTGTGAAGAGCCACGTGAATAGGGAATCCTATTGAACACCCTTCCTTGGCAGACCTCTGAAAGATCCCCTTTATTTGTTTTTTTTTTTTTTTAAGATTTTATTTATTTATTTGACACAGAGAGAGAGACAGCCAGCGAGAGAGGGAACACAAGCAGGGGGAGTGGGAGAGGAAGAAGCAGGCTCATAGTGGAGAAGCCTGATGTGGGGCTCGATCCCAGAACGCCGGGATCACGCCCTGAGCTGAAGGCAGACGCTTAACTACTGCGCCACCCAGGCGCCCCAAGATCCCCTTTATTTGGACAAAAGTTAGCTGCGCTTTCCTGATAGTGCTCATACAATTCCTTAAATTCCTGTACTATTCTCTTATATGTAGAAGGGAGAAGTGTTCCAAAGTTTGTTCCTCTGTGATAAAATAAACCATCCTTTCACATGCTAGAATGAGAGGATCTATTGAGGCAGTGGTAAAGTGGATCATCTATTAAAATGAATGAAGATATATAGGGTTATATAACCTATTCTGCATTTGTAAGCAAATTCTAGAATTAATTGAAGGTACCCTGAAGGAGAGTGAGGACAAGCAAAGAAAAAAGTCAATTTGTATGATACTTTAAAAAAAAAAACCAAAGGTATAAATCACTAATCACCAAGTCAACCAGTTTACCCTCCTATAAATTTGGAAATAAAAAAAAAATTAATTTCAGTTGAGCTATCTAATTGCAAGGATTAACTTAAAAGTAAACTATTTTTAGGTCTATCAAGGGTATTCCAAGTGAGTTTATTGGCTTCTTACTTTCAAGAGAGCAAAATCTATTTGAGAACTTATATCCTATGTACTCCTTCTTACTTTGGTTTTTTTAGTGGAGTGTTGGACTAGATTCAAAGTTATTTCAGAAGCATATCAAAGAAAATTTGCCCTAAAGAAGAGTCTGTGCCAAGTAGTCATTAATTAAAGCAAACGGAACCGAAGCAAAAGCTGTAGCAGGTAATTCTTTGAGTTGAGTTGCAATTTCTTATAACTACTTCTATTTTCTGAGCCAAGAGCCATAATTTTAAGCCAATTTATTTTTATCATTTGGTATATCTTTCATTATCATAATTTTTGGGTCTAAAATATATCTCCCTAAATTTGGGTGTTCAATGAGATATAGATAGATAGAGAGATAGATAGATAGGTATATCTATCTCTCTCTCTATCTATCTATATATGGTACCATATATTTGAAATAAGTGTTATATATATGTACTATCACTTAGTTCAAAATAACATAAAATCACATCACTTAGGAGTAATAATATTACAACATTTTGACATCTTAAGGCAGTTCTGTTTTGAAAATAAGGTGTGAAAAATACATTTTAATAATTTTCAATTCAATTCCAAACCCACTAAATGAGGCAAGCTGCGTTAAAGCTCCATGTTTTGAAGACTGCAGTGTATGGACAGAAATGAATTTTGTCACACATGTATAGAAAGCAAAGAGAGACTGAATGAAGTGAATTCTCAGCAGCAGTTGTCAGATGCCATCCTTTCCAGCCTCAGGTAATTCTAGTCTGAAAACACACACACACACACACACACACCCTCACAAATCGACAGTGTGTTGGAGATACAGTCCCTTACATTTTGTGTCATCTTCTGATTGGATGGTTTACAAATTCGCTGTTCCACAACTGTTTTAGGAGGTCACTCCTAGGTGTGACTATTTAATAATTACGGGCACTTACTGTGGGATAGGCATAATATGAGGAACTAAGATAAAAATACTGCCATTTCGTGGGGTATACAAAATTACAAAAAAAGTTCCGATGTTATGTAATGAAAACTATTTAGTGTTTGTACAAAGTTTAAGAAGGAATAGCAGAACGTCTTGCCCCAATCCTGAGTTCGCTGGAAAAATGTATGCAAAAAATAAAAAAGTCCACAAGCATGAGAGGAACACAGGAAGCAAGCACATACAGATGTTTTATGCATATGGTTAGATACCATGTGGAGAGTTAGGAGAATATCAGGGAAACAGAGTACCTGCCCAAGTGCTTGAAAAATTTAACGCACTTTTTGTGTAAATGCTGTTATCAATCTCAGGTACCACACGTTTTTCACCTTGGACGACGCTACACAGGAGGAAACTACTCTTACCGTGGTTCCCCACTTAACAGAAGCGTGTTGTCAGTGTAGGAAACTGCCAAACTAATATTTAATAATCTTAAATTTTAGATATTTAGTTATATTTAATAAAACTAATAATGTTTTAAAATATGAAAGTCTGAAGTGAATAATGGGCTCCTATGGAATTCACAAGAGGCCAATATGATCATAGTAAGAATAGACAGAATGAAAGCTCAGGCAGGATGTACCTGTTAATGACAATACAAAAATGTACAGGAAGTCAAAGGAGATGTCGAGAGGAGGACAGGAGATAGAAAACAATCATGGCATCTGCTCCTCTCGTTAGGAGCCAAGCAAGCCTCTTGCTGGAGCTTCTTCAGCTGTTTTTCATTGCCAGTGTCTTCCATCAGAACCCCACACCAAGAGCTGTGGTGATCCTAACTTTCAACCTCTGTTCCCAAAGAAAGAGTTACCTTTCCCCTCAAGTCATATAGGACCCAGACCTACTCAGACTATTAGCCGTAGCTATACTTCCCATTTGTAATTTAGAAAAGTCTTGGAGTTTATGTGCACCTACCCTACATGTCAACAAGAAGGCTCAATTCTGACTTGGAAGATAATCCAGTAGTTCTCCAAATGGCTCCACCCCTAGGTTGATGTTCAGAGACAAGGTCCTTCTAAGCATTTAAAAGCAAGAGTTCCCTGTATAGAGGTTACTGAAATCTCTGAGATAGGTCAGACCCTTATTTCAGAAATGGTCATCCAAGGCTCTAAGAAACATTCAGATCATTGCAAATGGATCCCCAACCCTTTTGTGCATTTCCCAAGCCATAGCACCGGAATGGAAGTAGGCTTTTGAATGGTAGACTTAGTTGAGATTTTTCTTGTTTGCTAGGCAATTTCTCTCTTTTGCCATGAGGAACAGGCAAATGAATTAAATTGAGCAAAGGTATTAAGTGCAAGGAAAGGAAACCAGAAAACGATGCATGAAGTAGGGCAGGGTCATGATTGGCAGTGCTGGATTACAGATGTGAAGATCTAGGGTGGAATGCAGCATTTCACTAGTTTTACGGTGAGCATTAATTTTAATTCATATTAAATTTCTTTCTGTCCTGCAAAGAGTATGTACTAGGGATTCCCCAGGAAAAGAAAAAAATATTCAAATAGTATCCTATAAGAGCTGGACACATCCACTGGAGCCTTTTATTCGTCCTTTTCCTTTCGTTAGAAGTATATGTACTGATTGGAGAAAAAATGGAGATCTATATCTGATGATGTCAGAGGTGAATATGCATTAAATAAGATACAACACAATATTGAACCTGTGTGCAGAATTTCAGAACTGAGACCAAGACCTCCACTGTTCTCAATGTTGTTTCTGGCCTAGGACTTCTGTCTTCCAAAGACAGAGAGGGATCATGGAGAGGGGTTATAAGAGAGAAATATGTAACCATAAAGTTTTAAAAAGGGAGGCCGATGACACCGACCCAGCTTAGCCCAACTTAGCCGCTTGGTCAGTTTTCTTTAGGTCGATCACACAGGGGAATTTTGATACATCAGAACTTTGAAGTGTCTGGTTTATGAGCCCCAGTAAGTAAGGGCAGAATTATTTCCTACAACTCATTGACCCGCATCTCCCGATCTGTGTCCGAGGCCACATAAGCATTTTTCCTGTGTAGATGGTTTTGGGGTTTGTCTTTGAGTGGTCTCTCTCTTTCTGGAGCCATTTTATTTAATAGTAAATGCGAGTATTTTTAATAATAGTGGAATTATGTATATTTCATTTGTTAATACTGAGGTAGCCAAAAAAGCACTGTGAAGTATGATAGTCCCAGTAACACCGCTCTTCCTCTCCATAATCTGTGTTGCATCCAGTTAACAAGAAGGACTCCAATACACTGACATGTTTTTAGGTCGTGCGACATGTTAATAGATTACAATGCTGTATTGCTAATGCATGCACGAAGTTGGCTTTTTCTCCCTTTTGTTCTTTTTCGGCTCCACCCATTTTCTTCTTTGAAATCATTGCCTCCTTAATCAAGCAAAGTCAGAATACTTACATAAGTGGGGCATTGCTGCTGACACCGTGCGAGCTACTTACCATTTCTTTGGCGTGCTCTGAATAACAGAAAGAACTCCCCAAGCCCAGGGAGCATCCCTCCACCATGGCTTAGGTCCTGTTCCTGCACCCCCACCCCCAGGACGTCACACTTATTTTCTGTTAGAGCTGCTTCCTTCTGTAAGGAGCCCAGCTTCACCAGAAGTGAAAACTGGGTGCTATGCCATGCTTTTGCCACCTCAGCTTTCTAGGCTGAAGGTGAAAATACAAAAACAAAAACTAAATAAGGTATAATCCCTCTCTTCTAGGAGTTCACAGCCTGGTGAAGGCAGGCACACAGGCAAGCTAGTGGCACCATGGCTAATAGTCAAAGACTTAGACCGAATTAGAACTAGACACTCTGCAGATTGAACCCTGCTTACCAGCTGCAAACCATAGGCAAGCTCCTTGAGCTCTCCACACATCAGTTTCTTCATTTGCAAAATGCAGGGGCTATCAGAACCTGTCTCGGGTGTTTCTGGTGGGAATTTGGCACGTTAGCATGGTCCATGGCACATAACTGGCTCTCGACAATCACACAGAGCTATGATGAGATACGCCCTGGGTTGGGGAGATGGCTGGGAAGCAAGGGAGGGGTACCTCCTCACTTACAGGCTTTTAGAGATTACCTCTCGTGGTGGCTTGGGAAGGTCTGGTCGTGGAGTACGATTTAATTTGAGAAGAAGCACTAGAACCACATTGAGAATGCTTTACCTCCTTTTGTTGAGAAAGAAACCACTGGCCTCTCAAATTAAACTCTGAGTTGAAGTGCAGTGACCAGGATGATTCAGGGTGCAGTATTATTGGTACCCTCGAAGCATCAGAGTCCAAGCGTGGTGCTTATCCATCTTTTGTCATTGGCTCTTCCTTGCAGATGCTTTCTCTACCATTCCATCATACACGATAGCCAGGAAGATAAATGAACTCAAGAGAGGCAGAGAACAATATTGCAGTTTTTTAATCTGTCACATTACTTCCCCCTCTTCAAAGTTGACTTGACAACTGCATTCATTTCACATTGCAATTGCTACAGGTTAATAATATTGTTTTATCAGGAAACATTTATCTTGAGGAAGAAAGTTATCCTAAAACAGCAGATAACTTATCCAAGGACAAATAGAAAGGGGGCCGTGTCTTGAGGGTAATGCTAATGTCTGGCGTGCTATAAAAATAAATGAAATCTGATTAACACTATTGGGAAGAAGAATAAGCCATAGTTTCTGTGAAATATTATTTTCCTGATTGGAACCATTTCCATTTTTTGTCAGTTCAAAACATTGTATTAAAGATGAGATGACTTTAAAACTGTGACAGATATTTCAAGTTCTATGATTAAAAGTGGTTGTTATAGGATTGTAATCCTGAGGGTTTAGTCTAAAGTATTTTCTCCATAAATTGAAAGAGAAACACACTAAGAATTCAGAAGATTTTAATTAAAGTTGTTCAAAAAAATTTTAATGGGAATTTTAAAAGCTGGCTAACTAAGTATTTTTGATAATGAATCTAATTTATGGAAGAAATTTGCTAGCAAATTTTGGTGATGCCAAAAAAGCCTTCATGTGCACAACATATATTTTCGTGGAAGCGTTATTATTAATTACCCTGTTTTTACTAATTCACAAAAGTTAGTCCATTTTCAGCTTCATTCCAGTATGTATTATTAAACCTATCATCTAAAAAGTGGTAACAAATGCTTTTTAAAGGAGAAAAATAGACCACAAAGCGTTGGACAGTATTATCTTAACCATGAAATGAATTTCTTTTCAAAAGTAGCTCATTAGTGTATACAGTGAAAGCAGTTTAGGTCAGAAGTGAAGAAAGCACGCACAAGAGCATAATTTATTTTGCATCGGACAGCTGAAACAAATCCAGTATAAAAATCACTCTTTTTTGTTTTTCTATGAAATTGCCTGCAGCATCGTGCGGCATCCTCAGAATATGTTACCCACAGCTCAGCAGCGCAGAGGTCAGTGAGACAGCCAGGATTGCACAAAGAAAGCAGGCGAGTTGTTTATAGAGAGGCAGGTGTGGTTTCAGTAATAAATCAAGCCACTAATAATCATAATAGCATGTGTGTATGCAGGTCCTTTCTTTATGAAGCCCAATGTGTTTTTAAAATATGATTCTATTAATTCAAAATGCACCCCTATGATTAGGAAGGGTACAGGTTTAATTAACTCTGTTTTATGGATGAGGAAACTCACAGTGTCCTCTGTTGATAGCCAAATATTGCAACGTGCTGGATTCGCTGTCTTTTTCTGTTGCCCAGTTAGGCATTGGTAAGGCAACAGTAAGTCCCAACTGATCAGCAAGGAGATGACTGGAAAGGGAACCTGAGGGGACCTCTCTGTTCCCTCCAGTGAAGGGAGAACAGAGAGGACAGTTATAGGAACTATGCCTAGAGGTATCAGCCTATCTTCTGCTCAGTTTCCAAGGCAATATTCCAATGTGGAAGTCCCAATCGAAAAGACTATGCTGTTAAAAAACAAAAATAAAAAAACAAACAAACAAAAAGAACCAAGATGTCATAACTGGGTTGTTTTAGATCCACACGCAAGCTTTGCTGTACAGAAATCAACAAGGAATGGTTATAAACTTGTATTGTTATAAACTTTTAGTGTTGACTTTAGTCATCGGCAAGGTGGTGCACACTTGTTGAAAATTAGTCATTCAGTTTATTACGAGTTCATTCTTTAACTGGCTCTGACGCTTTAAGAAAGTGGGAAGGGAGTGAGAGATTCGGGATTCAGAAGGAACAAAAAGGTGGAAAAAGTCTGCCAACTAGCTGTTGTTGTTATTTTTTTTTTTTCCTCTTGCTCTCGGGGAACCTGGGTGTGCATCATTATACCCTGACATGTGTATACACTACAAAGTGTCCACCCCCAAGAGTCTAGTGGCCATCTATCTAAGTCGAACACTCCTTATAAATATGAGAAGGTGAAGAAATATAATATCCAGACTGTGAACCAGAGAGCCCCCTCCAGACCTCCCCCAGCACCAAATCATGAAGTAATTTTCATAGTTGGTTTTTCAAACCAACTCATTTAGTCATTCACTTTTATACAACAAATACTCTGCCCTTTCGGAGTTTATAGTCTGGTAGGCAAGATGCCATCTTGCCAGTGGAATGATTCATACACCCAGAAGCTTAGCAACTCTCCTTCTGAGTATCTGGAATAGCATATCCTTTGTACACCTAATTTTAATAAATTGGTTTTTATAACGAGGTTAATAGACTAGGTCTTCAGTTGCAAACAATGTTAAAGAAATGCTCCAATGAATGATGCCTTCCATTTTATAATCTCTTGTGGAAGCAATCCTTATGACATTGGCAAAAGTGAATTTACTGGTGAATAAGTGGTCACTCCCATTTTTAAGTGACAACCTTTCCATTCTGTAGAAAATGTAAAATCGTTCTATCAAATTATCTGAGATCAGGCTCTATACATTCTTATGTCTTCTCAATATGGAGATGCTCTTAGAGAAAGATGCTGATGTTGCAAGAAAAAGTCACACTTGGGACCCCTTCCACCAAGGTCCTTCACAAATTTCCTCACTGTTGCACAGAGCAGGGCTGTTGTAAATGTCCTTTAGGTCACTCTAAGAAATTTCCTGTTTTTAAATAAAAGTTGGGTGGGAAATACTGTTTTTTGCAACAATTTAAAAGAAAACACAAATGCAGATTGGGGGAGGAGAGATAGATCAGTCAGGGACTAAATAGAATCCACTTGGGAATTTAAAATAGAGAGAGCCTAGGCTGGGGAATGGGAAAGCTAAGAGCACACAGGAAGAGTGAGGCAACCCAACTGCTTATCAGAGTGAGTAATGACTGTTGCTTCCAGACTCTAAGGATAGAAGAGGAAGGTCATGTTAGTGGAGCCTACGAGGTCCATGGCTCCCCTGGGTAAGCTGGAGTCATGGCGGAATTGCCAGGCAAGAGCTAGAGTCACAGATGAAACATTGCCCTGTCACATCATCGTCGGAAGCAGAAAGGAGGAGAGATGTGTGCCCAGCATTTTCTTTTGACCCCACTTCCAATATTCCACCAATGCTCCCAGATGGAAGTCAACTGAAACATGGGAATCCATCCTGAGAGGGGTCAACCCACTTGTGATATAACAGAAGAGCACAGGAAAAGTTGAGTCATGGATGTGAGAGCAAACAGCCCAGCAGGGCCTCAGAAAAGTTTAGAAAAATGACTCCTTCTTGTTGAATAGAGACATCTACAGACAGCTGGGAAAAGTGACTGACATCATTTTAAAATATATAGTTTTTAGAACATGAACTGAAATTTGTCTTGAAGAATAATGAAAATATTAATAGAAAATAAAAAATATTACATATAAAAATAAAAACATAAAAAAAATCCCTGGAAAGTCCAGTGTCTGAAAACCAGATAAAGATGTAAAATCATCAGCAGTCTATACACCAAAAAATAACTGACTAGAAACCATGCGTAAATTTTAAAAGATCACAGTTCTAAGATAAACATAGTCAAACTCCTCCCCATATTACTTTTATTCATTTTTTTCATTTGTAAAAGATGAGAAGGATATAAATAGAAATGAAAACACTACCAAAAATCCTTATGGGAGGAATGAAAACAGCTTTTAATAAATGATACATATGTTGTTTCTGGATGGCAATACTCAATATTTTTCTTAATGAAAATCTGGAGTAAAATTCCAATAATGGTATTTTTTGTGTGCTTGAAATTTTGTTTGTAAAACTTATATAAATTTGTTTCTGAATCACCTGGCATTAAAAAAGAGAATAGCTAAGTTATGCTGATAAATATCAAAGTAATAAAGTGTATTAACATAAAATGTTAATAAAGACCCCATAGCTATCGTCACTAAAATAGTAAGATTTTCTTGCAAGACTAGAGAGTCAAATCAAATGAAAGTCCAATCCACACACAAATATACTGATATCCATAAAATTTAATAATTTTCAAAAGTATGGCCCATTACTGAGGAGAAGTTTCATTCAGTAAATGGCATTAAATGTGGAATATTATGAAATATGAATATTTATAACAGGGAATCCTTATATTTTATAGAGTGAGAAAAAGTAGGAAACCAAATTATATCATTAAAGTATACCTATGTATGTATAAAAACAAATATGCTTCATGAAAAGACAGAAAATATTTCAAATATATGAAGCATTGTTAATATGTTTTTCAGTAGGCTTCACACCCAGTATGGAGCTCAACTCAGGGCTTGAACTCACATCCTTGAGATCAAGACCTGAGCTGAAATCAAGAGTCAGATGCTTAACCCACTGAGCCACCCAGATGCCCCAATATTATATCATGTTACTAAAGACGAGGCAGTTTGTTTTCTTCTGCTTTCCAAACTTAGCCTAAGAGTATGTACTACTTTCTGATTTAAACAGATTTGGGACAAATTCTTAATATGTAAAATATGTAGAGTCCTTAAAATAATTTGGCAGATATGTTCTAAATCATCTGACATGAATAAATGCATTTAATCCCCTTAAAAAATTTACAAGGAACCTATTCTCCTAACCCCATTATACAAATAATAAAACCAAAGCCTTGAAAGCGTCTGCATCTTGCAGGTGACCACACATTATGGAGTGGCAGATCCAGGTTTTGGGCCCAAGGGAGCGGACTCTGGATTTCAATAAACACAGGCTAGTACTGCCTCAATCAATAAGATGGCAGGAAAATTAACTGAGGAATTTTAGTTCTTTTAAAATGTTCTATAAATTACAGGTTCTCATCCTTGCCTGTGATGACTGTAAAGTCATTTGATGAGTGCTTCCATAATTTTTCTGATGCAAAGTAACCCCTTTCAAGCACCACTTATTCAACATTAGCGCTCAGTGATTTTCCCCTATCCAGTTAGCTATGCTTCCAGTCTCCTGCTTGTTCCTAAGCTCTCAGGAGCCATCACCCTTGTTTCCTGGAAGTTGAGGTATTGGTGTGTTACAGACTGTAATCAGAGACAGTCGGTTTCTATGGCAACCAGCTTTACTTAATCCAAAAGGGCAATGAAGAGTAATTTGTAAATGTTACAGAGGAAAGAAGTATCCTCAGTTTGAAACACTGTTTCTTTCACTTCCTTTTTCACTTTCAGAAAGTTCTTTTAATCCTATGTATCTGAAGGAACTGCGACATCCTTACCTGAGGGACTTTGTAAACTCTTTACTTATCCGTCACAATGTCTAAAACCAAGGAGTGGTGTCTTTCACAGAATACAGGGGATTACACACTCTTGTTTTCCTCATCCTCAGAAGTGGGCATCACAATATGGAATATATAGATTGTATTACTTTAACAATGTCTTGAATCTTTGGGGACAAATGGGGAGAAGGGATGAGGATCAGCAATTGGGAAAGCTGGTGTTATTAGTCTGTTTTTTTGTTTCTGGATATCTGGGCTTTCTTGGTAGCTTAAATTGGATGGTAATTCAAAAACTAGGGGAAAAACACCATTACATCATATTTTCAACCCTAAATTTGTATGTTTCTATTCATTGTTGGGTCTTTAAAATATATAAGAGCAATATTTTCTTTTTAACCTAATTCAGAGAAGCCTTTAAAAATTTTTAGAATAAATGATATAGTCTTCTGTAGAAAGCAATGCTTGACAAAATATCTCTGTATTACTGAGAAATAATACTTTCAGTACATTTCACTATAAAAATACTTCATATGTTGAAAAGTAATTTCTTGTGTCCACACTGCCAATAAACACAAAAAAACCACAATGGGTTTATCATAATCCAGTCAACTCCTGAAATGAAGAGAACTTGTAGCTAGATACAAATATTTTCCAAAAGTTTATTGAGGGAAACAAAAACATCATTAAAAATATGAAAGTAAAGTTTTTCAAGGAACACTCATTTCCCATTATCCGTTCTCTAAACTTTTTGCAATTTAAGATAATGACACTTAAGAGAATAGATATGTAAGTTATTTCATCATGGCATGAAATCAATATGCAAATTATTTTATCATGAGATGGAATTAAAGAGAAGACTAAAAGCACATGGCTGATTCATAAATGGAATTGGATGTGACACTTTCAATAGAGAGGGGTACGTACGCATAAGAAGGTTATACAAAACAAACATCTTTATTACCTTATATGCACACAGGATCATACTTTAATATCTCCAGTAATCTTAGAGAATTGATTGCCCCGCTCTATAAAACCTTCCAAATCTAGATTTCTGTGATACATTTTGTAATTGTTGAAAAGGAATAGTCAATTCCTCTACTTTAGGGTAAGCCATACCTAAACTCCCAATAGTTGTACCTATATCCTAAAACTTCGACCTCTTGCAGATTAAAATAGTGCTCCGAAGGACACCTGGATTTTCTGTGAAGCAGATGGCAGTGTGCGCCATTCCTTCTGGACCCTTTCCCAAGGGATTTTAATTACTAAAGTGCCCCAAGCATGTTTGCTTTAACATGATTGGTTTTGAAAAGAGTACCACTATGGTCTAATAAACCTGATGACAGTGCTTTCAGCTCATCACTGTAGAACTTCAAACAGTAATTCTAGTTCCCAAGTTGATGCTGGTATTACTTATTACAAAAATATTCCAGTGTTCTATGTAGTAACAGCACTAAACTGGGCAACCATTAAAAATTACAGGGGGCACCTGGGTGGCTCAGTCTGTTAAGCATCCGGCTCTTGATTTTGGCTCAGGTCATGATCTCAGGGTCCTGGGATTGAGCCCCCCATCAGGCTCTGCGCTCAGTGCAGAGTCTACTTGTCCCTCTCCCTCCGCTCCGCCCCCCCCCGCTTGTGCTTGCTCTTTCTAAAATAAATAAATAAAATCTTTTAAAAAATTACAAAAGTCAACTAATACTGAAAGAATCATCATCTCAGAAGGTTAAGAAATTTTACTTAATGCCAATTTAAGAGACCTACCCGCAAAGATTCATATTGACCTCACCCAGGAGACTTAAATGATGTCATCATGACTAATTCTAGATTTTCTTAACTTTTTGCATTTGTTTTAGTGTTCTTTTGTGGCATTTGTATTCCTAGATTGTACATTTTTAATTAGCATTGCTATCTAGCTACCTTTAATATGGTCTATGGCTATCCTTCTAATTATCTTCTTACAACCATTATCAGCCTTTTAAATTTTCTTTAATGTCAGTTTGAAAAGTGACAATACAGTTAGGGTTAACTATTATTTCAGCCATTTTGATTACACACTTTGCCTTTTGACCTTCTGAAAATCACCTGACCCTTACTTAAGACCTTTGCATAATTACCTATCCAATTTTCTTATCTCCCTCTTCCTTTATATGTTTTTTTCTTCCCTTAAAGTTCCCAAGGGCAGTATAGTTGTGGTCATTGCCAAAGTCATGGTAACCTTGTTAGGACTCTCCCCAAAGTCCTCACAAGATAACCAATTAATGACTTATTGCTTTATCTCAGTGTCAAGTCATTCCTAAAACTACCGTTATACCGTTTTTGTTCTTTAACAAAGTGTTAATTAACTTGACCAACTTTTCCTTTTATTCACCATTTAGGACAGAATAAGACCCACATGAAGTGTTTAATTCATATACTTCATTATGTGGATAGTTCATTTGCATGAACATGATCATTTTTCTATCCCATGAAACTATTTACTACATTCAGAAACTTCCCACTTTTTAAAAGGAATGTAGTAATATTTACATTTTTAAAAAAAGTTAAATTCCACAATAATTAGACTACGTGATTTTTTTCAGATGTGCCATTTATACTCATGATATCTGGAAGACTTTTGGGCACTAATCTCTAAGCCAGTGATTCTAAAAGTATGGTCCTCTAACATTGGGGAGTCTCTGAGACACTTGCAAAGGTCCTCAAGCTCAAGAATATTTTCATAATAGCAAAAGATTACCTGCCTTTTCACTCTTTTGACATTTGCACTAATGATGAAAAACAATGGCGGTAATTGCTAATGCTTTGTCCTGTATTAAACTGTACTAGGAGACTTTGCATTTATTAAAGATTGTCGGTAGAAATTTTCTCATCAAAAATCAATAAAGGGATTCTGTGCCTTAAGAAAACTCAAACAGTATTTGTTGCCAATGATAAAATTTGAGTTTTCTAGTAAGACTTAGAATTTTGAAAAACTTGTTTCTGCCACCATAAGCTTGAGAGAGCTCCACTAAAGAATTTTTTTCATGAAGTTGGTGATAATAATAATTAATGTGATTTTGTCAGTGTGGTAGGCATTTGGCAGATCTGCATAATTCAGTAAGACAGTATTTTCCAAATGACCCCATGCTTGGTGTTATAAAATCAAATGTGGCTCAAAGTTCCATTCAAAGGATAAGATAGACCAAAAAATTTCTGTATAACAGGTATGATTTCATACTCTACATTGTTACTAATTTTTAAGAAACCACAATTATCTGAAAAGTTATCTGCTCAAATATTTCTCTCTTCTTTGGGGCACCTGGGTGGCTCAGTTGGTTAAGCATCAGACTCTTGATTTCTGCTCAGGTCATGATCTCAGGGTTGTGGGATTGAGCCCTGCATTGGGCTCCATGCTCAGTGGGGAGTCTGCTTGAGATTCTTTCCCTCTCCCTTTGCTCTTCCCTGTACCTATCTCTCATAAGTAAATAAATCTTCAATTATTTCTCCCTTTTTAAATTACATATCTATGAGGTTAGGTTTTCTTCATATATTTTCATCAAACAATATATATCCCTACAGATGGAATGTAAAAGCAAATATCAGGATTCATATTTTATATATACATTGTATATATGTATATTTGACATAAATATTTTTAAAATATTTTGTTTATTTGAGAGAGAGAGCATGAGCAAGGGGAGGGGCAGAGGGAGAAGCAGACTTACCCCTGAGCAAGGAGCCTGATGTGGAGCTCAATCCCAGGACCCTAGGATCATGACCTGAGCTGAAGGCAGACACTTAACCAACTGAGCCACCTAGGTATATATATATAACGGTGATATAAGCCACATATATAGAAGTTTAATAATTTTTGTGTAGAGGGGTCCTGAAAGAAAAAAAAAGATTGAGAACTGCCACTCTAAACATTGGTTTCCTCAAGTCTGATCTGGAATTTATGTTTCTGAGCTCATTCATTCCTGGGTGATCTCATCTAGTTCTATGGTTCTAAATGCCATCTCTAGTCTGATAACTCACAAGTTCATATATCCAACCCTGGTCTCACTCTTCAACTCCAAACTTATGTGTGTTGCTGCCAGTGAGCATTTCTACTTGAACATCTAATAGGCATCTCAAATTAATATTGTTTAAAACCTAACTCCTGATATTCTACTCTAAACCTGTTCCTTTACCAATCATCCCTATTGCAGTAACTGGCAATTGCAGTCTTCCAACTGCTACGACCAAAACCTTGTCTTCACCCTTGACTCCTTTTGTCACATTCAGTATATCCATCTCAGCAGTCAATCTTATTAGCTCAGCTAGGCTCACGTTACATTCCAGATCTGACCAGTTCTCACCACCTCTGCCTCTACCACCCTGGCTAAGACAACATCGGCTCTTACATGGATCATTTCAGTTAAGCTCCAGATTGAACCACCTCCCTTTCTACATGCTTGCTTCCTTAATCATTCAGGGTAGGCTCTGTTCTATTACATCAATAAACATTGCCAAATATTTGGTGTTCTCTCTCTATATATATAATATGTGCTATATAATATATATTAAGTATATATGAATACACATAATTTAATTTATAGATCTCATTACATATATTGATCTCAGAGCGAAAAGATAGAGTTCTTTAGCAGATTTCACAACAGAGATTAAATTCACCAGCAAAGATGCGAGAGGCATGACTTCTGCTCACAAGTCACTGGCCAGAACTGGTCACATGACACTACCCAACCACACTGAGGCCAGGATGAACCATCCTTACATATGCCTGGAAGGCAGAGGCTATAGATATTTAGTGAACAGCAGGAGGATAAAAAGTTCCACCTTTACAGTTAGGAAAGGAAAGATGAATTGTTCTTTGTCTGCAAACAAGTAATCTTTAAGTGGTTTTAAACTTTTTCCAATAAATCAATCTACTAAGAACAGTTTGTTGTGTTGTCCCAAAAATGCTTTATCTTTTGAATGCATAGTTTATAAACAATCATGAAACAGAATAATCTCTAAAAACATGTAGGGTTACATAAATACAGCTGAAATCTTCTGGAAAAAAAGGCCATCTTATTTTTCAGAATTCATAGTTAATTTAAGATTTTTTAGTTATGTGGTTATTACGTGACACCTCAATCTTCAGTAGAATTCATGGTTAACATATATGTATATATTTTTCATATATTTCATGCTATATATATGTGTGTGTATATATAAATATATTTTTTTATGTACTATATGCAGCTTAGGGAATACATACCATAAAATCTACCCATTGCAAGTATACAGCTTGGTGATTTTTAGTAAATTTATGCAATTAGGCAACCATCAGCACAATCCAGTTTTAGAATACTTCTATAACCTTTAGAAGTTTCACGTGACCTTTTACAGATGTTCTCTGCTCCTACCCTGAGCCCTAAGCAGTCACAGATCTGCTCTGTGTCTCTGTAAGACTGCTTTTTCTAGGAAGTTAGAATTCTTGGCATTCCCTATGCATATACAAATAAAATAATGGAGCCCTAAAATTTATAAACATGTATCTCAAAGGAACAGGACATAGTTGTCTTCAATAGCAACTGAAGGCAAAATAAGGAGAAATAGGTTTACCCTGGTGGAATCTTACTGAAACATAAAAAGAGCTTCCTAACCCATAGGGAAATATTTTTGAGCATTATATAAGATAACTAAGAAACTCTTATTTAAAAAAGTCAGTTATATTTCAAGAAAGGCTATAAAATAAATGTATCTGAAATCAAATTTCCCTTAATTTTTATATATTCATTGCATAATATCCAAGGTCATGCAGGGTTTTTTAGCTGGAAATCTTGCCAGGTGAGAGAACAACTGTCATGCATCATTGAATCCATAGGTGCTGTCACACAGAACCTTGCATTGGTTCATTCCCAGAAAAAGAAGTAAATGAATGAAGCTAAAGATTTTCACCTTTGATTACCCTAAAATATCTCCCATACTATTATTACCACAGTCCCTGAAAATAGTTCCTTTAGAGTAGAATTAAAAAAAAAAAATCTCTGAGTTTCAGGTACTATAAAGATAGGTTATCTGTTACTAATGTCTCCTCTTAAAAAGTTATACTTTCTTAGATGATAGATGTATGGACTATAATATATTCCTCTGGGTGGATAATCATCACATAAGTACAAACAGCCGATACCCACAGGAAATGTGAACTTCTCTTGTCATCTGATAATATGATTTAGAGAACAGAGAGAGAGAGAGAGCACGCAAAGGGGGGAAAAAAGTCCTGAATTCTTTAAAATAAACTTAGTATAATCTGTAAGATTGTGGTCAATTACTGACATTTGTAAAGTGAATTCACTTAAAATGAGGGCAAGGACAGGGCTGAAGTCTCTTGGGAGAGTTCGTTGACTGTTGATCAATTATTTCCATCATTATAAATTTTGTAGCACCTAACTTATTTTAGTAGATTTTTTATTTTCTTCCCTCTCCCCCCCTTTCTCTTTTTATAAAAAAATGAGATCATTTCTAGAAGAGATGACAGTTTAATTGTGTGGCCAATGGAATGGTAAACTTTCCATCAAATGACAGTAGTCAAGAAGTCAGCACATGGGAGACATTGGATGAAGACTTTCACCTGTGAATGAAGAGTCATCTTTCTTAAAGCTGACACATTCGTGGTGAGCTAGTGCCAAGACAAACGCAAGCAGAACTGTAGCCTGGAAATACTTAAACATATTATTTGAATTCTCAGAAGTATCATTTTTACTTAAAGTAAACATTGACATGCAAAGCCAATAGACTGAGTAATCCGGTCTTGAAGTGTAACTTTATTTGTTATGGGGATTTGCTCAGGGAAGAGAAGGGGGAAAAAATAAGCCCAGCCCTTCTTCTAGCACAGAGAGAAAATCGTTGTTTCTGCAACACTGGAGACATTATTTGAGGCCGTGTAAGTGACACTGCCTCAAGCTACTTTAACAATCCACAACTAAAATTTGATTTAATTGTTTTTAGTAAAGTGTTCCATTGGCACAGGCCCCCAGAATGATTATTGTCTCTTTATTAGCAGATGGATACTAAGCTCCACCAGTGAGAATTCCATGCTAGAACCAACTAGCCGGGTCAGAATCACTCTGAACCCAAAGCAAAGGAGCTCTGTTAAGTCTCTGATGAATCTCCTCTCTTAAAGGTGGAGTTGATGAGTCCTCTGCGCCCTCTGTAATTATAAATGCAATTGTTTGTGAATGTGTGCATATCTTTACTCTTCTGGGGTGAAGCATCCATAATTTTAATGAGATCGGCAAATTAGACACTCTGCTCCCAGTCTTGTCCCTTCAGTTTGGTTTCAACAGAGCAGCCCAGGTAAGTGAGTTAAAATGTAAGTCACACAGCTTACCTTCTGTTTAAAACACCTCCATGACTTCCCATCACTCTCAGTATAAAAGTCAGTTGTTTGCAGGACCTGTGAGGCAGCACATGATGTGACCCTGCCCTTACTTCCCAGACAGCAACTCCTACTCCTCTCTCCTTCACCCACAATTTCAGCAATTTTTTAAATGATTAAAATTGGGCCAACTTTTTTGCATTTTTAATATGCTATTCTGAAAATAGAATGTTCTGGTATCAGTTTGATGACGGCATGCCTTTCCCTGAATTCAAAAAAGGCGTTTGTTCACATACTATTTAACAAGCATTTCCATAAAATGCACTTCCTCCTCTATGATAGTCAACAGCAGAGGTAGATTAGAGCTGGTAAGTGCTTCTGAAGTGGAAAGAATCCTGGTGGTAGAACCTTGGCAGTGGCTCATTCTCACTATGGGTGTTAGTGTTGGCACAGCTCTTGGGGGTAACCCAGCCACACATGTCATGGACACTTTGGCATGGTGGAGCCCACAAATTATAGAAGGAATAAAACAAGCCCTCCTAGCTCCCATATCACATGGGCTCCTTTAGTAGAGCACGTCTTAGGTTGGGCTGTTGTAACAAAAACAATGCAGACTGGGCAGCTGATGTTTCTCACAGTTCTAGAGGCTGAAAGCCCAAGATCAGAGTGCCAGCATGGTTGAGTTCTGATGAGGACCCTCTTCCAGGTTGCAGGCTTTGGACTTCTCATTGTAACATCATATGATGGAGAGCAGAGAGAGGAAGCCAGCTCTTTGGTGACACTTACAAGGGTACCATCCCATTCATGAGGGATTATGACCCCCATGAGTTACTCGAATCCTAATTTTCTCCTAAGGGTTCCACCTTCTAATACCATCACATGGTGGAGGGTAGAGTTTCAACGTGTGAATTTGGAGGAAAGCAAGTGTTCAGTTCATTACAAAGCATCACATTAGAGAGTAACTTTCTGTGATACTGTGCAGTAGAAATCTTGACTAACACGTTTGTTTTCTCACTATCCAGCATTGAAATGAATGTGAAACGTTTTTAGCATTTTCTTTAGACAAGAAACACGAGGATGTGGTAGCCAGAGAGCAGTGCTAAGTCAGAAAAAATCTTTATTGAGCCCAATGGCAACTTACTGTACGGTCTCAAGAAGCCGCCTTTCCTTTCTGAGCATCAATGTCTTCATCAGTTCTTGTCATAAAAATCCTAAGGGAAGGTGTGCACAGTAATGCTTCATAAACTATAAGTCCTGGCATAAATGCTCGGCACAACTGAGTCAATTTTACTGCATGTTTTCTTAAAAGCCACATAGTTTTTAAAAACCTGGTTACGTATTTGAGTTCTTTAACAGTGTATACTAGATGACATACTTTTGAATACTTACTCCTGCCGTCTGTAAGAAGACCCTATATTCCAATCCCTGATCAACTGGCCTAGAAACCATTTTCAAACAGGAAAACAGGTCTGACATCTCTCGTTCTTGCTGAATCAAAGCTGACTCCTGATAATCAGTACTCCCCTAGAATCTACTCACAAGTTATCTATTCAGTAATCATTATACATTGTTTGCGTGAAATTAACATAAAGCTTACCAACTTGTCTTTTCTTCTCGTAAAACTTTGTGTTCATCAATTTCTAGCTTTCTGGTACTTTTTGCATTGCCCATATTTCCTAAAACTCATTAGAGATTATTCTGCAAATAAATCCCCAAGTTTCTAAAATAATATTAAATTTTATTAAGGGAGGGCACTTTTATTATTTGAGATTTTAATCTGGTATGAATACGGGGTAGGCTAACAGCTGTTACAAACAACCCCACAAATTACAGTGGCTTGAAATAATCAATGTTTATTTCTTACTCTTGCAAATTGCCATGTGAATGTTTATAGGCAGGTCTCCCCCTCAAAAAGTGACTGGGGGATCCAAATCCTTCTATCCAGTGGCTTTTCTGCGTCCTTGAGACCTCAGAGTTTCTGTGGTATTTCTTGCTTCTGGCTTGTTGTCAAAAGAAGAAGGAGAAAGCAAACCAAGGACAGCGTAAGAGAGTTTTGGAGCCTGGACTGAAAAACCTGCATTTAGCATTTGTACCACCATGAATGGCCCAGAACCGGACATGTCACTGGCAAACGCCACCTTCCTTTATGCCAGGAGCAAAAACAAAGTAGTCATGTGCACTTAGCAATGCCTCAGCCATAAACATCTTCCCTGTTAAAGTCTTTCTATCTCTTCAAATTAAATGCCAGTCTTCTGTTGAAGAAAGAAATAAAAATGGGATTTGAATAGTCAGACTTTCACAAACCCATTATGATTCTTCCCTCAACCAAACCATTTTTGAAATATGTCCTTTGGGTTGACATTTTCACATTTCTGAGTTTCAGTTTATTCTGAGTATTGCCCTTTCTGATTCAACTCTTGTAGGGTTTTGCCTTTGTATCAAAGGGTGTGTGTCCTTATTATGTTTTCTGTACGTGTTTTCTTGAAAACTGGGCTCTCTGTACAGCCACAAGGGTTCCCATGCATTCACTTTAATCTTTGTTCTTTATTACTGTTACTACAGAGATAGTCTCAAGATCGTGCTCACTTCCATATTTCAAGCTATTGTTTTCTTGTGTTCACAATCTAGTCTGCTGTAGCAAATGCTTTGCTTTTCTTTAGCCTTGCCAGTATACCCTTCCTGGTCCTGACGGGACATACAGTCCCTTGGCTATAGATCACATGACCATTTGCTATAAATACAACACACACACACACACACCGTCTGTACACCCAACAGTTCTTTTTCTTATGTCTGTTGTATATTCAGGGTTCCCCATTTATGTGTAGGTTAGCATTGCTATCTATGATTCCTCAGTGCTGGGAAGTTCTGCAGAAGGCCTTCCTCATCCTCCATGGGGATAAAAGCATATCTCTTGGAAACCCATGGGTCCTTTTATATTCTGGCTTATGTCGCGTCCCTGAGATTTCCTCCCAAGTTACTGGGACTTCAAAGTCAGAGGCAGCCTTCAAGCAATGCAGTTACTTAGAATGCATTTCATTGAGGTTGAAAAGTTCCCCCGACTAAGCAATATATCATCACCCTCCATATATATTTTGTAAGGTACTGCGAGGCCCCTTCCTTAGAGGAAAGTTGTAAATAAAGAGATTTTCTTCCTGGTAATCTTTTAAAACCAAAACAACATTGGTTAAAAGCATAGTATGCTCTTAAAAAAATATAATGAATTTAAGAGGGGTAGAATTTTAATGACTGATTTTAAATTGAACTGTTACCCAGAAACAGAGCAACAGTACTGAAATTTCTGACTCCTTTTGTTTTCCCAGGTGTTAGCAATCCCTCCCGGCTTAACTGGCTCTGTGTTTACTCCATCCGTTGGATCATTAATAATGACAGTAAATAAAACCCAACCTAGGAAGTGAGTTCCTTTAATCTGACAGGTACTCAAAAAGCAGTCATGCCTCAAAATGAAGAGCTACCTGCAGTGAAACCTGCCTAAATTTCCCATCCAATAACTGAGCTATTTGGCAATAAAATCCTTTTTTTTTTTTTAAATGCTTGGGAAGAACCTTTGCAAAGAAGCCTATGATCCCCAATCCCTTACAGCCTTGGGCGCTGTCTGTACCACTCACTTCTGCTCGGCTGCTGTCACACCATCGGTGGAATTTCCCTGAAAATTTGGCGCTGAAACGTTTCTTTTGCAAGCTGCTTGGTCTTTATATGCACACTCATTGTACCTTTATTTTCTTTAAATGTCTGCTTAACTCAGATCATAATATTTTTGGAAATAGAAAAAAAAATTAGAAAAAAAAATCACTCACAATCCCACCATGCAGAGAAAACTAAAGTTAGCACTTTAGTATGTATTGTAGTAAATTTTTTCTGTCAGACTCATTCCAAATACATGTTACAAATATGCAGTTTGTTCACCAAATGGGATAGTCTGTAAATATTTCCCTATTTTTATTAAGAAATAAAAAAGAACTAAAGGGGGCGCCTGGGTGGCACAGCGGTTAAGCGTCTGCCTTCGGCTCAGGGCGTGATCCCGGCGTTGTGAGATTGAGCCCCACATCAGGCTCCTCTGCTGTGAGCCTGCTTCTTCCTCTCCCACTCTCCCTGTTTGTGTTCCCTCTCTCGCTGGCTGTCTCTATCTCTGTCGAATAAATAAATAAAATCTTTAAAAAAAAAAAAAAGAAAGAAAAAAGAACTATGGATTATAATAGCCAAATAAACACAAATTGCCTCATTAAAAAATAGAACATCGCCAATACCATGAGTGCCTTTTCCTGGCCCCATCTCCTGCATCATCAAGGAATCTGGCATTTCTTTTTCCCTTGTTGTATTGTTTCCTTTGTTTTACTAAAGATATGTGAGTATCTGTGCAATATATTAGTTTGCTTTTGTTTGTATTTAAACTTCATAAAGATGATGCTATGAATTGAATTGTGTCCCCCCGCCAAATTCATATGTTGAAGCCCTACCCCACAGTGTGACTGGAGGTAGAATCTTTAGAAAGTAATTAAGATTGTGTTCATAAAGTTAGTGCCTCAATCCAGTAAGACGGTGGCCTTATAAGAAGAAGCAAGGGCAATCTCTCTTTCTCTCTCTGCCCTGTGAGGACACAGCCAGAAGGCAGCCAACTACCAGTCAGTAAGAGAGTTCTCACTTGGAACCACTTCAGTAGCTGGCACCTTGACCTTGGATTTCCAGCTTTCCAGAATTGGGAAAAAACAAATTTCTGTTGTTTAAGCCACCCAGTCTATGGTATTTTGTTATGGCAGCCTTTACAGACTAAGACAAATGACATTACTTTTTAGTGCTGTTTCTTCACTCAGCACTGTGGCTCCAATGTCGTGTGTGGTGCCCCATTGCTGTTGCTCAGTGTTGATGCCTAGAGAGAATTCTATTGCTTAACTATATCACAATTTATTTTTCCATCTTTATGTTGATGCATGTAGGTAGTTTGCAGTTTTCTGCTATTATAAACATTTTATAAATGCCTCCATGAATTCACATCTTTACCAACACTTGGTATTGTTAAATTTTGGTCTTTGCAATCCAGTTGGAAAGAAATGGTATCTCGTTGTCATCTTTAAATTTGTGCTTTTTAGGTTACTAAGAGACTGAATCTTGACATGAGTTTATGGGTCATTTTGCAGTGCTTTTTCTGGAAATATCTACGTACTATTTTTCTACAGGTTTTTTGTTTATTTCTTATTGATTGTTGTGGTTCACTACACTTTTTGGTTATCTGTTAGTGTTATATGATCAAAATATTTTTCCCCAGTGTGTGGTTTCCTTTTTTGCTCTCTATGTGCTATCCCCAAACAAAAGATTTAAAATTTTATGCAGTCAAATTTATCAATATATCCTCTGTACTTTCTAATTTTGTATGATATTTTAAAGATACTCCCTACCTAGAAGATATAGAGATATTTAATGGTGCTGGTAAAGAATACATTTCTTCCCCACCCCTTGCAGATGGAAAATTACTTTTCCTGAAACCATATATGGAGTAGTTCATCCTTTTCCTAGTACTTTTTAAGCCATCTCTGCCACATGCCTGATCTATCGATTGATCAATATCTATTTGTGTTTTACATTATGTCAGTAGTCTAATTTTCTCACTCTCTCTTGAAAGCACTCTCTGTAAAATAATAAAGCTTTCCAATGATATTTAATAGCATAATTTCCCTTATTCTTCAGATATCTTAGCTGTTTTTCATTCTTTGCTCTTCCATCTATATTTTAGAATGAGCTCGTCAAGACCTGGGGTAGGGAGGAGGTTTTTAGAATTTTTACTGGGATTGCATTGAAACTATAGATCAATTTTGGGAAGGACTGACATATTTATAGTGTTGAATATTGAGTTAGAAGGATTTGTACAATATGCTTTAGTGAGAGAAGCCAAATCAGGCATACTCTGACCCTGTGTTCACAGAATAAAGAAAAGTAGCCCTACACATGTATGTGTGTGGGCATTTCTTTCCAGGACCTATGGCCTGACAAGTAAGATTTCCTGCCCACAATGTGATTTTGAAGCCTCTCCAATTGCCAACCCAGGAAACTTCAGAACATGACAATCCCCTATGTCAGGGAGCAGTAAAAGACCCCATAGAGGCAGAATTTTGTTTTGGTCTGGCTTTCTAACTTCCATCCAGACAAAGCAATCCTGAATGATGCCATCTGTGGCAAAGCAAGCTTTAAGTGGAAATATCCCTCTTTTCTGGCCCCTTAGCCAATGGCAGCCTTCATTCTTCCATAATAAAGGCTGTTTCTCTCCTTTCATTTCCCCTGACAATAACCACTTTCTGAGGGTGCTGAATTTCTGTTTGCACATAATAAATGCTCAATAAATATTTATTGAAGTCAGTAATATGACTCGGTTTATACAAAATGTAGCAGACATTCCTGAAAAATCTCTGGCATGTGGATGAGTTCATTCTGCATGCACACAATAAGTGCTCAATAAATATTTATTGAAATAAGTAAAGAAGAAAGTATTCTCACTCATCGACACAAAAATAAGAGATATTGCTTAAAAATATGTGGGATATGGATGCCTCACATAGTTTCAATGTTAATGGAGATTTTACCATTTTCTCATTTCTTACAGTTGTTGTGTTGGAAAGTGAATTCCTTTTCACACGTCATCTTTCACCCAAATCTCTCATCTTTACTATATTGAACTCCTTAAGAATGATATATCTTGGGGCACCTGGGTGGCACAGTCAGTGAGGTGATGGGCTCAGGTCGTGATCTCAGGGTTGTGGGGTGGAGACCACAGGCGGGCTCCCCACTCAGCATGGAGTCTGCTTGAGACTCTTTCTCCCTCTCCCTCTCCCTCTCTTCCCTGCTCTGTCAATCAAATAAATAAATAAAACTTTTCAAAAAAAGAATAATGTATCTTAATCTGAAAATGCAATGCACATCTTGTGTTACTTTGTTTGAGCTTTGATATGTTTCCTACATTAACTTAAGTAGCATTTCTTACCCTTGATACTTCCCAAACACAAATGCCTCCCGAAGTTATAGAACTATTTCCAATTTTTTTTAAGATTTACTGTAGTACCATAAATGTTTTTCTAAAGCCCTCCAGGACTCAACTTCATTAGGGCTGATTTGGGCTTATGAACACCACCATCCCCACCCCAGCCTTCAAAAGCAACATCACATGGAAACTCTCTGAATATCCAGTGTTTCATCTCACTGAGCAGTAGATGGAAGAGGCTGCTGCTGCTCTGGTGATTTTAGCCAGAAAATAACCTTAAACCCTATATTTTGAAGAAATTTTGATTGTGTTCAATGTGGTGATAGGTGACATAATTGTAATAAGAGTTTTCTGTGACTCCAAGTGGTAGTGACTTCCTCTCTATTATTATATAATTGTCATATAATATTATTTCATTATTTTCCAGATTGCTGAGCCTTGCACAGACCTTCTAGGGGTGGGACAAAAAGATACGCACTTTCAACAATATCCATGAGGTCTTATTTACACTCATGGTAGACGATCATTCCCCAACACTCACTGCATAAAACCCAAAACTGAAGATGTAATATTGGCTAAATAAATACTTGAGCTAAAAAAAAAAAAATCTGGGCGCCCTTACTTCTTAATTTTCATTTATGGTAGTGAATATGGGATTAGAAACATATTGAGGGATTGGAGAAATAATTTCTCAATTATTTGTTGAGTATTATGAGTTTGCTTTCCATTAATCTAAATTTTCCCAGGTCAATGTATGCTTTTTTTTGTTTTTTAACTTTAATAACCTATTTTGGAAGGAAATGAGGGTTGGGAAGTAGATTCAGAATGTGATGTTAATTCCAACAGAACCATAGAAAACACAGAATTTAGGACAATCCAATAACCTTTATTAAACATTATCTGAATTATTTCATTTTCAATTCAATTATATATTCTTTCCAAGTTCTTTAATTGTTCTTCTAGTAACCTTCAAAACTTACTTGATAACAACTCTTATTTTACCAAAAGCTTGATTTTTAGTGCTGTCATAATTCTGAAGAAATTAAATTGTAAATATAAAGGTTTAAATAATTATTAATCACCATTTCTCTTACATAGATTAGACATAGAGCCAGCATCATAGTCAGGTTCCAGATACACTCAGATATTTGTAGAATACCCAAAGCAAAGATAATATGTATGTATTACATTTAATTAGTGTGTATATGTGTGTCTGTGTGTGGGGAAGGTATGTATATACTTTTGTGGGAAGCATAGAGAGCTGTTAAGCTCAGCAGATCAATACATATTACATCAGAATACTGATCAGAATAGAGGGAAATCATAATCTATTCAACCTTGAAATATGTATTGAACACATACTATGTTCCATTGCTTTAGTGGGAAACACTGAAAATACATTTATATTTTAAAAATACAGTATGGTAAGTGATGCAGTGGCAACTGGCAAACAGAGGAAGACAAGCAGGTGGAAGGGGCACCAATAAAACCAAATTTCATAAATCCAAACTCCTTTCAGGACTACCATGGATCACTGAATTCGGGAGAGTAGCTGTAGTAGGTGAGACCATGTAAGTGGGAAGTGGCGATCCAGGTCAAGTAAACCTGGTAACTGCAAGTTATGTTTTCCTAATTTTGAACATATTTAAAAATAAAACACTCAGAGTGGGGGTCTGGGGTAGGTGGGGAAACATTCACAGCTAACAAGTCAGGTGTCCCTCCATTCAACCACACTGAACAGAACAGAATGTGGATACGTCAGATAGTGTCCAGGGAGACCTCCGAGTTGATTAAAAAGAAAAAAAAAAACTGATAGAAATAATTTTGTCCCCTTAAGGTAGTTTTTGTCCCGATTCCCAGTAATAGAAATTTTCTGTGGTTGTTAAAGAATCATTAAAAAGCCGTTTTCTTCATCAATTAGAATCTTGCTGCCAGATTGTATGACATTTCGTGAACCAGCTTTAATTTGTTTTGCATTGTTCCAGAAGGTGAGATGAGATTATGAGGACTTGTGTGCAGTGAGGGATGTATTTTACTCTTACTTCTCATGGTCCCTTTCTGGTAATTCAAATATAACGGCATGATCTTGATTAGTTGATCTTTCTACATCAGCATTTTCAGATGGTACTTCATGAAATTTTCACTACAATTAAAAATGCAATTAAAATGGATTATCTAAATCAAAGTCAATCTTTAATTACTGCATACTATCTAGATCCTTATTTCATGATAGAGCAGATAAAATTTTAACAATTGTGGTGCTAATGCTTTCATTATTAAAAACATAATAATACCAGTCTTTTGAGGCTCATCTCATTTCCTATCAGTTCCTTTTTTAGGTTGTCATCTAGAAGTCTGCTTCCTTTAACAACCATGCCTACTTAGTCCTGAGCAGGTCTTTATATGCTTCTCCTAAGAGAAATTAAATTATACAAAGTTCATCTAATTAATCCAAGTCCATCATGTAAAAGGAATGAGTGCCTCGATACTGAACTTGTTCTAGTTCTTTTTTGCTTTTACTTTTTTTCCTCCATTGTTAGCTATTGCAAAAATAATTAAGAAAATTTTGAAAAAGAAAGGAAATGCCTGGTAACTATACTTGCTATTACATCAAAACGTTACTTTCCAAGTTTCGCATTGTTTTCCAAACTGTGTTGATTTGCGTGCATCATTTCCCATGGACGTTTTGCTTTCTACTTTTTTCAGTGGTGTTAATATTGGATAGTGCAGTGAAAACTCTCAGAGTTGAAAATTCAAAGGCCCTAGTTTCAATGTTTGATACCATGTATTTATTATGTGACAGTGGAAAAGTTCTCTAAGCTGTGTGCTTGTCTCTTTCCTCATCTGTAAGGTGAGGATGACAAAAGTACAAACGTGGAGGACAGACATGGAAGCTGCGTTGTACAACTAAGAAATGATTGATGTAAAGTTCTTGTTACATAGTAGGTACTCAAAAAAGGGTGGCTATTTTTATTATATCATAAATATTTTCCTGTTACTATGCAACCTTCCTCACTATCAAGATTACATCTTAACTTAGGAGTCTATAAATATTATACAATCAAAAAATCTTAATTGGTGGAGGGGCGCCTGGGTGGCACAGCGGTTAAGCGTCTGCCTTTGGCTCAGGGCGTGATCCCGGCATTAAGGGATCGAGCCCCACATCAGGCTCCTCCACTATGAGCCTGCTTCTTCCTCTCCCACTCCCCCTGCTTGTGTTCCCTCTCTCACTAGCTGTCTCTATCTCTGTCAAATAAATAAATAAAATCTTAAAAAAAAAATCTTAATTGGCGGAATCTAAGCTCGAGTATGTTGGTGTTTTTCCAGTCTCTCATTATGTGCATATCTAATAGTACTTACCACTATTCGAAAGCATCTCACCAATATCTGATGTTAAGTATGTGTAATCCTAAAATGTTTTTATGAACCACCTAATAGGATATAGCATTACATCAGTCTTTTTATAAAGTCAGTTAAACAAAAATAGCCTTTATCTTCTGGCTACTTAAACTCCGCAAAAACATTGATGCAGATTGAATTATTATGGGATCAAAATAAATAGTCAATAAGTTAGTTAAATATTGTCATCACATTTAATAAAGGGCCAAGTGTTTTCAACGAGCAGAGAAATAATTTCTACACCCGCATATCAGTGCAAACCTAGCTCTTCTGTGACACGGTGAAGGCTTACTTAGCAATATGGAAATTCTGAAACATCCTGCTATGTTGAGGGCAAAAAATGTAGTAACCTGTGGGTGACATTAACTTGAATAAAAAAATTAATGAGAAAGCATAAACTACCATGAAGACTATTGAGATGATTGATCTAGTTCTGTGTGGGGTGAAAATAACGTAGTAATCAAATGTGAAGATATTGGTGCGGCAAAGACCAACCTAGATGTGGACAGGAAAGTATTGGCAGTGAAGCTAAAAACAACGATTAGGATTTATCAGTGCTAGAATTACCAGTCTACAAAACAGTAACTGGGTCAAGTTTATGATATTGAATTTATGGCTAACTGTTCCTGATCGAAGACTTAATAGTGCTTCCTTCACAGTGCAATTCTCTATGGACAACTTCAACTTTAGTTAAAGAAATAAGTTTAACATCACTGTGATTCCTTTTATTGTGGAAAAAAAATAGATTCTCTGAGGATTATTGCCTTTAGTATCATGATGAAGCATAAAAAAAAAAAACCGAACAGCTCTTTAAAAATGTCTTACAGACTGACATTTTAGTTCTCATGCTTTTCTTGGAGATTAAATATCATAAAAATCCAATAGCTAGATGTATTTTATAATGTCACAAATACAGTGTAAATATCAAATTCAGTGTTGGGTCTTTTGAGTTCATGGAAGTCCAGAGGCAATGTTCTTTTGCTAGAAAAAACAGCAAATAATCAATGAGGCAATATAAAACCAGAGGGCCTCTGAGTACATGGGTGGCAATACCTAAAAATAAAAAAAAAAACTATTTTGTTTTATTATGTAATTTAGAGTTGTAAAACATTATAATTTGACATATAGCGTAGTTTATACACTACAAAATGATCCCCCTAAAAGTCTAGTTACCATCACCCTACAATTGACCCCAGTTTTTTCAGAAAGATTCAATTTGATTCTTTTAAAAGAATGAATTTGGGGGGGGAAAGACATTTTATTAATGAGAAAAATGCTTGAGTATTAGTTAATGCATAAATTTCTAATTTATTTTAGAGATTTAATTTATTTAATTTTAGAGATAAGTAATGTCAAACAATAATGTACTGCTGATGTAATAGGAGACACACCCTTGATTTCCAAAATGAAAACAAAAATGTGTACTTTCTGGAATGACCCAAATGTTCATTATTGTTTTCTCTGGTCAGTGTTACTAATCTGATATGCTGTTGTCTACCATGTCTTGGGTCAGTGTTCCTGGAAGAATCTTCTTTGATATAAATTTCCTTTTTAGATAACAGTATTTTTCCATTAGTAAGATTTTATTTGAAAAGTTACGTAGTCAAATATAGTCAAACATTTTCAGTAAATAATAGTTTCATTAAAATCAGCATGGTTTTTAATCAGGACTCTTTGGACACTTCAATAGGCTGAGGAAGTGTCAACTTCCCCAATCTGTTAATTTATTATACTTTATTTGCGTTAACTAATATCACTTATAAAAACAAAAAATGTCAGGACACCTGGCTGGCTCAGTCGGTAGAGCATGTGACTCTTAATCTCAAGGTTGTGAGTTTGAGCCCCACATGGGGCATAGAGATTACTTAAAAATAAAATCTTTAAGAAAACAACAAAAACAAAATTTAAAAAATGCCACAAAATGAATTCCTAAATTTATGTAAAGCTTTCCACCTAGGATGCCTAAACTGTAAGCCTGATGATTTGTGAGTATAAATCATATATAGGAAAGACCCAAAGATGTCTGTCTGCATATGCTCAACGGGTACCTTCTAATTTCCCAAATTGGTTCAATTCGGTGGCTCTCCTTACCTGTTTGATGATCATGTTTAGGTCTTCTCATAAGGAAAAAAGAGCTTTTTGTTTACTTGTTTGCTTGTCTGAGGAGAATCAGAATTTTATATAATAAGTTTTAAATGTAAATGTATCTTGTGTGGCCTTCTCTGATTTTTTTATTTACATAACTGCTCACCTGACTGGGATGGGTGTTTGTTTGCTGAGGATTAGGGTCAGATACTACTACCCAATGTTCCTTAGCAAACTACCCAGCCAAGACCTACCATGGACATGGCCATTTTTGAAGATGTAGTCAATCTCTTCATTCTAAGCTGAAACAAGATCAGAACTTTTCTTTCTTTCTTTTTTCTTTCTATCTTTCTTTCTGTTAAGTGTCTGCCTTTGGCTCAGGGCATGATCCCAGGGTCCTGGAATTGAGCCCCACATCGGGCTCCCTGCTCCGTTGGGAGCCTGCTTCTTCCTCTCCCACTCCCCTTGCTTGTGTTCCCCCTCTCTCTGGCTGTCTCTCTCTCTGTCAAATAATAAATAAAGTCTTTTTAAAAAAATGTAAATGCTGTCTCTTAAGATAAATATAGCCTCTGGTTTGGACTAGGTCATACAAAATATTCTCCGCCGCCGCTTCCACCATTTTTTTTAAAAAGATTGTATTTATTTATTTGACAGAATGAGAGAGCAGGAGAGCACAAGCAGTAGAAGGGGCAGAGGAGAGGGAGAAGCAAGACCCTTAATCCCAGGACCCTGGAATCATGACCTGAGCCAAAGGCAGTTGCTTAACCAACTGAGCCATCCAAAGCCCCTGCTTCCACCATTTTTAGAGCTTCTATTCTGACTGGTGCTGGCCATAGATAGAAATTGAATTTCTAAGCTAATATTCTTATACATTTAGTTTTAAGGAAGTTCTACACCCAGCATGGATTTGAACTCATGATTGAGAATTGCTTACTCTACCAACTGAGCCAGGCAGCCACCCCTTATGTAATTTTATTTTATTTTATTTTTTAAGTAAACTCTTCGAAGCTTAATTTTTAAATGATGTTGTTGGGTGGGCCATTCTAAGAAGAAATCGTGTGTTTCCCAGAACTTGTTTCTAATGATCTTTCAGCTTATGTTACAAATACTCTTACTCTAGATTTAGATTATTTCCTGGCATTTGCCTTGCAATTTCTGAGATCACTTTCAGCCTCATTAAAAAATGTACACCAAGCAAGAAGAAATTATGTCATTATCTGGCCCTTAAAATACCACCCACTGTGATTTCAGAATGTTCTGCCCTGACTTCGCTCTTGCTCCCAACACTGCTACTCTACTCTTTAGCACCAGGGTCCAGAAAGGCTGACCTTCATTTCTGGTCAGTTCCCTCCCAACCTGTTTCATTTGCCACAAACATATTGGTTTATTGGAGAAAAAAAATTAAGGCTAATTGTACTCTTCAGTAAAGCTTAACTTCTTCATCACTTGTGCTAAGACGATAATAGAAAGTGGTTTCAATATTTGCCTTGATATTTTATGATTCTGGTCTGTTTCCTGCAGAACACCCCCACCATGGACTTCCCCATAAATAAGGTGACCATAAAATTTAATATTCAAATGGGAAGACTTTTGAGAATGAAACAGGTTGCTAGTGATAATTATGCCTGGACAAAGCCAGGACTATCTCAGGTATACTGGGACTTATCATCACCCTACTTTAAATACACAGGTGGTAAATACCAAAGTCATGGAGTCCTAGTCAAGGAATGAGCACCGTGAACTCTCCATATAAATTCATGGTTTCCATAAAGATACAGGGTGAGCCCAGAGAAAATTTAGGAACACCACAAGCTGAGAGCATTACCGATCTTTTCAGTTTTACAACTGTTAACCCACATAGAGAAAATAAGACAATCTACTCTCAGATACTTTATTTTACTGGTAAAAATAGGGTCTTTCAGTTGCTTCCCAAACAGCCCTCCATCCATCACAGTGCATCATCATACCAGCAGCTGTTCTCTTATAAATGTAGTTTGCCTGTGGCTGCATGATGCATATTGCATCTAGATTGGATCTAGAAAGAAAAACTTTAATCCTCTTGTAGGTATCTTTCTGATAACAAAAACCTTTGTTTCAAATTTTCTCTCTCTCCATGAAGGATTTTTTTTGCTACAGTTATGAAATATGAAGTCTGATGCATCAGATCAGATGAATCTTTGGCAGAGATAAAAACCACAAATTTATATGCCTAAGTAAATGAACCTGAGAGAGGGAGAATGTATGAATGATCATGTGTTTGTACCAAACATAAATCTACCCCAATTCATGTGCTTGATTCACAAAATCTGAATGCAGCACAATAGAGTAACTGGAAAAGTTGGCTTTGTTCTGGTCAACTATGATATGTGTCCATCACTGCTGTTATTTTTTTACTTTCATAGCTTGGGGTGAGTGCGAAGTTGCTCTTACCCAGTTATTATTCTGAATTCAACTTTCAGGCTTATGTTAATTATTAGAAAATCAAAATAGCACTTAAAATACAATAATCACACAATGTTTCCCTCCATCCCAATTTTCAACTCAACTGGTTGGCACTATTCAGATCGCATTAGTAGGACATATCCTCAGAATGATGAACACTAACCGCATCTTTAAAATGAGACAACCACTCTCCTGGCTTTGTTTTCGGTCTGCATGGGTTTTGGTGTACTTTTAAAGATGTTCATGCTTGGGGCGCCTGGGTGGCACAGCGGTTAGGCGTCTGCCTTCGGCTCAGGGCGTGATCCCGACGTTATGGGATCGAGCCCCACATCAGGCTCTTCAGCTATGAGCCTGCTTCTTCCTTGCCCACTCCCCCTGCTTTGTGTTCCCTCTCTCGCTGGCTGTCTCTATCTCTGTCCAATAAATAAATAAAATCTTAAAAAAAAAAAAAAGATGTTCATGCTTTCACATGTCCAGATGTGGCCTTTAATGGAAAATCTTTTTTTTTTCTCAGCATCACTGTTTTGTTTTGTTTAAGATTTATTTATTTATTTGAGAGAGAGAGAGTGAGGGGAGGGGTAGAGGGAGAGGGAGAGATTGAATCTCAGGCAGGCTTCACTCCCAGTGCAGAGCCTGACACAGGGCTTGATCTCATGACCCTCAGATCATGACCGAAGCCTAAATGAAGAGTCAGATGCTTAATTGACTGAGCCACCCAGGCACCCCTCAGCATCACTGTTTTTTAAGCAAAATGCAAAATCCCTTAAAACTTTTATTGTACATCATATAATTTACTAGTTTACACATTGCCTGAAATCAAGAATATATGAACTTGTCAATTTCCTCTATTTGAAATCCTAGGAGCAGTATCTGTGTATGAGGAGGAAGGGGGAAATGCAAAATTATGGCTATGCATTTAAGAAAAGAGGTGATGAAATGGGAGAATTCTGAAAGAAATTTTTATCATCCCACATTAAGTCCTAAGCAAAATTGAACCTCTCTTTAATCTGGACGTACTCATGAAATGTGATATGTAAATTGGATTTTTAGAAAAACAGTATTTAATCTTCTAAGAAAAATCAGTGTTTTAAAGGCTCCTCAAGTGAATACCTTGGTAAAACAAATACTCACCCCTTACTTTATTGGTTTTATGTAATGTTTTACCGTTCTCGTTTGTGTATGTGAAATATATCTAGCCTCTGGATCCTCTTCTCTTTTTCATCTATACTTCTGTCTAGGGAATCTCACCGAAGTCCCGTGGCTTTAAAATAGCATCATCCTATTGCTGACGTCCAGAGTTAGATCACCCTGAATTCTACCCTGATCGAAAGTGTTTATCTGTAACTATCTTCATTCCTACTAAGCTTCACAAATCTGACATGCTAAAGTGGACTTTTGCCTATAATTAACAGAGTAACACTGTCCATCTGGTTGCCAGAGCAAAACCTGGGAGATAATCACAATTTCTTCTTTTGTCTCTTACTTTCCCCATGTCCCCAACCCTTCACCCACTTTTGAGCTTACTTTAAAAATATATCCTGAAACTAAGCTTCCTCTCCTTCTAGTCTAAATCTACCCAAAATCCCTATTGTTATCTCTCTTGGACTGGTACAATAGCTTCCTGGCTGGTCTATCTAATGTTCCTGTTATTTTCTTAACCCATGCAGACAGTACACTTCTTGAAATATAGAAAAATCATATCACTCCCCTGTTCAAATGGAAGAACAAAAGACCTATCCATTTGTTGACAAATCCAGCCAATGAAAATATAGACACTGTGTTAAAACTTTGGTGATTACCGCTAAATCTGTCTAAATGTCCACTGAAATTATTTTAGGGAAGAGTATAAATGCTATTCTCTTGATAAGCTAAATGTGCACCTGGTAGATAGATAACAGGCATGGGTAGAGTTGGAATGGAGATAGTGGGATAACACTGCCGCAGATAGAAAAGAAATGAGAGAGAATTAATATACTCAGCTTTCATAGTAAGATTTCATTTAATGCTATGGAATCATCATGTACATTTCTCACAAACAGAGACTTGGAGAAATGGAAATTCCGGGGCACAGAGAAGAAAATTACAAGCTGTTTCTAAAGTATGTTGTTGTGCCAAAACCTAAGGAATTGCTCAAAGAATGAAGACCCACCAAATGGACAAAAAAGTCTGTCTGAAAGGGCTTCTGTTAGCCAAGTCTAGGAAAGTTGAGTGTAAAAAGACAGTAAGGGGGGGCGCCTGGGTGGCAGAGCGGTTGAGCGTCTGCCTTCGGCTCAGGGCGTGATCCCGGCGTTATGGGATCGAGCCCCACATCAGGCTCCTACACTATGAGCCTGCTTCTTCCTCTCCCACTCCCCCTGCTTGTGTTCCCTCTCTCGCTGGCTGTCTCTATCTCTGTCGAATAAATAAATAAAATCTTTAAAAAAAAAAAAAAAAAAAAAAAAAAAAAAAAAAAAAAAAGACAGTAAGGGGTGCCTAGGTGGCTCAGTCATTTGAGCGACTGACTCTTGATTCTGGCTCAGGTCATGATCTCAGGGTCACGGGATCAAGCCCTGCATCCTACTCTGTGCTTAGCAGGGAGTCTGCTTGAGATTCTCTCCCTCCCTCTGCCCTCCCCCTCCCCTTCTCTCTCTCAAATAAATCTTTTTTTAAAAAAATGACAGTAAGGAATTGTAACTTGTTAATTAGAAGAAGAACACATGAGCCAAAGCAGACACTGGGTAAAGAAACATACCCATGTATGTATGTTCATGCATGCACCAAATAAGGAAGAGCTCTCATCTATATAGTACAATGCCAGCTAATAAGTGTAGAAGAAATAAAATTAGAAAGTCACCATTTTGAAATCATTACAGTAATTACTGACCCACAGAGCATTTATAAAAATTAGCTGTATATTAAGAGAAAAAAGGGTCACTTTTAATTCTAAAAAGTAGAAAATTCCCATTCAACCATTTCTGATCTGAGTGCAATAATAATTTTAGAAATTAATGAGCATATTAGAGATATAATTTTTAAAAGGGCAGTATCAGTATATTGAAAAGAAAAGAAAGAAAGAGAAGAAAAAAGGAAGGAAAGAAGGAAAGATTCCATTTTGATTTATTTATAGTGATTTTATTTATAGCAGCCTAATTTTGAGTGAAGTGTAGAAAATTCTTCTCCCTTTATGTCTCTTTACCTTACAGTGGTTTTTGTATAATTGTCTTAGATATTTTCTCTGCAGTAATTCAGAACCATATCGGTGTTACAATTTTTGCTGCAATTGCCAAACATAATTTGGAAAATTCAAGAGGAGAAAAGTTTGTGTATTTACCCATTTTTTTGTTTATTGTGTTCTCCCTTCCTGATGTCCCAAATTTCCTTCTTTTATTGTATTCTTTCTATTGTTTGAAAAACTTCCCTCAGCCATTCCAGGGTAAGTTCCTAATGACATGTTCTCTTACTTTTCCTTTAATTGAGAAAGTCTTGATTTTCCATTCATTCTTGAAGGATATTTTCACTGGATACAGGATTCTGACTTGACTCTTCTTTCCTTTCAATACTTGAAAAACACTGTCACTTTTTACTGGCCTCTATGATTTCCTCATGAGAAATCCACTGTCATTTGAATTGTTTTTCCTGTAAAGATAAGGTTTTGTTTCTCTCTACCTGCTTTCAAGATTTCTTCTTTGTAGTTTCAAATTTTTCAACTATGATGTTTCTTATGGTGGATTTCTTTGGGTTTATCTTATTTGGGGTTTGTGAGTTTTTCTTGAATCTATGATCTTTTGTCTCTTGCCAAAATTGAGAAGCTTTCAACCATTATTCTTCAAGTACATTTCTATTTTTACCCTATATCCTCTCCTTCCAGGACTCCCATGAAATGAGTGGTGGATTTTTTGTTATAGTTCCACAGTCCCTAAGGCTTGCTCAGGTTTTTTTTAGTCTATTTTCTCTTTGCCATTCATATTAAGTTCTCTAATTCTGTCTTCTAGCTCACTTCTTCTTTCCTCTGCCCCTTCCATTCTGCTGGTGAGCCCTTCTAGTTAGTTTTTATTTTGGTTATTTTATTTTACAAAATTTCTCTTTAGTTCTTTATACGTTAAATTTATTGCTCAGACTTTCTATTTCTTTGATGAGATGATCTCTCTTTTCATTTGTTTCAAATGCGTTTGTAATTACTCATTGATGCATTTTTGATTGCTCCTTTAACATCTTTTGCAGATAATTCTAACATCCATGTCATCTTGATGTTGACATCTATTGATTGTCTTCTTTGACTCCATTTGAAATCTTCTTGGTTCTTGGTATGATGAGTGATTTTTTTTATTGATATTTGAGGATTTTACATATTATGTTTTGAGAATCTGGATATTATTTAAAACTTCTGTTTCTGCTGGCTTCCTTTGACATCACTCCATTTGGGTAAGGGAGTGGTACTGCCTCATTACTCCCAGCTGTGGGTATAAGTACAGGTCCTCTCTCAGCCTGAGTTAACATTTCATTATCGCTGTGCGGAACAGAAGTTTCAGCTGCCCATTAGGGCTCCACCTTCCAGTGGTTAGATGTGCCTTGTTCCTGTTCCCTGCATGTTCTCCATTGACTCAAGGTAAGGGGATTGTTACTACCTAGTAGGGATGAAAGATGCAACTCCCTACTTGTCCTTCACTGACCACACCCCAGCAGGGGACTTGAGGCAACTCATCACAAACTAGATAGGATGAACTTCTGGGCTTCCCATTCAGCCTTTACTAGTGTGGTGGGGAGGAGCCACAGCTTGTTTCTAAGGTGTTTGCCTTGAGTAGGGCAGTTACTATCACAAGTTATCTCACTTGCTAGACTGCCTCTTTCCTGGCCCTTCAGGTAAGAAGAGACATTTATTGGAGCTTTTTCATCTGCATCAGTTGGTGTTTCTGGGTTCAGCTTTTTTGAGGGAAAGAAAACCCAAAGAACTCATCACTATGTTATTTCTTGGGTCTCAAGTCGTTAGCTAAGCTTCCTTCATTCCTTTACCTTTCAGATTATTCATGTTTGTTTCATGTATTATGTCCAGAGTTTTCAGTTATACTTAGCAGGGGGAATAGAAAAAAATATTTTTAGTCCATATTACCGGAACTAGAAAAGCATATATTTTTTTGAAGAGCATTCAGTTTAAAAACTTTGCTTATATAAAAATGCATTTACCTGGTGATACTATCATGATAGTAGGAAGTATTTTTTACATAAGATACATTTTGTTGATTCATATTTTCTAATGTTTCTATACCTCATCACAGAAATACTTCAACTCAGATTTATGTAGTCTAATTTTATCCCTTTGAAAATTTGATTACTTTTAGTGACAGTGATATAATTTTCTACATTCATTCTTTCATTTGTTCAATTTATTTAGTTATTATTATTCTTGGTACCTGGAATATATCAATAAGACAATAATTCCTACACTGAAGAGCTTACATTATATGTGTTTATGGGGGGTGGATAGGGCAGACAATTAAAAAATAAAGCTAATAAACAGGTGTACTTCAGGCCATGTTGTGAGTAATATACCATGGAATTTGTTAAAAAGAGTATACAAGGTATGGAGAATCTGTAGTAGAGGGATAGACTGCAATTTTAAATAGCAGAGTCACATTGGGATTTGTTGGGAATGTAAGATTTGACTACTAGCTGAAGAAAGGAATGATAATTAGCAAAGGGAGACTAAGGAAAGAACATTTAAAGCGGAAGAAATAGCTTTGCCCTTTACTCTGAAAATGGAAGTCAGGACAGTGTCTTGAACAGAGGAGTGACAGCCCCTGCTCCCAACTTTCTGCAGGCTCGTTCTGGCTACACTGTTGAGAATAGTCTATTCTGACAGGAGACCAGTAGGAAGCTGTTGCAGAAATCCAGGTAAGTTATGGTAACTGAAATCAGAGTGGTATCAGTGAAAGTGATGAGAAGTTGTTGTTCGGTTTGGGGTATATTTTGAAGTTAGAACAAACAAGACTTACAGACTGCTTATATATGTAATGTGAGGGAAAGAGAGTTAAACTCCCAGGAGTTTGGGTTTGAACATCTGGAAGAATGGAGTTGCCATCAATTGACAAGATAGAGGCAGGAGGGTTTATATACGGAAAATAGGGATTCAATTTTGGACATGTTAAGTTTCAGATGACCACGAGACATACAAGTGAAGACACTACCAGGCAGTCAGATAAGAGAGACTGAATTTTTTTTCTTTTAAGAGGGAGAGACCAGGGCGGGGTGGGGGGAGAGGGAGAGAGAGACTCTCAAGCCCACATGGGGCTCAGTCTCATAACCCTAAGATCATAACTTGAGCCTGAGTCAAAATCAAGAGTTGGACGCTTAACCAGCTAAGCCACCCAGGCGCCCCAAGGGAGACTGGAATTTGAGTGTCTATTGGCTGGACCCTAGGGTGTGCTAAAATTAAGAAGTAAGGGGAGAAACTGAAAAGAGTGAACAAAGAAGTAAAAGGAAAACCCAGGTGAGTGTAGCAAGCCAAGTAAGGGAGTGGAATGCCAAGTCAAGAAAGTGCACCAGTGAGGAAGAAATGATGCACTGTGTTGAATGCTGCTGGTGGTTCCAGGAAGGTGAGAAGGAAGAATTGGTCATTGAATTTAGCATCATAGAGATCACCCAATCTTGATGATAGCACTTTATTTGCAGTGGTGCTGGCGTAGAATAGTGATTTGAATTGGTTTATGAGGGAAAGGATGAAGATGAATTGGATTCAGTAAGTATAGGCAATGCTTTCTAGGGGAGCAGAGGAGAGGAAAAGAAATGAGTGGTAGCTGATAGAAGAAAGATGGTCAAGAGGTGTCTGTGTCCATGCATGTGTGTTTGATAGAAGACATAACAGTGTATTTGTATTGTGATGGAAACAATAGAGCAAAGACAAAAATAATAATATGTAGGAGAGAAAGGGGAATTTGTTCAGTGATGACCTTGCCTCAGAAAAAGGAGATGTTTTGTGGTGCCAGAGGAGAGCTATTGAATTTGACCAGACGTACAGATAGCTTGCTATGATAACAGACAAAAATGAGAAGTATTTTGGTGTAGATGTCTGTAGGTGTGTATATGTGCTAATGGGGGTTTCTAGACGCTCTCTTCTTATTGCTTTAATTTTCTCAGAAAAGGAAAAGCAAGGACACTGGCTGAGAGTGGGGAGGAGAGAAGAGGTGTTAGGTGTTTGGAGAGAAGAATGAAAAAGACATTTGGAGAATGAGAGAATAATTAACTAGAGACTCAGAATAAAATTATCAAGACACTAAAAATGACTCTCTTGGGGTTCAAAATCATGAATTTAAATGAGTCCAGGCAACATGGTTGATTTCGCTTCTGAACAGCTATTAATTGCCAAAAAATTTTAATGAGTTAAATTCTGCCTCACCTATTTTCCCTACTTCTGTTCTCTGCAGATACACAGGAAATGTTTAATTCACTTTTTTTTTTCATTTTAGCCCAGCAAATAGTTGGAAATCACTATTAGGAGCCATCCCCTGCCTATTCTTTCCTAGACTAAGCTTACATTTCCTTCTTTGACGTGTATATACCTTCAGACCCTTTGCTTCCCTGCAGATATGCTTCTCATTATTAAAGTCTACCCTAAAATATAGATCACACTAACTAGCCACACCTCTTCATTAATATTGTGTGTAAGCACCTGATCTTTCTCATCTTAAACCATGGAGACGACTATTTGGTAAAGCTGAACACTGCATGTGTAAATATGGAAAATTACTTTGCAAATAATGGCCGTGTTCTGTGCCACTCTTTTCTATACTTTGGTTGCAGAAAATGAACAAGCTACTCCTACAAATCAAAAATCATTAGAACTTCATCAAGATGCAGTGAAAAGTCCATTCTACGGTGTGTCAAGGGAACTAGGTCCTTACCCCAGCTCAGTACATGGATTTGAGCAAGTGACCTTCCTCCTCTGACCCTCAGTCTCCTCACTCCTGTGACTGCTAGTACCAGATGTCGCCACGATCTCTCCCCCCTCTGCATTTTCTCTGTTTTCTTGGTCCCTTCAACTCTGTCCCATATTTATCACCGGAATAGAACATTTCAAACTCAACTAGCTCTAGGAGAATCAGTTGCTTCTCTTCTCAGTTTGGGGATGTACTCATGCCCTTCTTTCCCCATACCATGCCTATCTGAATATGACAGCATGCAAAAATAGTTTTAGTTTCTAGTGGGCCCAGTTTCGTATCATGGGTGAATTTGAATCTGTCCTCAAATGGTTTACACCAACCGTTGGAAACTTTCTTTATTACAGCTTGCTAAAACACATGACTCTACTTCTTCAGAAATTACTTTCATTCTGCATATTTCTCCTTTAGCAGTAAGCATTAAATATAACCCAGAAGTGAATAAGAAATTGGTATGTAAAGCATAGGTGGAAATTTTCAATAATATTCAAATAATAACTCTAAATTTTAAAAATAAACAAAATGTCCGATACTATCGTACCTTGTTTCTTATAGAAGCCCAATAGGATGTTCTGGCTATTTTATGAATAATGGAAGTATAAGTGTAATTTTATATTGTGGCAGCCTGCTGCATATATCTGACATAATCCCACAATATAAAGTTCTCAGTGTCATTGTTTTTAAAATATACTCCAATAAAATAGAAGAGATGAGTCAACTCCATGGGGTAAGAGTAATCCCTGTGGTTAGAATCCAGCCCATTTGGCATTTGGCAGCCACAAAATACGTGTGTCTGTTACGTCACTGAATGGGGCCTACTGCCTTAGTAATCCTAGCACAGCAGCTATGTATATCTACTCTATGGCTGTCCATTCACACTATTACCACCATTTGTGTTCAAAAGCGTTTTGTGTTTTTATTGAGATACATGACCTGTAAAGGTAGTTGGATATTCAAATTCCCCTTAATATGGAAATCTTTAGAAATGTCATAGCTTTTTCTGTCAAAATATTTCCAATTTTTAGATTATTGTGAGTTTTAATCATGACAGTCCAAGAATATAAAAGTTTCCTCAACTTGTCATAGTCTAAATTTCATTTATTCACTAATTCAATTTTTTTTTGTATTTCCGGTCTATTTCTATCTCTCCAAATAGACATTTTTTGGTCTTTCTTAAAACCCTAGATATTATCAAAATGTGGTGTTTCTGATCATCCTAGCTTATTTGATTTCTGATATTCAACCAAAATTCCTTAATGAATTGAGGGAAAGTACAATTGCAAATGATTCAAAAGACGAAAACACAGGGGACAGGTATAATAAAAATGCCCTCTATGTTTGCAAAAATCGGTCAGATACTTGGTCATATATTTGGAAACAATAATTTATAGAACAAGTTTTGTCTTAATTTGATGCCTTTTATATGACAAAAAAATCATTTTCAGAGACAAATATCTCATAATAAATAATGATTAAAAATATATTTTCATAGATCCACCTCTATCTACATAAAACAAGCTAATTTCCTATAAAATTATTGATTTATTGATAGCTAACATTGGCTTGAAGAATAAATTAAAGTATTAAAACAAGCAAAAATTCCTATTTCTCACTGAATATAGCTCTAACAGAGCTTCCCCCACTAGAACGAGAGCTTCTTCTGGAATGACACTTTTCCATTCATTATGTGTTAATAATACCAGACCAAAGATTCTTTATCAAAGTAAATGGGCTTTAAAAGATATTACATAGGCTTAAAATCTGATAATACTCACTGATAATGAGAAGATGCAGAATACAGCTTTGCTACGTACTGTGGATAGGAAAATAAATTTGTCTACTATTTCTGGAGGACAATTGGTCAACTTACCAAAACCATTTAAAGTTAGAATATGCTAAGACCCATGAATTCCACTTCTAGGAATAATATCTCAAGGATATTTCAGAAAGTTAGCAAAGTTACAAGTCCGTGAATTTTCATCCTACTGTCGTTAACATTGGCATAATTGTCTAAACTTTCCAGTGGTAAGGAACTATTCACATAAATTATATTATATCCATACAATTGAATACCGACCAGCTGTTAAAGCTACTCAACTGTAAACTTTTCACCTCCATAAGGATTTCTAACATGTATCATAAACCTTACATGATCAAAATAGAATTCTTTATGCCAGCCTCTACAATTCTGTTCCTCCTTTAGTTTCCCCCCATTCCAGTAACTCTGCCATATTTCCAGCCACTAAAGCAAAATATCTATAGTTCTGCTATCTGATACTGTGCTGTTAAGCCCTTGAAATGTGGCCTAGCCAAATTAAGATGTTTATAAGTGTAGGCATATAAGGTATATATGTGTACACATGTGTTTACATATATAGTATACATATATGTACACGATATATACATATATTTGTAGATTCATACAATGGAATATTATTCAGGTTGAGAAAAATTCTGCCATTTTTGCCATCATGGATGGACCTGGAGAACATTATGCCAAGTGAAATGAGCCAATCACAGAAAGACAAATACTACATGATTCCACTCATATGAGGAATCTAAATAGTCCCCATCAGAGAAACAGAGGAGAATCTTGGTTGCCAAAAGCTGGGGGAGAGGGAATGTGGAGTTGCTAAATCAACAGGTGTTAATGTCAGTTAAGCAAGATGAATAAGTTCTAGAGATCTGCTGTATGACTGTACCTATAGTTTGCAACATTGTACACTTAAAATTTTAGCACAGTAGATCTCATGTTAAATGTTCTTATCACAACAACAAAAGAGAAAAATCAGTCATGACTTGTATCATCTATTTAAACAGCAATATATTGATTAGGTACATTGTACAATAGAATCCATGAAATCGGTTTTCATACAATAATGACTAATTAGAAGTAATTTAATTATTTTTAAAGATTTTATTTTATTTCTTTTTTTGACAGAGAGGACAGCCAGTGAGAGAGGGAACACAAGCAGGAGGAGTGGGAGAGGAAGAAGCAGGCTCCTAGCAGAGAAGCCTGATGTGGGGCTCGATCCCAGAACGCTGGGATCACGCCCTGAGCCGAAGGCAGACACTTAACGACTGCGCCACCCAGACGCCCCTGAAAGTAATTTAATTTTGATTTGATTCTTTGCCAACTTTTGCACCATGCTCATTTCAGACATTGCCTGTTACTCTAAGTATTCGTGTATAGAGAGTTACTATATCTAATAGGTTAGATCAAGTTTGGTTTGCAAAGGCATGGTATTTCATTATTTGCCAACACTATGAGAAAGAGAAAAATGATTTTAAAAGGGTGTATTATCACTGGGAAAATACATATTTCCACCTTTATAGTCCTGAGAGAAATGTCTCAAAGTCACCACAAAAAGTTGGTAGTATGGAACCAGGAGCGAGGGCATTTTGAACCCAAAGTAAACTGAAATTCTTTACCTCACAAATAAGCTAGTGGTCCAAAACTCATAACATTTTTCAAATGAGAAATAACAGTGAATATTCATTTGAAAATAAAGACAGAATTTAAGCAGGTAGGATTTAATTAACCAAACTGGAACATCGCCAGGCCTCCTCAGCTAACATCTCTGCTTATTAATAGATAACATTATTCCTGCCCTGCTAAACCCGATGTCAGGAACAGAAAACATCCTTGCTTCCCTTCCTCATTGGTAAATATCCAAAACTAAAGAGGATATTAAAATGCATACATTTCAAATAAAAAATAGTTCCCCATAAAAGAGGTATAACCACTTTCCACTGTTTAACTATTACCATTGGGAAGAATTCATGTATCAGCAATAATATCACCATACTTTCAAATATGAAACCAGGTAATGTAATGATTACTGCCTACCACAGTGGACTTGACATGTTTTGTCTACCCACTACCTGTTCCCTTACCTTCTTTTCCAAGTTGCATCCCATTTTTTGATGGAACTGCCTCTCACCTGATCCTTCCAATAATGTGATTATAGTGGAAACCACATCCCTGCCCACAGTGATAATCCAGCCTTGGATGCACGATCCACGCTAGGCTATTTCAAAATGCATGTATGGGAGGAGTGATTTTTTTTCTCTCTGATAGAGAATTTGGGAAGCTGTGGGCCCCAGATAGCTGCTGAGGTATATTCGAGCCTCATGAGGAAATTGGTCTGAGAGGATGATGCAGACACAAAAGATGAGCTGAGAAAACAGCTCAACAGTCAGGATGGAATTTGAAGGTATGATTTCAGTCCCTGAAGTCTCCAGAATTTATTTCCACCTTGCCACATTTGGTGGTTTATTAATGCCCATAACCTTGGTAACTTTCCCACTAGCTATGCATGCACACGCACGTGCACACACACACACACACACACACACAAGCTGCTCTCTGTTTAAGTTAATTCATGTTGTCAGTTGCAATAAAATAATCTGTGTTACTGATGAAGGACACAGGAGCTGTATAAATAGGCAGCAATAAGTTCATTCCTATTTTTCAACATAAATGACATGCTGGCTCAGTGTAGATGCCATACAATCACTGTGCTACAGGATTTCATGGAAGAACATGATATACACACAAAACACCGTTGGATTTTATTTCACAGAAGTTTCACCCCACCTAGCCCTATTTGAGTTAACATCAAAGACCTTCTAAAAGAATGCAAATATAATGTCTTTATTCAGTTCCCTAAGTTAAAGCAAATCAGACCAAGACTTTTAATGAATTCTTATAATATTTGCATGTCCTTCCACATGAGAAAGTGGAGCTTATCTTGACACATTTCAGTGAAAGGGTTATTGGGTGACCCTAAAATCTTCAACAACAAAATGATCTAGCATTTAAAAATTGATTAATATCCTGGAAATTATTGGATACTTATGGATTACCTATGAGTAGATGTGTTCACCACCACAAAATTATTTAAAGAAGGTTTGGAAGATATCACTAATATGAGAAAAATTTAATTTCGTTGCAGGCCAACATCATTCATTTATTCAGTAAATATTTTTTCCACACCTTCTATATGTCGGACATTGTTAGAGGCACTGTCATAACACTGGTGAGCAAAGTCTGACCCTATGCTACTTATATTCTAGGGCATCAATGGCCAATAGAAATACAGTGAGAGCCACACATACAAGCCACATCTGTAATTTTTAATTTTCTTAGTAATAAATTTCAAAAAGTTAAAAGAAATTTTTAATAAAAGATTTCATTCCATTCTCATGGATTGGAAGAACAAATATTGTTAAAATGTCTATGCTACCCAGAGCAATCTACACATTCAATGCAATCCCTATCAAAACACCATTGTTTTTCACAGAGCTGGAACAAATAATCCTAAAATTTTTATGGAACCAGAAAAGATCCCAAATAGCCAAAGGAATGTTGAAAAAGAAAACCAAAGCTGGTGGTATCACAATTCCCAACTTCAAGCTCTATTACAAAGCTCTAATCATCAAGATGGTATGGTACTGGCACAAAAATAGAAACATATATCAATGGAACAGAACAGAGAACCCAGAAATGGACCCTCAACTCTATGGTCAACTAATCTTTGACAAATCAGGAAAAAATATCCGACAGAAAAAAAGACAGTCTCTTCAACAAATGGTGTTGGGAAAATTGCAGCCACGTGCAGAAAAATGAAACTAGAACATTTTCTTATACCACACACAAAAATAAACTAAAAATGGATGAAATACCTAAATGTGAGACAGGAATCCATCAAAACCCTAGAGAGAACACAGGCAGCAACCTCTTTGATCTCAGCCACAGGAACTTACTACACACATCTCCAAAGGCAAGGGAAACAAAAGCAAAGATGAACTACTGGGACTTCATCAAGATAAAAAGCTTTTGCACAGCAAAGGAAACAGTTGACAAAACCGAAGACAACCTACAAAATGGGAGAAGATATTTGCAAATGTCTTATCAGATAAAGGGCTGGTATCCAAAATCTCTAAAGAACTTATCAAACTCAATACCCAAAAAAACAAATCACCCAGTCAAGAAATGGGCAGAAGACATGAACAGACACTTGTCCAAAGAAGACATACAAATGGCCAACAGGCACATGAAAAATGCTCAACATCATTCAGCATCAAAATCAAAGCCACAATGAGATACCACCTCACACCAGTCAGAATGGCTAAAATTAACAAGTCAGGAAACAACAAATGTTGGTGAGAATGCAGAGAAAGGGGAATCGTCTTACACTGTTGGTGGGAATGTAAGCTGATGCAGCCACTGTGGAAAACAGTATGGAGGTTCCTCAAAGAGTTAAAAATAGAGCTACCCTATGACCCAGGAATTGCACTACTAGGTATTTACCAAAAAGATACAAACATAGTGATCCGAAGGGGCACCTGCACTCCAATGTTTATAGCATCAATGTCCACCAAGAGCCAAACTATGGAAAGAGCCCAGATGTCGGATGTCATCCATCCATTGATGGATGAATGGATAAAGAAGATGTGGTTTATGTATACAATGGAATATACTCAGCCATCAAAAAATGAAATCTTACATTTGCAATGATGAGGATGGAACTAGAAGGTATTATGCTAACTGAAATAAGTCAATCAGAGAAAGCTGATTATCATATGATTTCACTCATATGTGGAATTTAAGAAATAAAACAGAGGATCATAGGGGAAGGGAGGGAAAAATAAAACAAGACAAAATCAGAGACAGAGAGAAACCATAAGAGTCTTAACTATAAGAAACAAACAAGGTTGCTGGAGGGGAGGGGAGTGTGAGATGGGGTAACTGGGTGATGATCATTAAGGAGGGCATGTGATGTAATGAGCACTGGGTGTTATATACAGCTGATGAATCACTGAACTCTACCTCTGAAACTAATAATACGCTATGTTAATTAATTGAATTTAAATAAAATTTTATTTATTTATAAAGTAATTCCTTTTTTAAAGAAAAAAACACTATGATTTCAACACATAAACAAAATTTTAAAATATTGGTGAGATATTTTACATTTTTTCACCTTGAGTACTTAAAATCCATTGTGTATTTTATACCTACAGCACCTTCAATATTGACCAGCCATATTTCAAATGCTCACTACCCACAAATACCTGGTGGCTACCATATTGGGCAGCATAGTTCTACAGGCTAAAGAGAGCTAATGTCTTTTTGAGGGCCAGAAACAACAACCTGAGGAGATATAGTACTATAATTATCTCCATTTTATCAATGAGGTAGCCGAATGGGGATTTAATATGTCTAAGGTCACACAGCATCTAACTGCTTCTGTATCTATTTCTACGCAGCAAACCACCCCAAAACTTGGTTGCTTAAGACAAGAATTTTTTATTATTTCATCCTGTCCCATGGGTTGACCAGGCTCAGCTGAGAGGTCCTTTACTGTGCCTGTAAAGATTACAGCTGGGGTTGGAGTCATGTGAGGGCCCAACAGGATGGACAAGGATGGTAGCTGCTTCATTTACATGTCCAGCGCCTCAGCTGGGATATCTAGAACAGCTGGCTTCTTGGAAGACTTATCTCTCTCTCCATGTGACTTTCTGTTTGGCTCATTTGGGCTTCCATATAGCATGGATGTCTCACGGTGATTGAATTATGTGCCTGGTTTCCCCAGAAAAAACATCCCAAGGGTTCCAGGTGGAGGCTGCAAGGTTTCTTATGACTTTGTCTGGGAAGTTACTTCTGTCACATTATATCCTCAAAATGTGAGTTTCAAGGCCAGCCCAGATTCAATGGGAGGGGACATACACCCTAGGAAGCTAATAGACCAGTTTGTTGACAATCTATCTTTGAAGAGTCATAATAGTGGAATAAGAGTTTAAAACCAATGAGCTAGCATCAGAAATCATATGTTTAATAAGTATGGTATATTTTCCTTCATTATAATATCTTACATATTTTTGTATTCCCCAATACCTAGTATTTTTTTTCTTTTTTCTTTTTTTTTTTTTCCTAAAGAATAGCCCATTGCATGGATAAACCACAATACCTAATATTGTGTCTAGAACATAACATGTGCTTACTGGATGCTTGCAAATTAAATAAATAGATGCTAGGACTTTCATTTTGAGATCAATGTAACAAAGATACCTAAGTCCTCAAGGCATTCAAAGCACCATATTCTGTACTACAGGGAACATTATAAGATTTTATGCCCTTTGAAATCAATAGGTGGGTATTATTCTTCTTGGATTTCTCCTTAGTGAACAGAGTAGTATTATTTATTTAGTATGTGCTTGATAAACATGTAGAAATTTTTAAAGATTTTATTTATTTATTTATTTGACAGAGCACAAGCAGGGGGAGCAGCAAGCAGAGGGAGAGGGAGCCCAATTCAAGACTCCATCCCAGGCTCCAGGATCACGACCTGAGCCAAAGGCAGACGCTTAACCAACTGAGTCACCCAGGAGCCCAACATGTAGAATTTTAAGAGATACAAAAGGAAGTCTAAACCGGGATCCTACAGGCAAGGAAATCTGGGATGTGTAGATATCGACTTCCAAGCTATTGTTGTAGGAGAGCTTAGATTGATGGGAATGGTGTTTAATAGCAAAAGATATTAGCATACCAAATCACCTTTTCTACTGTGCATATATGTTTTGAAATACATTCTAGCTACATAGCTAGCAGCTCAGAGACATAAGTCATACATAGTATATCGTGTGTGCTATGGCACCTGAATTCTAAACACCCATATGATTTGTGTTGCCAGAAGTGCCTCAGTTGGTCAGGAACCTTCTATTCATCTGACAGTGAACTTGCGGGAACTGTGGCTATTATTTTCTTCCAAAGTTTAACAAAAATGACTACTGCCCATGTTAAGTAATTATCACTATTAAATATTTATAGGACTAAGATATGTAGCTCTGCCTTGAGAACTTTATTATGAGGAAAACACAATAGTATTTAATGGACACAAATGGCAACATTATATCAGCTGCCTACAGCAATAAGGGGGAACTTTGCTGAGAAATTCTAATTTCTCTAATTATTATAGTTATCTACAGACTGGAGCTTCTTCTGGATGTTGTTAGACACATTACCATACTGAGGGTTAATGCTGGAGCAAGACATGAAGTCCTGATTTGCTCCCTCTTTCTTTCTAATATCTGAATTTTCCACAGTGATTTTGAGAAAAACAGTAGCTACCAGACCAAGATAGACTTTTGTGCAGGACCTTGTGCAGTGTCATGGTGTCACCTGTCTGGTTTCACAGACAGCCTCCTGAGGAGCACATGGAAGTACGGAATCTGCTCACACAGATAAGTTCCAAGAATTTAAGGTAATCACTGCATCTGTGAATATCCGGATCTTCTTACAGCATCCTGAGAAACACTGAGTTTGTACTTTTAACACACTGAGAACTGTGTGTGGCACATAATTAACCCTTAATAAATGTTGGAAATTATTACTGTTATTATTACCATCTGCATCATTAAAGTCATGTCTTTAACAAGGGTTAGATTTTCTCAGTACAACTATTTGTTTTACTACAGGCATATTAGTATTATTCATTATACTTTCTTCTTTAAGTAGTGTCTTTAAGGTAGCACTACTGAATTATGTTTTAATTAAATACCCACAGATGATATCTCATCAGTTTCCATTTTCTGAAATGTAAAGAACTACGGTTTCAATCATGGTCATTCTTACTTTGTGCTATTGCCTGGAAATGAGCTTTCTATCTACAGCACACTGGCTTGACATACAAAAAAAAAAAATCATAAATAGGTTTTGATGGGTCTTTGCAAAATATACCAATTATTGATCTGAAATCCTGCTCAGTCACAACAGAATACCCTGTAATCAATTACATTGGGGGGTCTAACCTATAGATAGAAGACATGAAAAAGCCGAGTTAATGACTTTTTCAACTGGCCAAATGATATCCCTGGGGCAAAATGTAATCCTCAGACTGTCAGTAATTTCCAGTTGTTGCTGCCACGCTTGGTACTGGGGGAGCAGAGCTTCCTATGGCTGAGCCAACAAGCTACTCTAGACCATCACTTAGGTTTCCAAAATAAAAGACTGATGCAAGCCATTTTTTCTCGCTCTTCCAAATACTACTGATCTTCCTATTTCCATGGTAACCGACTCCTGCTGGCATGATCAAGAAAAAAACTGATTTGGGATTTTAATTAATTGCTTAGAAATGGAAATGTAACAGGGACTGGCAGTTCAACTAAGCACATTTTGCAAAGTGAATAAAAATAGGGTTTCTGAAATACTTGAAATTGTTTCAGTGGCTATAGCACATCTTTTGCTAGACACCTTAATTTATTCCATTCTCCAAAATAAATCTGCCAAATGTACTAAGCCATTTTGTCAACACGAATCATTTTGGCAAACACTTTAATCCCTCTTCTAAACAAAATGCATTGTAATTTAAAAAATCTAACCCATCGGGGCGCCTGGGTGGCACAGCGGTTAAGCATCTGCCTTCGGCTCAGGGCGTGGTCCCGGCGTTCTAGGATCGAGCCCCATCAGGCTCTTCGGCTGTGAGCCTGCTTCTTCCTCTCCCACTCCCCCTGCTTGTGTACCCTCTCTCGCTGGCTGTCTCTATCTCTGTCGAATAAATAAATAAAAAAATCTAAAAAAAAAAAAAAAAAAAAATCTAACCCATCGGTGTGAACCCAATGGGTTCCATCTGAAAATACTTCTGAGATATTAGTAGATCATATTTAAAGGAGCTGTCATCTCCTGTTTGTAAAGGAGGGCCCCTGTTCTGTTGCCTGCTTATAAATAAATTCCTTGAATTTCCCCACCACAGCAGTAGCGCCTACCATTAGTAGAAAAGAGAGCCTTAAGGTAATCTTTTTTACATGGAGGTTAAGAGCCTGGGCTCTGGAGCCAGGCAGAATAGGTTCAGATCTTGGCTCCTTCTTCCTAGCTGTATTACCTGGGGTAAGTTTCTTAATCAGTCAGAGCCTCGGATTCCTCATCTGTAAAATGAATAACCACTTATAAGATTGCTGTAAGAATTATATGCATTAATAAATGGAAAATCTGGAGTGGTACCTAGAAGATAGTGAAGATGTAATAAATGCAAGTTACTATTATTAATATTTTAGATTACTATCTTTTGGTCTATATGTAAACTCAATTTTGGATTTCCTACAGTACGTGGTTTTAAATGTTCCCTTTAGAACTATAACACACAGAATGGGTTGAAAGTCGTTTCCCATTACCAGGTCTGAGCTGTCTTTTCTGTAGAGAAATATTAATTCCTGCTATAAGCTACACAAAGCAGTACGATCTAATGCCAAATAAATGATTAGAAAGATTTCAAAGTAAAATTTTCTCCAGTAATAAGAAGTGATGTCACTTCTGGAATAAGCACCACTCTTGCCTAAGTTGCAAGTGTTTTAATTATACAAAAACACTATATTCCCATAGGCACCAAGAAAACAAGAATAGTAATTAAACAAATATTACCTATCACTGTCAGTTGATAGAATATTCTGATTGAGTGCTCTTGTGAATGTAGAACTGGAAAAGAAGATAATATATTAACATATTTTTAAATAGCTATACAATAAGCCCTATACAAAGGTAACTTAGTACTTCGAAACTACTGGAAGAACAATTCCAATTAAATACAGCCTTTTCTACCAGTTAGCTGAGAATCTTGATCAATACTTCTGTGTCAGTTATTCCATCTATTACTATTATCATCATTATTAATAACAGGAACACATTTATATGGAACTAGGCACTATAAGGAAAGAAAAACAACATGTGTTCACCTTTAAAAGGAACTTGGGATCCCTTGGCTGTAGAAGAAATGTTCACAAATACTACAAGCAATTGAACGAAGGTGAACAAAATTGGTAAGTGTCAAATGTGGGTTAGTTAATGGAACTAACTGTCACTCAAGTATCGGCTTCATCCTTCAAGCCATCTCTCAGAGTCAGTTCCACTCAGTAGGGAATTTGTTGTTCGTTCCCATAGCATCTTGTACTTGCATTCATCGCACTAGGAATTGCTGGTCTAGTGTGAATCTTTCTAGCTGAAGCATCTCCATGAAGCTGGAGAAAATACTGTCTCATTCATCTTTGAACCCTGACTAGAGTGCCTGGAAAAGTGTAGGGGTTGAATAAATTTTTACGTAAAAATTGAAATTGAATGATGAATGAGTTTCCAAAGCCTACATGGGAACATAGGCGTGGCTACTAATTATGCAGTGTCTTACTAGAAGATGAGCTCCATGTATCTCAGCTTCTAGAATAGGACCTGGTACGTAATACATACTTATAATACTTAGTGAATGAATGAGTGAATGAATAAATGAGCATGAGACATATGAAAATATTATCAATATTAAAAAAATTTCATCCCAGGCTATGAGGTAAGAAATAATGCATCATATCTTAGATAAAGGTAAATTCCTTATCTTCCTCCATCCTAGCAATACTATAGTTCCTTTTATTCATAAATACGTGGGTTAAGAACACATTCTTGGACATTCATGCTAGCCTGGAAATCATATTGCTCTTATAAATGTCCCCTAAGGGGGCGCCTGGGTGGCTCAGTCGTTAACTGTCTGCCTTTGGCTCAGGGCATGATCCCAGAGTCCTGGGATTGAGCCCCGCATCAGGCTCCCTGCTCTGCTGAGAAGCCTGCTTCTTCCTCTCCCACTCCCCCTGCTTGTGTTCCCTCTCGTGCTGGCTGTCTCTCTCTCTGTCAAATAAATAAAATCTTTAAAAAAAATAAAATAAATAAAAAATAAAAATAAACGTCCCCTAAGAAATACTTCTTTCCATGTGTAAGATAACAATATGGTTGAGCAATTATATTATTGACTTGAACTGCTATTCTTAGGAGCACCATGCAATGAAGAAGCAAGAATGGGGAATCTTCAGATAGTTTTGGCATTGATGAAGGCATGAAATTCCTAGATCATGGTAATGATGGTCCTTCTAATCTTAACTCTAAAAAAAAATTACTTATTGATGAATGGATGTACATGGTATGTATTCTCTTCTCTGTTTACCTTTTTAAAAAGTTTTATTGAAATATAATTAACATACAATAAACAGCCCACATTTAAAGTGTACAATTTGAAGTCCTGAAACACATCCATGAAACTGTCCTCAAAATTCAGATAATGAATATATCCATCACCCAAAAAATTTCCTCGTGCCCCTTTGTAGTCTGTCCCTCTGCTCCCTCCCCTCATTCTCAGGCAACCACTGACTTGCTCTCTGTCATATCAATTATTTTGCATTTTCTTTCATGCAGTATAATTATATTGAGATTCTTCCATATTGTTTTATGCATCAAGAGTTCATTTCATTCGTTTTTTATTACTAAGTAGTATTTAACTATACAGACACACAACAATTTGTACATTTATCTGTTGGGGAACATTTGAGTTTATTCTGATTTGGGCCATTACAGGTAAAGCTTCTGTGAACATTCGTGTACAAGTCTGGTTGGACATACGCTTTCATTTCTTTTGGGTAAATAGGTAGGACTGGGCTGCATTTTAAGTCCATGTTTATATTTTAAGAAACTGCAGGGGCACCTGAGTGACTCAGTCAATTGAGTGGCCAACTTTTGATTTTGGTTCAGGGTCCTGAGATCGAGCCCTGTGTTGGGCTCAGCTCAGCACAGAGTCTGCTTGAGGATTCTTTCCTTCTCCCTCTGCCCTTCCCCCCTCTTGCATGCTCTCGCTCTCTTTCTCTCTCTAAAACAAATAAATAAATCTTAAAAAAAGGGAAAGAAAAATAATAAATAAACCGCCAAACTGTTTTCCAAGGGAATTGAACCATTTCTTTGATAGTACTATGTTCTTTCAGAAGCATCTGAAAATAAGTGTTTTCAGATTATAAAACTACAAAAATAAATACATAAAATTTAATTTAAAATTTAAAATCACAGTGTTTTCCTTTAAGAAGTGTTTTTCCAAGGTTTTCTGTGTTCAATTTCTAATGTTACTTAGTCTGTCAGGCACCATAGGAGATAAAAATGCATTTTAATTAAACATACAATTAAGGTTTTTATTAAATTCAGAAGCAAACATTTAGTGGAACACATTCAGACTATTGGGAAATAACTGTTTGAATCTCTTTGACTTGTCCAATCACCTTAATTATCCACTCTATTCCACATGTTTATGCTCCCTCCAATATGAAATGACATGGAAGGTCTCTGAGTGAATTTTGGCAGCAAACCAATGCAGCAGATCTGAATTGAATGATTTCATGTGGTAAATTGATAATACATGAAGATTATCTGATGAATTTAACTGCAATACATTGAGGTGAACTGAGTAAGCGTTTTAAAGATTTTTATTTATTTATTTATTTGAGATAGAGAGCTAGAGAGCAGCAGAGAGAGAGAGGGAGAAGCAGACTCCCTACTGAGCAGGGAGCCAGATGTGGGACTCCGTCCCAGGACCCTGAGATCATGACCCAAGCCAAAGGCAGATGCTTAAGTGACCAAGCCACCCAGGCGCCCCCAAGTAAGTGCTTTAAACAACCAAAGTTATTGGTTACATTTAATGCCTTGTAATCTAGATGTTTCACCTCTATTTTCAGGAAGTACAGAACATATCCCAGGAAGAATTTCAAAGCAAACCCCCAAAACATACTGTGATAATAGTTGTAGATTATAATAGGTATGCTAAAATTCAGGAAGACACAACTTCAGACCCCATCCCAGGCCCCAACCATCAGTCAACTGATTCAGAATATAAAATTAAGAATCTACAAGGTGACTTGGCCTAGAACACTGGGGATGATTCATTTCACTTGCAAAACAGGCTTGTTGACTTGGCAGGACTCCAGTTCAGGTTGTTCATCTTCATCTTTTTCTGGTTTTTGTTTTTTGGATTTTTTTTTTTTTTTGGAGGGGGTTGTCACTGCCAGAAAGTGAGCAGTGATAATCATTAATGTCCAGAGATGTTGCATCTTCAAAGCAAGGAAACTATACCTCAGAGACTGCTTCCCTAGCAAAGTGAAGAAAAATGCCAAAAGATACACCAAGATTTTTGTATGTTTCTCCTCCCTGTGAAGAAGCTAATTGAGGGCAAGTCAAAGTGAAATAGAGCTTTGGACTTTTGAGATGAAGGAAGACAGCTCCTGAGAAAGAACAGGCAGTCATATTCGCCACAACACCTTTGTGTGAACCACCATTTAATGCCAAACAACAGAACCCTGTTTACTGGACACGAGGTGTAAACTGTGCTCGTACTCCGCTCTGTTCTTTCCCACTTGGCAAAAGCCAACGCAGTTAATGGCGTTACTGGATAATGCAATTGGAAAGGAACTAATTGGGGAAAAACTGGAAGAGGTGAACGAGATTTGTCCACACTTAAAATATTCTGGAAGATGACATCAACACGGTCAATATTTTTAATAGTAATCATTTTTTATATTTTCAATGTTTTGGTTAATAAGTCAATTTTCCAGCACTCCCAGTACTTTAAAATGAAAATATGTTACATACTCTTCATTGAAGTCCTTGTAGAATAAGAACATCAAGTGGCAAATATTAAAGAAATAGAAACTAGACAATAAGCTGATGGTTGCCAAAAAGGGAGTGAGTGATATCCAGAAATGATAATGAAAGACTTTGAAGATATAAAACTGTTTTTAATGTATATTCTTTATTAAGAACCGTTTGTTTAATAACTCACATAAATTAAATATATCTAAGAGTGTGTTTGTTTCTATGTGTGTATATATGCATATACCCATCCCTGCTGCACCTATGCAATTTCTTACCCCAGTTTTGTGACACTGTTTGCCCTGATCCATGATGGGCAGCCAGATAATGTCATAATCATGAGGATTAATGATGTGTTTTTATTCTGTACTTACCTCTCCTAATATCCTGATATAACTTTTGGTTTCACTCTGATCTTCAACCTGATAAATCGTTGGATTTCTGAACTTTATTTTACCTTCTTTGTTTGTTTTCCTGGAGGGGTCTCCACCTACTTGGGGCCATTGTCTTTCAGAGGAAGTGTGTGTGGATGTGTGTGTGAGGTGGGAGAAGGGGGAGCACAAGGGCTTCAGGGCAGAGGGGAAAGGGGACTAATAATTTTGGATGCTACCTGCGTGCCAGGCGCTATGATAGGCTGGACGCAATTACTCAAATATCTGTCTATCAAATTCTGTTTAAAAATGCTTGAAAGCACGGAATTTTTCTCTTTCTAGACTAACCATTGGCTCTGAACACTCTGGCCTCGTACAATAGAATGAGCCTCAATGTAGCTTCAGAACTCAAACACGACACATGTTCTGCTAAAAAGCACCTATGTGGAAGGAAGAAATTTTCTTTGTTTTGATTTTTTCTTTTCTTATTTCATTTTTCCCCCTAAAAATAGATTTTGAAAATTGAAAGACTTCCAGGTGACCTTTAGCCCACTATGAGAGGAGGCTGGCCAGTTCAGAATCAGTTCAGAACCAAGGACTGAGTAGTAGGTGTTATGTGTTTCTCAGGCTTCAGTTTGCAACCTTGGTCTGTTTCGTCTGTTTCCTCCCTTTGCGTCAGCTCCCCATAAAACAAATGCCTGATAAAGTTGAGGTCAGTGAAGGTGGCTGCTTGGTGGACTGTGTTAGAAATCTCTGATTTCCATTCCAGACCATTCCTAGAGCTGTCGCTATTTATTCTCTTACAATATAACTTTCCAACTTATGCACGTGTCTCTTATGCTATGGGTTACTGACTCTATAATTTAGCAATAATTTTAAATGGGAATACCCTGTAACATGGCTCTCAAAGGTCTATATTATTCAAAGTTATCTTTTAGTCTTCGAGATTTGAAAAAAAAATCAAAAGAACTTGGCTCTACCTGGAGTTAATAACTAAAAATTCAATATACTCCTACAGGATATAAATGTATTAATCTCCCTGGGAAAGATGAAACTAATTTAAGAACTTCCCACATATTGAGAACAGTTCACAGAAATTTACCAGCTGCTTCTTCATGTAAGATAGGATCTAGTGGTTCAGCATATGTGCAGAATGCCAATTAAAACACTACGTACCTTGAGGGCATTAACATGGAGCAAAAGAGAATGACTGATGGGAAGATCAGAATAAACTTAGAGAAGGAAAAGTAGTGTCTGATAAAGAATAACCCGCATCATCTTCTGAAACAACCCACCAACTTGGGGAAAATTATTGTAAATATATGGACGCTGGTAGTTAAGCTCTTTTCTAGTCTCAGGTTCCTGTGATAGTCAACTCTTAAGGATGAGCAAAGTGTCTTAGGAAATCAACTACTTGCTCTATTCCTACTGGAACAGTTTATCCAGGTCTCTTGGTTCTAGAAGGCAATGAGACACAGAAGCCGTTGGACTGGCAGGAAATGAGAGGGGAAATGTTCTCACTGGAGCCCGAGTTCATACTCTGGTTAAGAGTTTTCAATAGCTACAGAAAACACTGGCATTCTATTTTTTTTTAAAGATATCTTTATTCATGTGAGAGAGAGAGAGCACAAGCAGGCAGAGGGGCAGAGGCAGAGGGAGAACAGACTCTCCACTATGCAGCATGGAGCCCAACAGAGCTCGATCCCAGAACCCTGAGATCATGACCTGAGCCAAAGGCAGATTCTTAACCGACTGAGCCACCCAGACGCCCCGAAAACAAATTAAATGTGTCTACATTTAGTTTTTTTTTCCTGAAGTGATTGCAAATTTATATGGCCTGTGATAGTTATATTTATTTTTTACGAAGTTGTCCACATCAGCACATGAACTTTTGGAAAATAACCACATATACTTAAGCAATCAGTTCTTTGTTAATACAGCTGAAAGCAGTGGGTGGGCCTTTTTTTTTTTTTTTTTTTCAGCTGAGGAAAAGCAGGCTGAGAAGTGAACACCTCACATTGCTTCTGTTTGTTTGAGGCTTTTATCCTCAGGGCTGCGTTCTCTTGGCTGGATGTACCTGTTGATCACACTGCTTAACTGCAATTACTCCAGACAGCTTTTTGGCTCACTGTGTTGTTTCATAGGCTTCATAAATCACCCAAATTATTACCGCAATAGAAAACTATAATTACCCGCAAACCCTGACATGCCAAAATGTGTATTAATTAGATAAGGTAATAAATACTTTACTGCACATAGCTATAATTATTACCTCAAAAGTGACATATATACCTATACCATCTTGATATTATGGAGCAAATGATTCAATATAATGTTTAGTTCATAAGAGAATTGTTATCTAATTTGATTAATTAGTTAATGCTTTTGCAAGGTGTTTCAAATACGAGAAATTGGTGTAGAATTGTTAAGTTTCAGACTTTATGTTACGGTCAAATGACATCCAAACTGTAATTTGCAGAGGGATTTCCTATGGGGATAATTTATAAAAGTTTCCGTTTCTTAGTTCTAAATTCGAATTTACGTAGAAAGTCTTAAGAATGATGATTACCTGTAAAATTTTGCTTGTTTCATTTCTGTGGTAGTATAAGATATTTTATTCGTTATTTGAGAAAACTGAAGAAAACTCTCTGGTAGAAGCAAGCATCATGTTTCAAGAGATGTACTTTTTATGCACCAATCTAGTGTGAAATTTCCATGTAGAAAGAAGTTTCAGAGTAGATTTGGAAGAACACACTTGATTAAGGAACACACATATAAATACTCAGTGCATAGTCCATTGTTCTATTACGCTTTAGTGGATGTGAGTTCAGCCGTAGGACAACGTGAGGTAGATAGAGGAGAGCAGCTGTAGTCAACTCTTTACTGCATCGTGGTTTATTCAACCCAACCTCTTGGTTTTCAACTCAGCCTCTTCAATATATACAGGGAAAGAGATCTTATTCTTAATGTTCTGAATATTGTGTATAATAATATTTCTGTTTCCATCTCAACTGATACACAAGACACATTACATCGCAATAAAAATTTTCAGGCTGGAGAACATGGAAGAACGTTAAGTTTTATGGAAGGCAGAGATAAGTGAACTCAACTACTGTTTGATTAATTCTGTTTCAAAAAACATGAACACCAGTGGCTTTCACTTAAGTAGAGTTATTCTTCAGGGACCTTTTATGAAGAAATGAAATATAAACTGTCTCATATTTTCCTGTACAGATAACTCTTTCCATGCATTACTTACTTATAGTTCCATGAGTTCAAAGACAATTGGTTGATCTGTCCTCTTTTTATCGTTGTTGGGAAATGAGTAGGGAGTGTCATATGAAAGGAAAATCATGTTGCAGGTAACACGTGAACTATTCCACTGTAGAGTTTTCTCAAAAATAATAAGAAAGAGACTCTGTCATGGAGACTGTTGGAGTAGTATAGCTGTGCAGCAAATTTTCCGTGTCTAGTCTGCTTCTTAATGTCTGTCATGCACCTAATGCATATTAGGCATCTGGTAAATATGTGCTGATTAACTGAATGCAATCAAATGACATTCTGGAGGAGACGGATGCATTAATTGACATTGTACTATGTATCTGGATAATGGCGTCATTGTAACACAATGACTTTGGGAAAATCCAAATACCTCAACGATGCTGCTAATTTAGAATGGAAAATAGTGCCGTAAAGTATTATGGGAAGAATGAGGAAGAAACCATTTAAAGAAGAGTTTACTCTAAACTCTCAAAATTTGGTTCATGTTTTGGGGTTAATTTGTTCAAAAGCTCTTTAGAACATTACAGAGGAGTCAAGATACTAGTAACACAGGAATCAAAACCATCTTAGTGTTACAGCAGGATATATTAGCATATCCTATATATGCTAATAACTATAAATGTTAGCGTATTTTATTAACTATAAATATTAGCATATTAACTATGAAAGTGTAACATATACAAATAGTAGCATGCTTGTACTTTATTATAGAGTTTGCAAGAGGCCAGGATACAGGCATGAGCCAACTCTGGGGTGGAATTTCTCCTCTTAGAGCATCCTGCAGTTACTATCCTACTGGCTGTGGAAGGAAGGGGAACCCAAGAGAAACCCATTAAGAAAAAGACTTCTGTGTCTGGAACTAGGCTGGTTAGGTTATTCATATCAGTCCTCCTCCTGAAAACAGACAAGATGCTGGATAAAAAATATTTAAAAAATTTTTACTTAGAAGCATTAGAAAGCCATCAAAATAGTAAGAAATCACCAGGCCAGAATTTTCGAACGACCAGTAACCCAGAGGGGTAAGTGGCCGTACTGAGGAAATATGTTAATTTGTGGAAACTTGAACATTAGTGTAAAAGGATTAGAAACCAAATCTCTGCAACCACCCAATATTCAAAGCCTAATAGAAGGCACTCACCCCTTCATTAAACGGGATCTTGAAAGAAGCTGCAGTTTCAAAAAAAAAAAAAAAGGTGAAAAAGAAGTGTGCCACCCTTCTCATAGCTGGAAAGCTGCACGTTTTCTTGAGCTGAGCAGAGTAGGAGAAGGGGTGGAGGTGAAAGCAACACTTACCTGTTCTAAGTAAAGTAGACTCACCTTTCAGCATCATTCCTGCTAACATTACTCATTGTGAATCATGTTTGGAAATCTCGAAGTTCACACCTTTTAGGACTCCTGTTTACTGTCTTAGGAAAAACAATTTATCCAATCAATCAATGGACCACTTGCTCCATAGATAGCTATAAAATATCAATAGGATACAAAGCCAGGGAGTTCTCCTCTCACTCTCCAGATGATGATTCATTTTCCAGCATTGAAGCCCAATTGTTCAGGGAATGACAAGACTTCAATCGTTTATAGATTGATAAATACAGACTTCCTCCCTTTGCTACTGAGAGGTATTACAGTTTTCCTAAGTGAATGAGATCCACCTGATATAATATGAGGGGCCCCCAATCTTACAACTATCATAGTTTCGGTACATTCGGTTAGACATTTATAGGGTCTGATGGAGAATTGAGATAGAGCCATAAAATTCATAGAATTCAAGTCACCCAAGAAATGGCAAACCTCCCAAACACATTATTGTCCGGAAGTTGTTTAGGTACTGGCCAGAACTGGGGCTTCTAACTGAATAAAGACTTTGGCGTAAGCTCAATACAGGACTCAAGAAACTGTACCAAGAGCAGTTTAGAAACCTAAGAGATCCAAGATTTCATCTTAATATCAACAGAGATTTCACCATTAAACATATATTAGTTGAGCATCTAATCTGTGTCAGATACAGTGCTAGACAACCAGTAAAAATGACAGGAGACAAGAAAAATTATTTTCCACAACAGAATTGCTTATTCAGAGTAGACTTATGTAACTGATGCTGGCGTCATTCTACCTCAGAGGTAATTATAGAAATGGTGTTTTTTAAAATGAAACAAGCACTTAGTATACGCCAACTTCTGTTCATTCTTATATCCTCCACACCTATAATACTATTCAGTGCATAGGAGATACTCATAAATATTTGGAGAATGAGCATATGAATTAAAAAGTGAAGGAATAAAAATCTCCTTCAGCCAATGGCACTTCCCTATAAGCCTTTAAAAACTAATATTCTACTTGGGGATATATGAAAAAACAACACTGTAATTATTCAAATTCGATCTGATGGTTGCTGATATTGTAGTTCTTTATTTTTTTTATGCTGATAACTCTTAATGATTATGTACTTGGTAATATAACAACTGGAAATCGCTGAAATGATTTCTGACTAAGTGTACCTAATTTTTGTTTCTTTTTGGGTAAAATTAAAGCAGCAAGAGAGGAAAATAAAAAGAAGGAGAGACATAGGTTGTCATCCAGTTTTATGTGAACTGAAAGGTTTATAGTGAGGAGCTGCTGGATGCAATTTCGGTAAGCTAGGATTTTGTGGAGAGATTAGATCAGTTACAAATTGCTAAATCTGATGGCTTAGATAAAAATTTTACCAGAGGCTTTAAAAGAAGTAGAACATGTTTTGGGGAGAAGCAATTGCCTTCTGGAGAGTGCACATAGTCTATATTTTTCAAAGCAAATTAAATGAGAAGAGATTGTGCAACTAGATCCCCAATTAGAATGAAATGATTGCATTTTCAGCCAGAACAGGCAAATCTTCTTTATTCTGCAGTTAGGCTTATTTGTTTACAATCCCCTTTCCTTCATTCGTCAACATAAGGCATTTTGCAAAATACAAAATATTTATTTCTTAAACATTAACTAGAGAAAAGTAAAGCATTAAAGGTACTTTATAAATGGAAAAATAATGAACACACACGTGTGTGTGTGTGTGTGTAGAGATACAGGTAAATACCCTAGCCTTTCTTCTTTTACAAGCAACCACACACCATGCTGAGTTACAGATGTGCAAAAGATCTACCATATAAAAGACCTAACATTGTTTGATTTTTGCTTTTTCTTTTTTATCACTTCTGTTCTTGGCTTGGAAATAATCTTTAGGTGATCTCTCACCTCATCTATTAAACTGTGTTGGAATAACTGGAATATATTTCCTCAGACCCCTCTGAACACTTCGAGCATGCATTGCTTGCTTTGGAAATTTTTCCAAATGTCAGAATAATGATCACATTTTAGAAAGACAGTCTCTTCTTGGATTCTTACTAGGGTGTGTGTGTGTGTGTGTGTGTGTGTGTGTGTGTGTGTGTGTTGTCTGATGAATGGGGAAGCAGGAGGAGATTTTAGTAAAAGCCCCAAATCTATCTCTTCCTCAAGCGGCCAATGTTGCACAACCATTTAGAATCAGATGTCATTCAAATTGGGCAGTTTGTCCTCAACTCATAAGAATGTCTTGAATCTTCCTGAAATTGGGAAAAACTTTATATTGCACTCTTGAGCTTCAGCTTTGGCAGTAAAAGTGCATTTATTGACATGAAAAACGTCATTAACCTTTACTTATAGAAGGCTTTTTAAAAATGACATTAGTGATGAGGAATACTCTAAAACTTTTCATCAAACAAACTAAAGGATCAAATGAGTCTTCCTATAATTAAAAACAACTAATTGAGAATATCGGAGAATTTAAACAATGATTGTAATTTAAGAAAGCGTGTTGCGTATATTAAATGTCCTAAGGAGAAATTCATCTGGAGTCGGTACTGGTGCCATTTTCTGGCCAAAGCCCTTGGGCCAAAAACTCAGAGTGTTATTTTGCCACTTCTAATTTCATGATACATACATAGCCTAATATGAAGCTTATATACACTCAGGCCATCTGTACGCATATGGTCAAATTCAACGGTACAACTGAAAAATTTAAATACCCCAAAATTTTTAAAAAATGTAAATTCATTTTAGAAAAGAAGTAAATGCATTTCACTATGTTCTCCAGATTATTTAAGGGCAAACCAGGCTACGTGGCACACTCACCCATGTCACTCAGCACGGTGTCAGTAGGAAATGACAGTGCCAATACAGATAGTAACAACACTAAAGCCAACTACATTTTTTTCAAGAACTTTTTTCCTTCCTCTTCAGTATTTAAAGTCATTGAAAAAATAAAACTGGGGGCTTGGGAGGAGAATAAACTTTAAGTCTGGATGGTGGGTCTCATTTTTGTTAGAATGATCCAATCCTTTTCTCTTCTAATGTGAAAAATCACTACTTGCGCTAAGATACGATATCATCAGCTCAGTTTGGGTTTTCCACACAATTTAATTAGAAACTGAAGGAGCTTGATCTTTTAAGGCATCGGCTCTTTTGTAGACCATTAGTATTAGCTCTGCCAAAGTAGAAAGTATGGAGAACTTGTTCATTATGTACATAATGCTGACAAAAAGCCCACCAAAGAGGCATGCCTACTTGTCAGGAGTGGCTCCGTGTCCCAGAGATGCCAAAAGGTTTCTGGTGGAAAAGGCTGGTAACAATCAGCCAAGTACACATCAAGTGTTTGTAAAGGCTTCCATTTCTGGTTTCTTCTGATATACGGAGCTTCCTGCTTCTGTCCACTGGGACTATGGGCCACAAGAGACATGAGAAACCAGAGCTCAGATTATCCAGGGAAGGGTGAGACTAATGAAGTTCATTGCCATAGTTATGGCAGAACTGATTAGGTCTAGAGCCAGGAAGAAGTCAGGGAGTCCAGGTAAACACCAGCAAACAGGAATAAAACCAGATGATTCAGTTACGTGACAAATGGGTTGCTAGAGCATATCAGAATTTCTGGTTTAGCCATATAGCTTCTTATATGCTTCCTGCTGAGACAAGAACCAATTGCAAGAATTGTCCTGCGACTGAGCACCAGCAACCCCCATTACAGAGTTGTTAAGAGGATTAATCAAGCTTGACTAAGGGATGTGAGTCTATATTTAGGTAAAAAAATTACAATCTCTCACTCCTCTTGCATGTTTTACAGAAGATGATCAGAGCAAGCTGATTTCACAAGTTAAATCTGCAGGGCAAAGGAAACAAGTTTTCAAAGACTTTGAAGTATGGCTACTTCTGTTAAGTTCAAAGTGTGCTCCAGAACAGCTCTATCTATGGCATCCTGTACCTGTGCCATGTGTATCTACTCTGGAGAGAAATCAGCTGAGAAAATCCCCACATGCAGACCATTAACCGTGCTTCCACTGCCTGAGTTTACAGCAAGTTTTTCCTACATAGTCCTTAGAGGCTGAGCAGAGTTACTCCCCGTGGGAAGTCACTTAGCCAGTTTTACTGTGGCAGTCTCAAATACTCTTTCCAATCTAGTTGCAAATAGGAAAAGTTGGACTTTTGCAAAATCAGCAGGAGAGAGTCCCACCTACGGGTGAGGCAAATTGAAATTTAGATTGTGAAAGAGATGCCTTGAGCATCAATCAGAAATGTTTTCAGAGAAAGTGTGAACAAGGAACTCTTGAGGCTGGAGGATGCTTCATTTGGGTCAGACTCTTTTGGCAAGAACTGCTACATGTTCTGAAATCAGGTCGTGGGAGTTGGCGGTGGTGTCTAATACAGAATGAGGTTTGGGGCATACAGTGCCCTTAGAAACAAGAAGAATATTTATAGACTTAATAAGGATTCATAATTTGATCTGGGTTTTATAAATTACCTTTCATGAAAGAGCTCAAATATCTATCATAATAATGATCTCTTCTTTTTTACTCACAACATCCTTTTGAAGTACAGGAAGGTCTACTATAATTACAATGATTTTTTAAAAAAGAGAGAAATCAAAATCCCAGTCATTTAATAATTTTCTCATCCTCACACAATGGAGCAAGACTGTCTGGTTCACAGTTTGGTGCTTTGGCTAGGGGGAAGGACCCCAATTCTGCAGAAGAACAAGTGCCCCAGAGGTAAAATAGTGCCCCATTTCCCAATCTCTGTGGCTGTAATCTATGCATCTATTTCTCTTTAATGTGACTTCCTTTTTAAAAATTATGCACAGCTGTAGCTCTCCACTTGAAAATATTTCTTTAAAATTCTACTTATAATAAATCAATAATCTGATCTTTAAAATGTTGGCATTAGAAAATCATCAATGGATGCCAAAACCAGTAGGTTAAATTTGGGTGAGAAAGAAGATATTTCCATAACATCAAAGTATCATGTCACCAATTACTTATTAACTACAGAGGGGGAAATAGTGGTGATAAAATTGAGGAGCCTTGTGGATACCATCTTAATTAAGTGACTAAAATTAAAACTCATCAGTAATGGTATAAACCAACATTAAGTTCTTGATATCATGTACTGAGAAGGACATTATATCACATCTCTGGTGTTCCTGCCAAAGCAAAACAAAACAGAACAACAAAAAAAAAGCATAATATTAACCTTATCTAAGGAAACATCAGATAAACCCAAATCAAGGAACATTGTACAAAATAGCTGACCTTCACTCTTCAAAAATATCAGAGTTGTGAAAGACAAAGGACTGAGGAACTCGTCTACGTTAAATGAGACTATAAAGTCTCATGAAAGTAAGTGCAGTATTTGATCCTGAACTGGATCTTACAATGAATTTCACTGGGACAATGGAAGAATTTGAATGTAGGCTGTGGATTTGATAATAAATTCTATTAATCTTATATTTTCTGATTTGAATAATCATACAGTGGTTACATTGGAAATATATTTTTGGAAATACATACTAAAGTAGTTGGGGCAAAAGGGCAGGATGTCACCTTCATCTTTCTCTTAAATGGTTCATATAAATAAAGAAAAAAAAAGAAGAGATAGGGAGAGAGAGGATGCTGAGGTAAATGGGGACAGAGTGTAAATAATCAGTCAATCTAGGTATTTATTTGTTGAATGTCTCAAGTTTAGAAAATCTGTGTAAGAAAGACTTGAGACATTCTACAATAATTCCCAACTCCCTATTATATTTCAGAGACTGTTCTAGGCACAGGGGATAGATTGGTGAGCAAACATATACAGCCACTCTTGAGGTTTCGAAAATGTTTACTTACCTGTTTTCCAAAGGATATTCTTAATATGAAGGTCTCCATTTAAACTAAACTATACTGTAGGGCAGAGGCTGGAGTTCTTTTTCTTGAAGCCACTGCCCTTATTTCTCAAATTCCACAAGTAAACAAGTAGCCGAATCAATAGAACACACAGATGTCTTTACTTTATGGCCCGTTCATCTCTTGGCTCAGGTTCTCTGTGTCAAGTAACAGTTCGTGTTTTATATTTTCTCCCCTCGCTAAGAAGGATTAGTTTCATTGTTAAAGTTTGTAAGTGCTGTTTGGCCATCGTTCTTATCAGGTCCTCAATCTTGAGGATATGTTGTACTCACGTAGAGGGAAGAGCCATATACATTTATATGCCCCTTCTTCCATCAGCTCAACGTCCTCTCTGTGTATAATCTGAAGTAATTTAGGTAGGTAGTTCAAAAAAGAATTGAAAAAATAATTTTGTACCACAAATAAAAGATATGTAGACACTATTTTCTGTAAAGTTCACATGTTCATTGGTCATAAATGGCCTTTATTCTAAACTCTAATTTTGAAACTGTCTTGTAAGTTCAATGATCATTTGTTATAAGGTAATAAGACAAAATTTTAATTAATAGGCAATAAGTAAATACATGAATTTGATATTATCATTATTTTTAAATCGTCTGTTTAGCATCCTATTTAATTATTAATTATTTAAACAATTTTTAGACATGTGCAGGTGTATATGTGTATGTGTCATGATTTTACCAAATGTCAATAAAGTAGCAAGTTGCATTTACTGTAATATGAGAAGCCATGTGATTTTTCAGCTGAGTTCTACAAAACAATCCAAACAATGATCGTAAATGTAGACAATGTATGTAGAATAACATTCTGGCCACACTTGCAACATTGACATAGACTTCTGTCAAGAGATTTATGATAATTAATGTAAAAAATGATAGGCATAGTAATTATTATTATCATCATTCAACAAATACTTGTTGAGTGTCTCATAAGTAACGTGGACTTTCCTAAATGCAGGGCATACCGTATAGTCTACCACTCTCATGGACAGAATTCAGTGAAATAATTTGCTATCTACCTTTTTTATATAATAAACATTTTTAAAGTGATTAATATGAACAAAGTACCATTCTAAACTTTATCAAGTTCAAAATTGTCATCTTCATAAAAATTCTAGGAGGCATGCCACTTTCATTTTACAGGTGAACAAAGTGAGGTAGAGAGAGATCAATAATTGCTCCAAAGTCATATAGCTAGAAAGTAGCAGAATTGGAATTTGAACCAGACAGCCAGATTTCATTCTCAAATCACTGCCTCTAATGATGATGAAGGTGATGATGACGACCCCCCCTGTCATTTTCGTCATCGCTTGCATTTACGAAAAGCCAGTTTCCAAACATCATGCTGAGCACTTGGCCTGCTTATCTCATTCATACTCACAAAATGTTTATGAAGCAGGTTTCCAAATGTGGGAACAGTATCACTGAAAGCTTAAGTAACGAATCCAGAATCACACAGTTCATAAATGGTGGGACTGGAGTTGAAACCTTGGCCAGTGTTTTTCATCATTTTAAACAAAACACCAGTGATGATGGTAAAAGGCAACGACCTGTAGTATGAATTAAGCCTGTGATCCAGTACCTTGCACATAGTAGATGCTGCAAATAGTTGCTTAATGAACAGATGCAAACAAGTGTTTGAAAATTCCAATGTGTTGTCCTTGAAGAGGCTGACACACATTGACCTCACTCTTTTCATCCTGACCTTCGAAAGGACTTACTATATCTGCCACATAATATAGCAACATCCTTTATTAGAGCATCTCATTCTTTAAATATTTAATAGCAATGTTATATGACCAGTATGCTTTTGTGTTCCTTAACAGTAGTGGTTGTCTTACACATCTTTTTATCTCTTCAATGGGTAGCATAGTGTTAGAATTCATAAACAATTTAGTCTGCATTACACAAATACCTGTGGACTGATGGAACTCTAGGTTCCGGATCATAATAGATGCTTAATTCTTGAATCCTTAGTTTTTGAATTGGTCCCGGAAAGTGTCTTCCTGCTAACCTGAAAGAGTTAACTGCCCTCTGTGAAGAAACACCGAGCTACCAGTAGAATTTTACTCACCTTGACTCACCAGTGAGTCAGGCAATCAATCTTACATGATTCCTGTTTCAGATTCTCATCACAGATAGTTCTCTCTCTCTGTCTCTCTCAACCTCTTTCTCTTTCTCTCGCCCTCACCCTCCTTTCTTTCCTCCATCCCTCCTTACATCTTTTAAATTTTGCTTGTCTTTCTCCCTGTTTTTTAATGGACTGGAACAAAACCTCCAGAGTTGATCATCAGACAGGTTTGATTAAAGCAATGGCTTTTAATCCTGGATTCCAGAAAGAATTTGATTCAGCTGTCAGTTCCAAAGGAGCAAAGGAGTGTTTCGGGGGACAAAATATAAAAAGTAGAGTGAAAGTAAAAGACAGATATCACAGCATTGCAACAACTCAGTTATAGCAGCCAGATAGTAGGAAAAGAAAAGTAGAAAAATGTCCTACAAAGACACCAAATTTATCAAGGAAGTAAATAGTGCAGTTTGAGAAAGTATACCTCCCTTTCTTCTCTTATCCTCATCTCTCAGGCTCTCCCCTAATTCATGAGGCCCAACCTTTTGTTTTCTATTTCCAAAACATCACACAGACATCAAAACATTTAGGAAAGCTAAAGAGCACAGGAATGACCCAAGGGAATGAAATGGGAGATGGAGAACAAATTTCTAATAATTGCATTCTCGAGATCTACATTTCCACAGGTAAGAGAGGGAAGAAATATAAGTACCTACACCTTCTCTACACAGAGATACTGTTCAGAAAAAAAAAAAAAAAGGAAATGATAAGCGCTCAGGTAAGATTGGACATACAGTTTGTATCAGCGTTTGAAAGTTAAGTTGAATTGCTTAACTCTGCAAACAACAACAGAGATTTGCCTGACTTTAGTAATGATGAATAGCGAATTAGTACTTCATCTTCCACGACAGCGCGGGGTAGGTGCCTTATTTCTCTCACTTTACAAAGGAGAAATCTAAGGCACAGAGAGAAAATGACTTGCCCAAGGTACCAGCTCGTAAATGGAGGAAAGAAACTGGCATTCCAGCAGCGTGATTCCGAAATCTGCAAGCTTCACGCAGGCATCTTCTGAAACATATCCCAACTACACGCGTAATAATCATGCATCATATGCCATGATTACTAGTTACGGAGTGTGTCAGGGGGTTTTGCCCCCTTTCTTATCATGTTATGGCAGTTTTATTCTAAATTATATTTTTACAAGTCTGTTTTCATCTACTTCTGTCAAAAAGAAGATGCCGGAGGGCCATTTAACTTAAACCTTCACTCTTTGCCTCTAGCTGCCCTGTCAATTCATCATGCAGGAATCACTGACTTGTTCTAGATAGCCATCCTTCCTTCAAGGGCTAGCAGTGTTGTGAATGAGGAAAGCAATGAGAAGAATTTTCCAGAAAAATTAGGGCCTTTGACAGGCTTTGCCACTGTGTAAGTTTTATTTTAGAGATTAAACAGTAAAGTCTTATGCACAAAAGAAATTTGAGTAGTATCCAGATGCCAAACCTTCACTGAGTTCTTGAAGAATAAGTGTATCTCTCCAACATATCGCCTGAAGCTAATCTGTTTTGGAAGTCAGCATTGTATCCTCAAAATAGGAATTCAGTGTGTCATATGTATTTGTTCAGTCATATAATCAATATGGCACCTATTTTTGCATGATGCTAAAGCTATAATTATAAAGAAGTCTGAGACCCTGCCTAGACAGGCTCATGGGTTTGTTGGGGGTGGAGATGGAGGAATTAGGGAGGAGGAAGATGCAGGAACATACACAGTTACTGTATAATAAATTATGAGTGAAAAGGGAGAGTTTCCAAAATACTGTTGAATTAGAGGAGGAAGTTCTTAATTATGCTAAGAGCCAGGAAGGGCAGAGGTATCTGGGAAGATTTTACAGAGGGGTCAGTTCTCTGTACAGATTTGAAAATGAATAGGAGTTCACCAAGAATAAAGGTGGGGAGATGGAGGTTGGCTTTAGTTACTCAACAAATTAACTCAAAATTCCATTTGTACTCTATATGTAAGTTATTATTCATGGAATGCTTATTTTTGAATAGTATTTGTTGAATACTATTGGTAATATCAGTTGAGTAAGTATTTATTGACAATTTATTCTTCCTACCTGGGTTAAGCCACCTCTCACTCATGTCGATTATCTCTCAATCTGCTGTTGACTCTCTCATAGCAATCAGACCAACCACCTTCAGGAAAAAAATATTGTAAATACTTGTAGATTTTTAGGGTGTACATCCAGTGAAACTCCCACCACCCTAATAGTAGGTTATGTGCCTCATACATTATTTATTAATGGCTATGTAATAATCTTATCTATCATATACAAAGTAATGAGGAGCTTATCAAGTCCAATCTATCCAGCTTGGCCCCATTAACTCTCTGTGTCTTACCACAGGAATGAGAGGTAGACCAGGAGCACAACCACAACTGGATGGCAGGAAATTTCAAATCTCAAGAGAGTACAAGTAAAAACCATCCTTTATACACAAGTACCATACACTTTATTCAGCTCTACCCTCTTTTACCTCATATTCTAATGGGGGTTGTAAGCAGGTGGAAAGTCAGCTGGTAAAATAAATAAACAATAAAATTGTGTGGTATGTTGGGAAATGATAAGTTCTCCAGAAGAAAATATAGAGCAATATTAGTGAACAGGGGTGCCAGATTAGAAAAAGGGAATACAGTCCTTAAATACGATTGTCAGGGTGAGTCTTGTTAAGACTTGAAGGAGGTCAGAGGGTGTTAGCTCATGGATATCTGGGATGAGAGTCATCTGAGCAGAGGGAAGAATTTGTATAGAGACATTAAGATGAACGTAAACCTGACGCACTTAACAAACAGAAAGGATGGGATCGTGGCTGGCCAGAATAAAACAGGAATAGAAAAGCAGTAGATTAAGTCAAGGATATAATGTGGGGCGGGGGGGTGGGTGACACAGAGGCTTCTGGACACTGAAAAGACTTGTTTTCTGAATGATATGAGCAGCCTGTGCAAGGGTTTGAAATGTGATGACGTGATCTGACTTCAGTTTTAATAACCCTTTCTGGCCACTATTTTGAGAGTGAGTGTAGATTTTAGAAGATACAAAGCAGAAGCAAGGCAACCAATTCATAAACTATTTTAGTTTGTAGGTGAGAGCTGATATTTGTTTGAACCTGGGTGGCAGCAGAGGAAGGTGCAAGAAATGTTTAGAATCTGGATTAATTCGGAAGGTGGAGCCAACGGGTATGTGAACGTTCAGGCACTTCCGTCACTTTGTGCTTGTGGGCAGGGAGGCTCCAGTAGCTCCAGGACAGTGTTAGCGAACACTCACAAGCAAAGCAGAAGGAAGCAAGGAGATAAGCTCTAGAAATACTCAAAGGGATCTGAAGGAATCTGGCAGAGCACCAACAGTATGTACCACAAATCCAATATCCAATAGTAGTTGGCTCTACAAGGGGGGGTTTAGGACAGAGGTGTGGCCTTGAAACATGAACTGGAGCATCTTTTTAAATAGTTGGTATAAACCAGCCGCCTGGAGGGGTCCCCAAGGAAATGAGTGTCAACAGAAAAATAGAAGGGGAGCAAAAATTAGTCCTGACACCTGCTGACATTAAAAGCCCGGGAAGGAGAGGGGATAGGAACAAATAAGACTGAAATAGAATTTCCAGCTAGGTGGGAGGAAAACTAGAAAATTGTAGCATTGTGTAAGCCAAGCAAAAAAAAAAAAAAGAAAAAAAAAGGTAAAGCAAAAGTTCATCGAGGAAGATGGAATGATCAACTGGGTAGAGTGCTATGGAATTGATAGGGAAGATGAGAGCTGAGAGATGATCCTGGATTTGGAACCCTAGCAGTGACTGGTGACCTTGACTTGAACAGTTCCGTGAAAAGGAGTGGGGGAAAGCCAACTGTAAGAGACAATACCGGGAGAAGAATTGCAGACCATCAGTATAAACTACATTTCTGGGGGGGGGGGGGTTGCTGCAACAGGAGGCAAAGAAATAAAGTAGTAACTGGCAAGGCAAAGTAGGGACAAAAGAGCATTTTTTAAGGAGAAATAAGAGCATGTGTGCACACTCCTGGAAATGATTCAGTAGAGATGTTGTGAGATCTCTTAGAGGAGTTTTCTGCTCACAAGGCTTTTTTGAGAGACACTTTCAGTAGCTCTGTCATCATGTAGAAACTACAGGTACCCAGCAGAAATGGAGAGTGGACCAGAGGCTGGGTTTTAAAATACGCCTGAGTGAACCTAGCGTATGATGTGTATAACCACTAATACTATTCCTTTAATACTCATAAATTATTCTGCTGATTAAAATAGGTTTAGGGGCGCCTGGGTGGCACAGCGGTTAAGCATCTGCCTTCGGCTCAGGGCGTGATCCCGGCGTTATGGGATCGAGCCCCACATCAGGCTCCTCTGCTATGAGCCTGCTTCTTCCTCTCCCACTCCCCCTCCTTGTGTTCCCTCTCTCGCTGGCTGTCTCTATCTCTGTCGAATAAATAAAATAAAATCTTTTAAAAATACAAATAAAAAATAAAAATAAATAGTTTTAAGGTTTAAGTAAGTGATAGGCAACCTTATGTAGTTTTTCCTCTATCAAATATATTAGCGTGCCATTCAATAGCAAATTTCATGTGGTTTGTAACGTGCAGAATGTCTGTACTATGGATAGACAGAGACCTGAATATGCTAATAATTAAAGAAGCAATTTCTTAACTTCAGTATCCTGTAGTTTTATTGGAGAGATCAAATATGATCCCCCATCCTGAAATAATATAAAGTAATAATATTTAACATTCATCAAACACCTAAATGTGTGATAAACATTATGAAAGCACTCCAGATCCATTATCTATATCAGACTTTCTCAGCTTCAGCACTACTGACATTTAGAGGTAGATGAATTGTTTGGGGTGGGGCTGCCCTGCGCATTGTGAGATGTGTAGGAGTTCCCATGTTTTCTGCCCACTAGATGCCAGTAGTCATCTCCCTTCCTCCAGTTGTGACAGATAAAAATGTCTCCAGACATTGCCAAATATTTCCTCAGGGGTAAAACCCTCACCCTGTTTGATTTATGTTGAATTGCATAAACTTCCAAAGAAGATACTCTAATTACCCTCCATTTTATAGATTAAAAAAAAAAAACTAGAAAATTCAACTTATCAACGTAGGTACCCAATTATTTTAGGACTCCAATCCAATTTCTATATGCTAATGGAACGAAATAAGAAGCTCAAGTCATGCTTACTTACAGGTTCAAAGTTTCCTACCAGTTTTCTCTATAACTAAAGATTTTTGAAGACACAGTTGTGTGGTCAACAGAGACCCCCTGCATTAAATTAAAAAAGAACAAACTTATTTTTTTTTAAGGTTGTATTTATTTATTTGACAGAGAGAGAGACAGCCAGTGAGAGAGGGAACACAAGCAGGGGAAGTGGGAGAGGAAGAAGCAGGCTCCCAGTGGAGGAGCCTGATGCAGGGCTGGATCCCAGAACGCCGGGATCACGCCCTGAGCCGAAGGCAGGCGCTTAACGACTGCGCCACCCAGGCGCCCCAAAAGAACAAACTTATGAATCTGTGAAAGGAGTAGCGTAAAACACTCAGCACATTCTAATAAAAGACATATCCCTACTCTTCAAAAGTAAATGGATTTAATCTGATCATATTTAATGAATCTTCTCTTTATCAAAAAATATTATCGAACATCTCTTGTATGTGAATCCCTGCTCCATGACCTGTGGGGACAAAGTGAATAAATTATAAGACATAATTGTAAAGAAAGGCAAATAGTTTTAGGCAAAAATAAATATGCTATCACAAGGTAGTGCTTGATTAATTGCCATTTGAGTAATAAAGGAAACAATAGATATGAGTTTCCAAAGAAGAAGAAATATTTGAGAGTTAGGCTAAGAAGTTTTATTAGAAGAGGCATGACTTGAGTTCCATATTGAATAATTAAAAGACACGGGTAGGAAGAAATCTCTGGAATAGTGATGAATGAATAAAGGGACAGTGAAGAGAGAAAATTCTAGGGGAATTTGGAGAAGAATGGGTAGAAACTTAGGGTAGAGTGGAGCATTAATACACAAAATTCATGAGAAAGGAGGTTGAAAAGATGGAAGTGGTCTGCACAGGACAGAAGGATAAACTCAAGAATTTTGTCCTCATCTTTCAGGAATTGTACAAGATTTTGGGGAACAATACAACACAATGTAGCTTTTCGATTACACTGGTAATTGATGTGTAGACTGTATTACAGTGGGGGACCCAGAAGACGTGAAGACCAGGCTAATCGAGAGTGTAACCCAGAATAAAGATGTTTAACTTAGAAAGCTAGTGGTCACAGTGAATAAAACTATCGTCATCAAAGAATCTGTAAAATTAGGTGAAAAAAGGATATGTTCATTTCAGCAATTATAATCACATTGATTCTGATCCATACACAGTAGAACTGATTCTGGTTACAAAATCATGAAGATAGTCCCAGTGATCAGATTAGCAACGGCAGTCATGCCACTTGTTCTCTTGAGTTAGTTGCCTTGAGTTTGCCATGCTTGCTTGCTTCTTTTTTGTGTGTGTTTTGTTTTTGTTTTTGTTTTTGTTTTGTACTTCCGTGGTGTGTCCTGAGGTGCTCTGTATCTTGACTTGCAGTGGAAGATCTCCTAAAAGCAACCTCAGTGTTATCAATTTAACTATGCTCTAGGGAGCTTGACTATTAAAGTTATTATCTATACGAGGAACAAGAAAATGGCATATTGAGACCATTATCTGATTCAAAGCATCCACTACCGTAGTGACACTACCGTAGTGACACACCCTAACCAAAGGGTACCTGTAAGTCAGCCTGAGGGCTCAAGATAATGTTCTCGATTCTCTACCTTGCTTGGTCATATTTTTTTTGTAGGTGATTCCTGTTCTTCTTCAACTCCCTCTCAAGTTTATGTTTTTCTCTGTCCAGACTTGATTCTTCCATTTAAGGATAGCAGAGGACCTAGATGGAAATCAGTCAGTCAGCACTGAAGCATCTAAATTGCTCTGGGGAGGAGACATGTAGAATAAGGAACATGGGAATTTAGTTTCCCAGGTCTTCATAGATGATACTGGAAAGTGAGTTTGCTGAATTTTGTGACATGTACCATCCAAAACATGATGCAGATGATAATACTAGCAATGTCCAGAATAACTTTCCACATAGATTAAATTGGAGAAGACCCCTGTAGTTCCAGAAGCTCAGGAAAATCGCTCAGGCCACCCAAATAAATGTCCCATCTGCTTACTGATGCCTGAAATTACATAGTAAGAGTTTCATTTCTTAGCCCCAAGCATTTGATTCCTGTTAAAATGCAAATCTCCTGGGCATGGCAATACTCTAAGTTGCTGCTATATCCCAGGGGGAAAAATGATTTTCAGCGACTTTCTTTAAAACATATTTGGACAAGGAGAAGAGTATGAGGCCACTGGACCCTGGAAACAGGTAGGACAGTAAAACCTTAATAGCTAGGGGCCAGGGAGGGGTGAGAAAAGGGAATACAAAGAGGAGAAGAATGCAAAATGCAAGAGGAAGCACATGAAAAGACCTTACTATCTTTTCTGGATCTCAGAATTGATATTGCTACGTGAGAATGAGCTTACTTTACTATTTTATATCTTCTGTATCCAGGTATTGCAGAGCTCACAAGTATGTAGCACACGTGTATTTGCACACGTGTAGCTAGGGGAAGGGTAGGTACTCTTGTAACCTCATAAGGATGATTAATTGTGATATCTCTTCACCAGTTTGGGTTGTGGTGTGTGGAAATTACCGTAACCCAATCCCCCCCCCTTTTTTTTTATTTACAGTTTTTCTCTTTTAAACAGAGCAATGCTGATCTAGAAATTTTCTTGGAAAATATTATAAATTTCTCATCAGGCAGATTATTCACAGAAGTGTCCCAGGTGTCCCTTACCCACCCTCTGAAATAGCATCATTATATCACTCCAGGTGGAGCTGATCATTCACATCACATCATACACTAGTGAACATTGCTCTTATGTAACCTCTTATGTAAACTGTATAGATTGTTAATGCAAAAAGAGTCATAAACAAACCCTTTGGCAACATTTGTGTTTATTAAAAACGCTTTATTTTGAGAGAAATTTAGCCTTCAATAGGTTAAAATCAATGACAAAACATCTCTAAGACACTAAATAGGAATTAGCATGGTTTTTAAAGAAAATTATGTTTCCATCCTTAGTTTAAAATTTGGTCCTTCCCACAACTCTCTGACAAAACAAGAAACCCCTTTATGTATAACTGAATTAAAGGAAATGCTTTTTAAGAGAGAAAAGATATTTCCAACATCATCTGTTTTTTCAATTTGTATTTGCATAGTCTGGATTTGCTTAAATATACCAGTATCAGTATGCTTTATCTATTTAAATATAGTTCAAGAGAATCATGAGAATTGAGAAAAGAACAGCAAAAATGTCTACTTTTTATTCCATATTACAGCTAAATTCTCACCTAATTGTCTCTAATTTTAAAAAAAGAGAGAGAGAGAGAGTGACTTTACCTGTATCTCTTTTACATGGAGAGAAGTGACCAATTCAGGCAGAAGCTGATATCCTGTCTTGTCAGTTTTAACAACTTAAGTTGATATTGTATCTCAAAGCACCTGAATTCTGAAGATTTGGAGAGCCTCCAGTTTAGTCTCTTTATTTAAACAGATGAAAACTGAGCCAAGGAGGTTGAGTGATACACCCAAAGACTTCCACTAAAGCAAGTCCTTGACGTGGTTCCCTGATTCCCTACACAGTGAGCATTTCATCACAGCATTCTGCCCCATTGAAAATGGTAAATATACTTAAGATTTTAGGCTTTGGTGAGTTTCAAAACATCCACATACTTAAACTTTTATGAAACTCAGAGAGAAACTAGTGAAAATTCCTGGGTGGAACAATCCAGAACGAAGAATGGAATTTCCAATTTGTATTAATTGCTCAGGAAATGAAGGTCTGAAGAGGTCAAGTAGCCAAATTTCACATAACTAGTCAATAGTAAAGTTGAAAGTAGCACCATAAACTTCTGTTTAATCGACTCAGCAGTATGGACTCTTTACATGCAAAATAGGCAGAGAACAATGTATTACTATAGAGAGGAAGGACTGATGAAGTACCAGGTTCTGACCATAGGAAACCATGGCTGGAGTTCACATCTTATGAAGTGGGTAGCCATGATCAGAAATGTTCTTTAAAGGAGTGAAAGAGTGTTGTTCAGATTTCAAATGCCAGAGATGTAAATATAATTGTCAAATGTGAACAAATAGTAAATCCTCCCAAAAATGTGAGGAGATGCAAAAAAAAAAAAAAAATTTATACATGGAAAAGCACTCAGCATGCCTTGGGCATAATATAAATCAGAATTTCATGCAAATACTAAAAATCTTCAGACTGTTAATGTGCATTCGTAAACAACTCACTCTCTTGCAGTATACAGAAGATGCAAAATCGACACTTTCGTGAACTGTAGTTCTATTATAAGGGCATATAATCCTTCATGTTTTAAATATTGGAGTATCTTTTTCCCAAGGAAACAGAGATTCTTTCATGAATAAATAATCAGGTCACAATCATCTTTACACACCATAGCCCTCTCTTATATGTAGCAGAATGCCTACATACAGTACACTTTTTAAAAAATACTTGTTAAAGAAATAAGGAAATGATCAGATGGCCAAGAATAATGCAACACAGATAATTATCTTAAAAAAAAAAAAAAGGAGGGGCGCCTGGGTGGCTCATTTGTTAAGCATCTGCCTTGGGCTCAGAGCGTGATCCTGGCATTCTGGGATCAAGCCCCACATGAGGCTCCTCCGTTGGGGGCCTGCTTCTTCCTCTCCCACTCCCCCTGCTTGTGTTCCCTCTCTCACTGGCTGTCTCTCTCTGTGTCAAATAAATAAATCTTAAAAAAAAAAAAAAAAAGAAAATTTCTGCAACGGAAGAAGACTGATGAGAGGATAAAGGAAGACAAGACGAGAAAGAAAAAAGAAGGTTATTTGTGCATAAAATATTTCACAAGTTTAATCAGAGTGAATATATACCAAAAGAAGTCACCCACCGTAGGCATTTCTCAATAAATATGCATCAGGTGTCTATTTTGTGAGAGAAAGATGTCAAATGATGTCTTTCGTGAAGCCTCAGTAAATGAGGTGGGATGATAGGAGCAGTAATAAGATGGTTCGATAAAACACAAACACAGAAATCAGAACAATCTGGATTAAAATCTTGCCTTTTCTGTTTACTATCTACATAACCTTAAGCTACTTATTTAAAGCTTCTAAGGATCACTTTAACATCAAAAAACTGAGGATAGTACTTCAGTATAAGATTGCTGTGTGGCCTAAACAGAATAATGCCATGAAGCAGCTGAAAAAGTGCCTTCATATGTCGTGAGTACTTACTACTCTCCTCTCGTTCATTTCCTCATCTGGAGTTACGTGGACAATGATAAGTAAATTAAAGAGATAGCAGCAGCAACAACATGAAACAATCCAATTAAAAATGGGCAAAGGACCTGAATAGACATCTTTCCAAAGAAGACATGAAAATAGCCAACAGACACTTGAAAAGATGCTCAGCATCAGGAAAATGCAAACCAAAACCCCAATGAGATATCACCTCACACCTGTTAGGTTAGCTTTTTATTTTATTTTTTTTTAAAGATTTTATTTATTTATTTGACAGAGATAGAGACAGCCAGCGAGAGAGGGAGCACAAGCAGGGGGAGTGGGAGAGGAAGAAGCAGTCTCCCAGCAGAGGAGCCTGACGTGGGGCTCGATCCCATAACGCCGGGATCACACCCTGAGCCAAAGGCAGACGCTTAACCGCTGTGCCACCCAGGCGCCCCTAGGTTAGCTTTTTAAAAAGACAACAGAGAAGTGTTTGCTAGTGAGGATGTGCAGAAAAGTGAACTCCTGTGCACTATTGGTGGGAATGGAGATAGGAACAGCTACTGTGATAAACAGTATGGAGGTTGTAGGGGCCAAGGGCAGGCCTCCCCAAGTTGGGTTACTTTGGTATGAACATCATTTTGAGTTAAAAGCAATCAAAACCCAGCAGCTTCATGAAAAGCTCTTTACCTTCCCATCACCTGCCTAATTATATCAGGAAGAGAGCTATTAACAGAGATTCCTCTTTACCTAAGAAACTTATTTACATAATAAGGCAACCTTTGTTTTCTAAACATCTCCTTTCACCTTCTTTTTTTTTTTAAGATTTTTTATTTATTTATCTGACAGAGATAGAGACTGCCAGTGAGAGAGGGAACACAAGCAGGGGGAGTGGGAGAGGAAGAAGCAGGCTCCTAGAGGAGAAGCCGATGTGGGGCTCGATCCCAGAACACCGGGATCACGCCCTGAGCCGAAGGCAGATGCTTAACCGCTGTGCCACCCAGGCGCCCCCTCCTTTCACCTTCTTGCTAATGGTCTCTCTCCCCTTTATATTTTCAGGCCCCTTCCTCTCTATTTGGCTTTATATAAACATCATGTCCTATAACTGTCTTTGGAATTTCTGTGTCTTTGTGGATTCCCTTTATATACGCTATTAAATTTGCTTTTCTCTTGTTAATCTGTCTCATGTCAATTTGAGTCTTAGGCTAGAAGGACCTTGAAGGGCAGAGAAAATTCTTCCTCCTTAAGAAAATTCTTCAAAAAATTAAACATGGATCTACCATATGATCCAGTAATCCCATTTTAGCTACCTATCCAAAGGAATTGAAATCAGTTTCTTGAAGAGATATCTGCAGTTTCGTGTTTATCGCAGCATTAATATGGAAACAACTAAGTGTCAACAGATGAATTAATAAAGAAAATGTGATAGATATATATAGATATGAATGTTATTCATCCACAAGAAACAAGGGCATCCTGCTCTTTGCAATAATATGGGTGAAACTGGAAGATAATTATGTTAAGTGAAAAAAGCCAGACAAAGACAAATACTGTGTGGTGTCATTACTGTATGGTGTCACTTACATGTGGAATATAAAAAGGAAAATGTCGAACTCATAGAAACAGAAAACAGAATGGTGGTGGTAGTTGTCCGGAGCTTGGTATGCGGGAAATGGACAGATGTTGGCCAAATCATCCAAACTTTCAGTTACTGAATGAATAAGTTCTGGGGATATAATATGCAGCATGGTGACTATAGTTAATAATTTTTTTAAAAGATTTTATTTATTTATGTGACAGAGAGACAGACAGCGAGAGCGGGAACACAGCAAGGGAGAGGGAGAGGAAGAAGCAGGCTCCCAGCGGAGGAGCCTGATGTAGGACTCGATCCCGGAACTCCGGGATCACGCCCTGAGCCGAAGGCAGACGCTTAACGACTGCGCTACCCAGGCGCCCCGGATAATAATTTTCTATTGTATACTTGACATTTGCGAAGAGACTATATCTAAAAGTGTTATCACTGCACGCACATACACACACACACACAAATACACGCACACACAGGATTAACTACATGAGATGATGGATGGGTTAATTAACTTGATTGTGGTAATCATTTCATAATGTAAAGGTATATCAAACTGTCATGTTGTATACCTTAAATCTATCCAATTTTATTTGTCAATTATACTTCAGTAAAGCTGAGGAAAAAAAGAAAAGAGACCTATGGCTACTGTGTGTCCCAGATAGAATAATTGACCCAGAAATGAAGGCTCTATCAAATGGGCTTAGATGTTCTGTCTGTGCTCCCATCTCAGTTCTCTTGCTTATAGAGGATAGTTGGTATGCTACAATGAAAGTGAATATTCCCAGGACAGCATAGCCCTTGATGAGGTAGTCTCTCGGTGCCCCAAAGGAGGTGATCCCAAGCACAGCCTGAAGTGTTACTAACCAGCGTGTTCTCACCAGACACTTGGGACCTGCTTTTCAGCCCACTCCCACCCAGCTGCGGATAGCAGACCAGTGGGGTTTGGCAGAGATGGGCTAAATAGTGTTTGCTGTTTTTCCTAGGCATTTGCTAGACTACATGGCCCAGCCTCTCTTGAAGTTAAATGTGACTACACAAATGGGTTCCAACCCACCTATTTTTAACTAATGGAATATGAGCAGAAGTAGTTGGGGCCCTCTAGCCCCACAAAGGCTTTCTCAGATCTCCATGTTCTTTCTCCTTTGGCCAACTGATGCACATGGATATGATGACTTTGAAAACCATGAAGAGAAGGAGACTGGTTCCTGAACTATTGAGTAGAGAGCCACCAAATAGCCTGGGCATGAGCAAGAAATGGCAGCTAGCTGTGACCCTACACAGATTTAGGAGGGAAATACCTTCCTTGGTCATTATTCAGAGGTATATATGGCTGAACAAGCTATTTGAGCAGATAAGAACTGGCAACTCTGGTGAATTTGAGAAGGAAGATGAAGGGACACTTCCTTGCTTTGGGCTCTTACCAGTGTTCACATCGACAGGACAGGCAGGGGGCAGCAATGACGGAATGATTTGAAGATGCCAAAAGGACTTCCGGTTTCTAAATACCCCTCAGTTCCTACCCAGTAGACTTTTAACTTCCCATGCTGAGACTGTAAGAGAAGGAGATAAATATCTCAACAAAAATCCCCTTGCATTTTCTTCCCTGTGCTTGGCACAAATGCATACTTACTGAGTTAAAAAGATGAATTAGAATGATTCTCCCAAAGCTGTCTCAATGTCTATTTCCTGAAATAGAAAGCAAAACTATTTTTATTCACAAATGAATACAGAGTTGCTGACATCAGTGACATCCAGGGATAATAAAATTTATGTGGTGAGTGATTAACACCATGGGACATTCCAAGTGGGGCAAGGTTTAATGGGCAACCCCAATGGTTTTCCCTATCCAGGAGATATCAGGTTGTAGGTGAGGGAAAATAATTTTTCCCTTTACCCTTCTAGGTTGTTGGCTGAGAACCCCTTTAATAAAAAAACAGATTAGCAGGAGAAAAACAAACAGAAATTTAATAACATGTATGTCTCCTATATGCATGAGAGAGACCAGGAAAACTGAGTAACTCCCTAAAATGGCTCAAACCACCAACCTTAAAAACCATCTTCATCTAAAGACCAAAGTAGATGGGCCGTGGCAGTTTTGGGAAGCTATCAGGAAAAGCACAGCAAGCAAGGGTAAGGTTGTCATGAGATATAGGTCTTTGCCTTCCCCATTGATGATTTAGTCATTCTTCTCTTCCTGGTACAGAGAGGGGGATACCCTTATAAATGAATATTTCGCTTATAGATGTAAAGATCTCTTACAAAAAGGTAACTTCAACTTGATATTCAGAGCTTTTCTTATATCTGCTGTTGCCTAAAAATAATCAGCCTAACATAATCCTTATGCCAGGGGCATGTTTTGGAGTGGCGTATTCTTTTCCCCTTCAAGGTGCAATGAAGGTAGATCTCAGAAGAAGGATGCTCAAGGAATGCACTGCCAATGGAGAGAGTTGCTAAGAGTGAAGGTGAATTCCTCCTTTAAAATGTACCTCTAAATGGCCCTGCTCCAAATAGCCCAGTGCTGGAAGTGGTAAAAAATTAAAATAAACCCAATCAGATAAGCCCTGCATTTGGATCACACAATACTGAATTCAGGCCCTAATATATCAATTAATGCTATTAATAATATTGCACATAATTTGTATTGAAGGCAAAAAAATGATAAAGCAAATTCCTTAGGAATGTGTATTAGACAAAATTCTTTGATCTTACATTCTAAACCCAGGGCTTTAGAATTTAAATGTATACCTCCTCATTCTGTAAAATGTATGGAGAACATTCCAGCAAATGATAATGTGGGATTGATGAACTTCTAAATATCAGGTTTTCAGTCTACTTGGAAGAAAAATAGTAGAAATGCTGAAGTATTGCTATTCAAAGAGAATGATGAATGCTTTACTTCCAGATACTTATTTATGGAGTAGGAAACACTCAGTTGCTTTTTTTTCTGTATTATTTCTAGTCAAAGAAAGTTACCAACACATGAAATGCAATAGTCCACTCTTCAAAATTGACTCGTTTCCACTTTAGCAACAAGTCCTTGAACTAAGGAAATTCTATAAGCTGGTCAATTTGTTCTGAGAACCAATTCTAAAATGATTCGGTTGGAAGCACAGATGTAAAAGATTCAAACACTGAACTAAATCCAAAAATATTGCGCCAATCATTTTCATTTTGCCAGATTCAGCTGACTGCTTTTGCTTCTTCCCAAAACCTGTGACCAGCTCTGACTCTAATATGTAGGGAGGAGGGTCAATAATTAGCTTCCTGATACCAAATTACACCAAATACCCTGAATTTTCATGATTAAATACTGTGGACAAAGGCTGATAGCTACTGTCGCATTCAAGAATCAGCCTGATTGGCTCTCTCCTCACATCTCCAGCTGCATCTTCTTGCCTTCGCCCTGAGATCTCTTCCATATTCCCCACTCCCCAGGTGTCAAGCTGTGTTTTCCAGATAGGCCCTGCTTTCTCTTCTATACCTTTGTACCTGCTATTACCACCATTTACCTAGAGCACCCTTTCTTTTCCTCCATTTTGTTAATTCCTATTAGTCCTTGAAAATTTCCCCAAAACACCTTCTCAAGGAAACCTTTGAGCAAACAGTATAGAAGTTTATCTCCTGACATAATTCTGTCACAGCACCAATCACAATGTGTAGTAATTACTTAAGAGTTTGACTGTAAACTCCAATGGGGCTCATTTAAATCTTTTTGAGTGAATTAATGAATGATGGCAGAAAGCCAAATTTTAAATTAGTATCATCATAAACTCCATGATAAATTGAAGTGAAATTGTTGGATTAAAATATGCCTCTTCCATAGGACTGTGAACCCTTGTAGGATACCCACCAAGCCCAACACCCAGAATATAGAATGTATAAATGCTCAATGAAGGAATGTAATCACATATTTTATTAGATGTAACATCATTAATATTACCAACGGTGGTATAGAAGTTGAGCCCATTCTCCCCACACCATGCCCTGCCCATGCATTAATACATTAGTTCTTCTCAATATTGCATTCCATTTTCCCTTTGATAAATATACATCTGCAAATCTTATACCAAAGAGTGGTGTTGATCTTTCATTCAAAGCCTCTGGAATCAGAAATGCTTAAGCATTCTTAAGAAGTAGAATTAGGAAATTTTGCATCGTGCTAATTTCTGTGCAGTTGTTGAACATATTAATCCATTTATTTAACCCATTTTTGTCAAGTGTTCAGTGCACTATACTAACCTGTGTAGGACTGAAATTGTAAATAAGACACATAGTGTTTTTTGTCATGGACTTTATATGTCAAAACAACATAAATAAAAATGAGCACATCTTCAGAATATAGTTGAGAGCTATAAAAAGAAGTGAAAATATTTACCCAAACTATGGAATACCTGTACTTTTAACGTTTAGCCATTGCTTTATCACTGAGTGGAAGTTAGACAAGAATGAGGCAAGAAAACTAGTTATGGAGCTATTTCAGCAATTTGGGTAGGATAGGAATGGCTGGGTTCTCTATACATTTAGAAGGTAGAATGAACAGGATTAGATAAGCACGTAAGGGAGAGAAATAAAAGTGCAAGATGATATCTGCATTTCTAATTGAGTCAACAGTAGTGCTAGTAGTCACTGAAATGGGGAAACAATGAGAAAAGCATGTTGTGTAGTTAGCAGAGAGGAGAGTTGATGAGTTCAGTTTTGCATATATTAATCTCCATACCTGGGGAACATCTGTGTGGAACTGTTCAATGTGAAGCTGGGTATATGGATCTCAAAGGTTTAAGTTGGTAGTCACCTGCTTACAGAAAATCACTGAAGCCATAAAAGTGAATGTGATCTCTTAGGGGGAGTGTAGAGTGCAAGGGAAAAAAATGGCTTAGGATATAATCTGTAAATATACATAAAACATGAACGGAGAGGGGTGCCTGGGTGGCACAGGCAGTTAAGTGTCACACTCATGGTTCTGGCTCAGGTCATGACCTCAGGGTCCTGAGATTGAGCCTTGCATTGGACTCCATGCTTGGTGTGGAGTCTGCTTGAGATTCTTTCTCTCTCTGCCCCTCCCACTCATTCTCTCTCTCCCACTCTCTCTCTAAAAGAAAAATAAATATTAAAAAAAAAAAAAACAACCATGAGCAGAGAAATAGGGGTCATCAAAGAAGCCAGGAGGCAACAGTGAAATTAGGAGATTACTAAAAGCAAAATAAGAAAGAATCGTATTTCAAGAAGAAATGTCATTTGAGAGCTACGACTTGATAAATGCTAAAAACAATTCATTGGTCTTAGCAACAACGTGGATGTCAATGATATTGGCAAAAATTAATGGAATGGCAGAATCTTTGGAAGAAAATGAATCTTGGCAAAAACAAATTAAATCTACTGGGGAGAAAAGACTTAATTTACAGCTATTTAAATAATTTTAAAATGGAGAGACATTAATGTAACTAGAATTAATATGTCAGTAGGGGAAATCCTTTCTAAGCATATGAGGACTGACAATATAACCTTGTAGATAAAGCACTGGGTTTGATTTCAAATCTCAGCTCTTCACACACTAGCCATCTGTGGTTACACTGACACACTGTTTTGAGAGCTTCAGTTCTCCCATTTATAAAATAGGCATCATAATGCTAGCTATGCCTGGGTTTTGGAAAAATGAAGCCCCCAACATAATGTCTAGGAGAACTTGGGCCCTGAAGAATGTGAACGAATATAAATTATTAAAATAAACAGGGTCTTGGACTGCCATCTGAGTAAAGGGACTAAGAAAGATAGGAATTCGAAAGTTGCCTGGAACATGGGAAGCGCAATGGGTTAGAGAGATGAATAATTAAAGAAATCATGCTGGGAAGAAGGTTGGGTGACTCGATGACTGGGATGAAGATTTTAGATTTTTATTTAAAGAAGTGAACGCACATGGACTAGCAGGATGGAAGTTCTTTCCCACTGGTTTTAAATCTCTTTGAAGGCAGAAAATTTGAAGGATGTAGCCCAACTATTATCTGGATCATCACCATCACTGTCATTATCATCACAGCTAATATTCTTGAACGCTTTCCACGTGAAGGCAAAGAGCCAAGCCTTCCTATGCATTATCCCATGCAATCCTCATTACAATCCAGTGAAGCTCGCACTACTATTATCCTCATTTTAATGATAAGAAAATAGGCTTAGAGCAGCACTTCCTTCACTCAAAGGGCACAAAATCAGTGAGGAGAAGACCTGGGATGAGGACAGTGCCGTAGGATGCTGCATCAAGGAAGGGATATTTAAAGAACATTGAGTTAAAAACCCACTACACAAATCATATCACTAATTCTTCCAGTATTCCTAAAACCAAAGTTATTTTATCTATCTGAAATCTGACCACAGAGGGGAAAAAAATGCTCCCACCCAAGGAATTAAGAAACAGTCAGTAATAGAGCCAGGCAATGGCTGACTCTTCTCTTCTGGGTGTTTTTCTTAAAACACAGATTTTTTTTACTGCCCAGGGAATGAAGAGTGAAGATATGCATTTTGCTCTCAAGCCTTCAAGGAGCTGTAATAAAGACTTGGTCTGTATGATGTGAAAGGTGTTGTAGTCTGATCTTTACCAATACAGGGGGAACTTCTTGTTCTTTTTCTTTTTTCTTTCTTTTTTAAACTCAGCATAGAACAATTCTATTATTTTTAATAAGGACACAGCTCTTTTCCTTTTTTTTTTCTTTTAAGATTTTACTTATTTGAGAGAGAGAGTGAAAGAGAGCCTGAAGAGTACGGGGGAGGGGTAGAGGGACGGGAGAAGCCGACTCCCCGCTGAGCAGGGAGCCCAATGTGGGGCTCCATCCCAGAACCCTGAGATCATGACTTGAGCAGAAGGCGGATGCTTAATGGACTGAGCCACCCAGGTGCCCCAGGACACAGGTCTTTCTAATGCTCTCTTTTATGTTATCCTACGGTCTTTGCCATGAATGAAAATGTATTTCTCCCTCCTACACCCTCTCTCACATCCTACTTGCAATGCACTTGAATTTTACCCTTTTATCTTTCCATTTTTCTGGACACTATCATTCCTTAATTCTGTACTTTTGTTATATATCAAACCCACGCCCCATGGTTGATCACCTCAAAACATTTCACCAAGTCTGTAACTGCACTATGCCCAGGCTTTGCCTGCTGTCTGCATGGTACACTTATCTTCTAGATCAGTAGGACTGTTTGTCTTTTTACTCTTATAGTAGAACAGCCAAATCCCTAAATTAAAGAGCAAAACTCAGCGGATGAAGCCAGGAATTCAGGATCTCTAACCCTAACTGACCACATGGTACCAGACACCAGTGCTTTTTTGCCCTTGACACTTGGTTTAACTCTTCTCTGCTCTGTTACAGTTCTGACCTGACAACACTCCTCTCCAGTCCTCGATCTCCATTTGATCTTGGAAATTTGCTTGTATGATAGTTCATCAAGGAGATTGAGGCCATGAAAGGACAAACTGCATTAATTCAGCCATCATCGCTTCCTCTTCACTGTTTGTTTGAGGTGTTTTTCTTCCTGTACAAGATCAGAGCTTCCATCTTTACTCTTCATTCAATCCCATTCTGCTTCCTTTGGACTTTTTTCCCATGAGATATGCCTTCTCTCCCCTATAATTTTTTTCTAATTGTTATTTTTATTTATTTGTTTAAAGATTTTTAAAAATAATCTCTACACCCAGTGTGGGGCTTGAACGCCCAGTCCTGAGATCAGGAGTTGCATGCTCCACCGACTGAGCCAACCGGGCATCCCTGTTATTTTTATTTCTAATCAAATGTTTCTTTAGAGTAATTTTAGATCTACAGAAAAATTATGAAGATAGTAGAGAGGCTTCCCATATACCCTATGCCACATTACATTTCATTTTTGACACATTTATCACATTAAATGAAGCAATGTTGATACATTGTCATTCATTAAAATCCATAGTTCAGATTTCCTTAGTTTTTATCTAATGTTCTTTTTGTATTCCATAGCCCCATCCAAGATATTGCATAACACTTGGTTACCATTTGTCCATAACCTCCTCTGATTGTGACAGTATCTCCAGCTTCCTCATCATGGTGGGAATTTTATTTTTAGCACTGTTTTATATTCTAACACTATGAGATGTTCCAGGCTTATCTTGTGTGTTTCATGCCCTAGTTCAGTCATTTGTCTAACAAGCCCTCGTTCCCTATATTGGAGAATGGAATTAGAAACCCAGATTTAGGCACTAGGTGACTTTGTTGCTACTGCAGTGTCATTAGCTCTAGGCCCTCTGAGCTATCAGAGCAAGGAAATATATGCATCCATACTAATCTGTGTATATACACGTCTCATATACACACGCAGTTTTTTCTATATGCAATTGTCTGTATCTATACTAAGCTAAGCGTATGTTCATACTCATGTCCACAATCTTAATCCATCACCACATGGATTATTCTAGACTTCTCTTGCTAACTTGTAATGTTCCATTCCAACAATGAGAAATTTGGCTTCCGCCACATACCATCCCTTTACTTGATTGTTCACTTGCAGTATGTGTATACTGTGGTTTCAGAATTGTTGACCCATTGGGAAAGAAATTTATCAACTAGAGTACAGTTCAATGCAAAGTTCCTCTTTGCCTTAACTTTTACAGACTCTACTCATTCCCAAAGCTACTTAGGTCAATACCTTCTCTCCCTCTTCAGAGGTATTGTTTCACATGTCTCTTTTTGTTTGTTTGTTTCATACATTTCTAATACAGTTAGAATTATCATTACATTCCACATTTTATTCTGAAATCTCCTGATCTTTTGAATGATTTTTTTTAATTGGTGTGCATTAAGGTTCTCTCTTGTGGTAAAGTTCTATGAGTTTTGACAAATATATTGTCATGTATTGGCCATTACAATATCACACAAAATAGTTTCACCATTTTAAAATATCCCCTGTACTTCACCTGTTCAATCTACCTTCCCAAGAGCCCCTGGAAGAGTCATCTGTATCATCTTTACCATTTTGCCTTTTCCAGGATATCATATAGATAGAATTACACAGCATTTTCAAACTGGTTTCTTTCACTTTGCAATATGCATTTGCAATTCACCCAATATTCTGCAGTTTACTTATATAACCACATATTAAAGGATATTTTGGTTGCTTCTAGTGATGAGCAGTTATGAATGAAGCTGCTATAAACATTTGCAGGCATGCTTTTGTGTGGACATAAGTTTTCAGATCAGTTGGTTAAATACTTAGGGGCAGGTTTGCTGGATAAGACAATATTTAGCTTTGTTAAAAATTGTCAGACTCTCTTTCAACATGATTCTACCCCTTTGCATTCCCACAAGCAGTGAATGAAAGTTTCTTTTCCTCTGTATCCTTGCCAGCAATTGGTATTGACATTGTGGCAAGAGGGGTTAAGAGTTAGCTATACTAATAGGGGTTTAAAGGTGTCTTTCTCAATGGCAAGTGATGTCTTTCTCAAATGCATTTCTCAAATGGCAAATGATGTTAAGTATCATTTCATATGCTCTTTTACCATCTGTATATCTTTTTTGCTGAGATATTATCTGTTCAGATGTCTTGTTTGTTTTCTAGTTGTTGAGCTTTATAAGGTCTTTATTTATTTTGGATACAAGTCCTTCATCAGATAGAAGTTTTACAGAAGGTTCTAATTTAAAAGTCCAATTTACTTATTTTTTTCTTTCATGGATTGCACTTTTTGTATCATATGTTAAAAACTCATCATCAAACCCAAGATCACATAGATTTTCTTCCATGATTTCTTCTACGAGCTTTACAGTTTTGCATTTTACATTTAAGTCTGTGATATATTTTTATTTAAGTTTTGAAGAGTGCAAGGTCTATATCTAGGTTCCTTTATGTATGGGCACCTAATTGTTCTAGCACCACTTGCTGAAAATACTATCCTTTCTCTAGTAAATTTTTTTATTCCTTTGTCAAAGATCATTTGACAATGTTTGCATAGTTATTCATGGGCTCTCCGTTGATCTATGTGTCTATTCTTTCACCGATACCAAACTTTCTTGATTAATGTTGGTTTATAGTAAGTCTTGAAGTTGGGTAGTGTGAGTCCTCCAACTTCAATTGCCTTCAGATTGTGTTGGCTATTCTGGGCTTTTTGCCTCTTGATATAAACTTTAGAGTCAGCTTGTTGATATCTAAATAGGTTGCTACTATTTTTACTGGAATTGCATTGAATACATAGATCAAATTGGGAAGAATTAACATCTTAACAATATTGAGTCTTCCAACTCACGAACATGGAATATCTTTCCATTTATCTGGACCTTTCTCACTCCTGTCATAATTGTTTTGTAGTTTCTTCATATAGATCTTGTGTGTATTTTCTTAGATTTATACCAAAGTATTCCATTCTTTCAGTGCTATTATAAATAGTACATTTTAAAATTCCAATAGTTTATTGCTGGCATTTAGAAAATCAATGGCCTGTGTATAATAACTTTTTATCCTGGAGCCTTCCTGTATTCACTTACTAATTCTAAGAATCTTTTGTAGATTCTTGGGGGTTTCTTTTGCATAGACAATCTTGTCATATGTGAATGAAGATAGTTTTATTTCTTCCTTCCCATTCTGTATACATTTTATTGTTTTTCTTACTGCACTGGCTAGGGCTTCTAGTACGATGCTGTTTAGGAATGAGGAGAGAGAACATCCTTGCCTTTTTCTTTATCTTAGGGGGAAAGCATCTCACCATGAAGTAGCATGTTAGCTACAGGTTTTTGGTAGATGTTTTTTTCAAGCTGAGACAGTTTCACTTTATTTCTAGTTTGCTGAGAGTTTTTATTTTTTATTTTTTTTTTAGCTTGTTCTTAAGTCTTAAGGTCTTACCTATATTTATTTATTTTTTAATGATTTTTATTATATTATGTTAATGACCATACAGTACATCCCCGGATTCCGATGTAAAGTTCGATGCTTCATTAGTTGCGTATAACACCCAGTGCACCATGCAATACGTGCCCTCCTTACTACCCATCACCAGTCTATCCCATTCCCCCACCCCCTTCCCCTCTGAAGTCTTCAGTTTGTTTCTCATAGACCATAGTCTCTCATGTTTCATTCCCCCTTCTGATTACCCCCCTTTTCTTTATCCCTTTCTTCCCCTACCGATCATCCTAGTTCTTATGTTCCATAGATGAGAGAAATCATATGATAATTGTCTTTCTCTGCTTGACTTATTTCACTTAGCATTATCTCCTCCAGTGCCGTCCATGTTGCAGCAAATGTTGAGAATTCGTTCTTTCTGATAGCTGAGTAATATTCCATTGTATATATGGACCACAGCTTCTTAATCCAGTCATCTGTTGAAGGGCATCTCGGCTCCCTTCCACGATTTAGCTATTGTGGACAATGCAGCTATGAACATTGGGGTGCATATGGCCCTTCTCTTCACTACGTCTGTGTCTTTGGTGTAAACACCCAGTAGTGCAATGGCTGGGTCATAGGGTAGTTCAATTTTTAACTTTTTAAGGGACCTCCACACTGTTTTCCAGAGTTCATTAATATGTGTTGGATTTTGTCAACCGCTTTTTTAGCAGCAATTGATGTAATCATGATTTTTCTTCTTTACCCTGTTGATATGGTAGATTACATTGATTGATGTTCAAATATTGAACCAATCTTGTATATCTGGAATAAATTCTAATTGATCACAGTATATAATTTTTTTATATTATTGGATTCAACTTGCTAATATTTTTTTAAGGGTTTGCATCTATGTTCATGAGAGATATTAGCCTATTTTCTTGGTTACTTGGCTGGAGGTATATCAGGGGTTTAGCAGAATTTTTTAAAAAGTCATATTTAAAAAATTTTTTCAAAGAATCAATTCCTAGTTTCTTTGGTTTTCTTTATTATTTTTCTGTTTTCAATTTCATTTATTTCTTCTCTAATTTTATTATATCCTTTCCTCACCTCACTTTCAGGCTAAGTGGCTCTTCTTCCTCTAGTTTTCTCAGGTAAGGTTATTGATTTTTTTAAGTCTTTCTTCTTTTCTTCTATAAATATTCAATGCCATAAATCTTCCTCTAAGCACTGCTGTCACTGCTGCATTCACAAATTTTGCTGTTTTGCATTCATTTTTATGTAGTTCAAAATATTTTTAAATTCTCTTGAGACTACTTCTTTGATCCATGAGTTATGTAGAAATGTGCTTTTAAAATTTTTAGATATTTAGGGATTTCTAGCTATCTTTCTGTTATTAATTTCTAGTTTATTTCCATTGTAGTGTGAGGACATACTTTGTATAATCTCACATTTTATTAATGGTGTTAGGGAGTACTATACCCCAGAATATGGTCTATCTAGGTGAATGTTCCCATGGAAGCTTGAGAAGAATATGTTTTCTGCTGTTTTGGATGGAGACATATAAATGTCAATTACATTAAGTGATTGATCATCTACATCCTTCCCAATTTTTCTGCCTGTTTGATTTGTAAGTTATTGAAGGAGAAGGGTTGAAGTCTTCAAGTGTAGGCATGGCTTTGTCTATTTCTTTTAGCAGTTCTTGTTAGGAGTGTTCAGGTCTAAGATGCTATGTCTTCTTGGAAAAGTGACACCTTAATTACTAAGTAATCTCCTCCTTTATCCCTGATCATCAGAAGTCTGCTTTGTTGGAAATTAACACAGCTACTCATGCTTTTTTGTGATCGGTGTTGGCCTGATATATCTTTCTCCTTACCTTTACATTTAACCTTAGTCTTTTTTCATTTGAAGTCAGTGGGTCTTGATTTTTTTTTTAATTTACTCCGACAATCTTTGTCTTGTAATTGGTATATTTAGACCATTCACATTTAAAGTGATTATTAACACAGTTGAATTAATAACCTATCATGTTCATATCTGTTTTCTACATATTGTATTAGTTCTTTGTTCCCTTTTTTTCCCTTTTTTGGTCTTCCCTGGTTTAACTGAGCATTTTATATGACTCCATCATATCTCGTTTCTTATGATATCAAGTATACTTCTTGAAAGAATTTAGTGATTGCTCTATAGTTTATAGTTCAGTGTTTAATCAAAGTCCACCTTCAAATAGCACTATACTATTTCATGTGTAGAGCCAGTGACATATCACAGACTCTTCCAAATTCCCCATTCCTACCCTTTTCAACATCCATTTCCCTTATCCATGTGCTATAATCACACAATACCTTGTTCCTATTATAACCTTAAGTGGTTACCTCTCAGTTTAATTAAGAATAAAAAAGGTGTTTTATTTTACTTTTAATTGTCTTTTCTCTATGCTTTTCTTTTATTCATCTAGATCCAGGTTTCTTACTTAAATTATTTCCTTTTGCCTGAAGAACTTGACTTTGTGTTCAATGTTATGTCTCAACAGAGCTTATCAGAGGAACTGGCATTTTGCTAATGCTCAATAATTATTTTGTAACTGCTGCACAAATCTGTTAAGTAAGAAAAATGTGTCACCACATGATGTTATTACCTATTTACAACTATCATTATCTCTCCACAGACTTGAATTTCCACCAAATTAGGACCATATATCTGTATATCTAAGTCACAATGTCAGGTATAGTGTCCGACACAACTCAATAAATATCTGTTTAAATTATTGCCGCAATAAGAATATTAATAAATTTATACATGCAAACAACCTTCTTAATAGCATATACTTTTAATTATTACTTTGTGCATTGTAACTGTTACATTAATATCATTTTAATTTCCTGAATGACCCTCGTGGAAAATAAAGAGTTTGGGGTATTTGCCTCTAGTTGGGGGCTTGGACTGGAAACTAAGATTAAGCATGACAGTAATAATTCTTTACATTTGCCTATTATTTGTAATTTTGTGAATGGTTTAACACATATGATCCCATTAAGGTCCCACAGAAGCCATTTGCTTTTTCTCTCTTCACAAGTATGTTTTATTTGATTATTTATTTCTTTTCCTCTATAAGTTTCAGCCTTTATTGCCACATGGGAAAAAAATGAGAAGTAAGTTGAGCCTATGCAGAACTCTCATGATTTCAAAGCAACTAGGGAACCCATATTACAATAGTGGGGCACTATTAGCCCCACATAACTATCCCTCCAAACATTAGAAATGATATAACTAGAGATATCATTTTAAAATATATAAATTAAAAATAACAACTGATTTGCAAAAATTTTGACTAAAAAATTGTTAACCTGTTGCATGGGATTTGATAGTCCCTGCAGGGCTTATCTGTCTCTTGGTTCTCTATACAACAAAAATCATCATCCATGAACAAATTTGATAATCCACGATATAAATTAGTGCCTACAAAGCTAATATTAAAATATATTTTAATATATGTATACAGATTTATTTATATTCATATATTTTTATATATTTAACATAATAATATATATTGTAGCAATTTCTAAAAAATCACCTGACCTAGAAATAATAATTACCTTTCTAAATTCCTCAAGAAAATTTATCTTCCTCAAAATGAACAATTGGTACTAAAGGACACCTTGTTTTTGTTTCTGTTTTTCTAATCTAGTAACTTAGGTATCATTGTAAGTCCAAAGCTTCTTGAAGGTTGAAGATAGTGCTTCTTTGGATGGCAGGGTCATCCCTGGTGGTATCCTAGATCCAGTCAAACTTAGGCTGAATTAATCATCTTCTTTCTGAAATACAAACAAGCAAGGAGATTTTTACTTTGTTATAGCCATGAAGCATATTAATGATGCTTCAGTATTGAAAATAGTGAACACTGATGGTAACAGTCAAGAATAACCCAAAAATTAAAGGGAGATTTCAGAAGGTAACTAATCCTATGGTCAATATCCTTCTAATGTTAACTAGAAGGAGGAGAAAAAAAAAAGTCTTGAGTAAACCCAAGAGATGATTGCAAATGAGGAGATTACATACTCAAGACTAGAAAGTTAAAAACAGAAAAATTGCAGATGGATCTTGAGAGTTTAAGATGTAAAAGAAAATCAAATGAATGAGATTTAATTTAGATAGACAAAATGCCTTTATTTAAGAAGAATAATGCCAACGGGATTTATAAATCAAGTGAATACCAATTAGACACCAAAATAGAAGAGAAAAACCACAGCAAAGTGGGTTTTAATGTCAAAGGATATAACTAAAGATTTATAATTTGGAAAAATTCCACTTTTTTTGAATAACAGAATAGACAGTTTTTGAAACAGATATTTTATTCTTTATGTAAAAGGTAAAACATTAACATTTGAAAGGAGTACACTAACTGACTATACTCACTCAGGACCCAGAGTAATTCAGTTTTGTTCAATAAATATGCATTAAGGGTTATTGAGTGCCAGGCATTGGGTTAGACACCAGGGGTTAAAGTGATCATAACATATGATCACTACCCTTGATGACTTTAGAGTCTAGTTAGGAAAACTGTAAGATAATCAGATAATCCCAATATATTATTATTAATATTAATTATATTACACACACTAAGTGATGTCAGAGTTCAGAGGATGTAACAAAGATGGGGCAAGAGTGATTATAAATGTTAGGTTGGTTCACCTGGATCAAATATACCTCCTTAACATTTTCAAGGGTTCTCTTAATTCCAGGCTTTATGAAACAAAGATTGTTGAGAAGAGCTATGAATAAACAGCAGGCCAAAAACTATAAATGAAATGTAAACAAAGGCTAACCACTGAGATATTGTAAGTAGGAACAGACAACAAACTTCACAAATTGTTTTCTCTTGTGTTAGTACAAAACCTGTTTTAAATTGCTAGTCACATAGAGGTGTGAAAGAGCAAATGAAGGAAATTCCTGAATTGCTTCCTTTAAGTGTGAATTTAGGACTTCTGCATATGACTAAGATGAAATAGTTACGACTATATTTACCCCCAACTGAGAACAACTTAAAAATGGAGCAAATATATGAAGTTTTTAAGGCACTGGATCTCAGGCTGTGAAGGACAGTGATCCATGAGAGACTGGAAACAAGCAACGTGAGTGTTAATGGCGGCTCCAACTCACTGCCTTCATAGTTTCCTAGAGGAGCAGGAAACCCAGAAGGATCCTGGCTGTTTCCTTGAGTTAGGGAGAATATTTAGGGCATATTTGACAGTGATTACCCTTCTCCTCCTCCTGCTAGAGCCACGAGCATAGATTGTCATCATGAAAACCTAGTGGGGTTCCTGGGTTTCTAGAGGTGAAACTCACAGAGGTGAGGGGTCCCCTCCTCCCAACAAGCCTAAAGGCTTTCTCACTCTCAAGCTGACATACGCTAGCCTCTAGCAGTTTGTCAAAATTATCATTTAATTGCTCCTATCACTATATGGTTACAGTGGCTTCTGCTACCAATATATAGATCTCCAGTGGGATGTTCTGGATGCACCTGACATTCCAGTTTGTCCAGAGACCTCAATTCTCTGCTGGGTCCAAGAAGCATCCTTGATTTTCAGTTTGTTCAGTTTTTTCTCGTGTTAAGTATGGGAGGGATACTCCCAAGCTCACTAATTGTCAGAGTTGATACCAGAAGTCAGAAATTAACATACTAGAAATAAAATTTATAAAATAATAAAATATATGAAATATTTGGGGATAAACTTTACAGTTTATGATATTATATACTAAAAACAGTAAAACATTGCTGTATAAAATTAAAGAAACTTAAAATATTAAAAAAGGTATATTCGATGCCAGAAGCTGCAATATTGTTTAGATTTCACTTCTTAACAAATTGATCCATAAATTCAATGCAATTCCAATAAACAAAACCCAAAAGTGCTCCTTTTAATAGAAATTGACAAGCTAATTTTAAAATTCACAAGGTAATGCTACAACTTAGAATAGCAAAAACAGCTTTGAAAACGAACAAAGGAATACCACTACTTAATTTTAAAACATATTTCAAAGCTACAGTAATCAAGATATTGTGCTACTGGCGTCAAGACAGACTGTAAGATCAGGGAACAGAATATGAGGTATGGCATAGAGCCCAGAAATAGACCCATGCATATAGGGACAACTGATTTTTGACAACTATGTAAAGGCAATTCAGTGAGAAAAGAATAGTCTCTCAATAAAAGTTTTGGAATAATTGAGTATCCTTGTGCAAAATAAAACAAATAAACAAAACCCCTTTAATCCATACTTTGAACCATGTATGAAAATTAACTCAAAATGGATCATAGATCTAAATTTAAAACAAAAACCTAAAAACCTCTAGGAGACAATATTTGTGACTTTCAGTTAAACAAAGATATCTTAGCTAAGACATAAAAACCTTAACTATTTTTGGATTTAGTTAGGAAAATTATCCCTAATTTGGTGCCATCTGCAAAACTCCTTTTAAAATACCTTGTGAAAAACATTTTAATACATTGTATATGGTTACAAAGGAAAACAAAAGTAATCACTGGGTTCAATATTTCAGAATTTATAAAAAGGCCATACATGTATGTAAACACAAACTCTGAAGCACGAACAAGCATAGCTCACGGAATGATGCACTGTCCACTAGCTCAGATGGCCACTGGAAAACAGACCTAGCATGATTTTGATTTAACATATGAATAATTGATTTTTTGTCTTACTTTTTATTTGACATTCAGATAAAGAGAGAGAACAACCAGAGAGTAGCTCCTTTGCCTTAGGTGATATTCATATTTTTTAGATGTATGATGTGCTGGTCTTTCGATTTGTCAACTGACTATATACTTTGGCATTCTAGTTAATAAATCAAACATTAATGTGGGTGTTGCTGTGAAGATATTTTATAACTGCAATTGATGTTTATTGATTTTAAGCGAGGCAGGCTATTTTAAATAAGCTGGGTGGGCCTGACTAAATCAGTTGAAAGTAGTAAGAGCTGTACTGAGGTTTCCCTGAAGAAGAATAAATTTCAGTTGTGAATCTCAGCTTCAGCCCATGCCTGGTTTCCAGCTCATCCCTCCTGACTACCTGCACTATGGGTTTTGGACTTACCTAGCCAACCCCTGCAATGGCACAAATCAATTCCTTGCAATAAATCCTTTTTTTTTTTTTTTAGGAAGAAAAACCATGTTTTTTTGTATTGTGGTAAAGGATACATAATGTAAAATTTACCATTTTGACTCCTTTTAGTGCACGATTCAGTGGCAAGCATATTCACAACATTAGGTAATCATCACCACCATCCTTCTCCAGAACTTTCTTCATGCCAAACAGAAGCCTTGTATCTGTCAAATACTAACTCCCCACTAACATCCCCCCCCAGCCACTGCTAACCCCTATTGTATATTCTTCTCTATGAAGTTTGGCTATTCTAGGTATACATGTAAGTGCAATCATGCAGTATTTGTTCTTTGGTATCTGGCTTATTTCACTTAGCATAATGTGATAAATCTCTTAATATGTATCCCCTACTGGTTCTTCTTCTCAGGTAGAACCCTAACTGATACATGAATAGACCATAAATAGACTAATTTGTTCAAGACACAGCTTTCCCTGACCAGCCCATCCCACAACACTGTTTCTAGGCAGAATCTATGCCTCCCTCTTTGCCTCTCCAGATTCCTTACACATATTCTTTTAGAGCAGTTATTGGTTTACGTATTTCTCTTCACCATTTGAATGTGAGCTTTTCAATCTTATTCATCCTTACTCTTCCAGCACCTAACAAATTCTAACTGAAAATTAATTAATTAACACAAATTTTTATATTAGTAAGTGACTCATCACATCAATATCCCCCAGTCCCACTCATGGGGAATTTGACTTTTATTTTTCGCAAAGACTTGTCTTTGCATACATTCTCCAAGATAATTGTTTGTTTCTATGTGGGACACTCATAATCTCAGTTTAAAAAGATCATTCAAAATTCAAATCATCTATGCTACTTGGCTACAGTTACTTAGCAATTCTGAGCCGAAGCACGCCGTGTTCTCAAAACACCTGTGTTAGCATTCACTTCAAATATACACACAACCCCACATGTTGCCAAGGACTTGCTACAACATAAATTCTAGAACATTCCTGTACTGATTCCAGGTCACTGTGTAATTCTTACTTTGCTCATGGTAAATTTTGCCTTTGAACTTTGCCACAACAACTCCATCTGAAGTCTTCAAAAACATTTAGACAGTAGTTGGGAAAATAGAATAGCCCAGAGGCATTTGTACCACCAAATAAACATGCTTCTTCTTAGAGTTTTTATTTAACATTTGGAAGATGGCAAATAAGACGCGCAGTGGAACCACAACACAGGGGCTAAACAGCAGGTCTACTTGCTGGATCTGTGACTGCCCATCAGGAAATGTTCATGCTCCTGAGTCCAGCCACAGTTGGAATATTCCAGCTTGTTTATTGTTTGAAACAAGAAATCCTTTGACATAGGGCCTAGAGAATCTTACTTATCAGGTTAATGTCTAGAGCAAACTAGGAGGAAAATTTTATTTCTAATTAATTTGCCTTTCTATACCTCTTCTTAAGAATGAATAATGAGGAAAAATCTATGTCTTTACTGCATGGCTTAATGGCATGGCAAAGAAAAACAACAGCAATAGAATTCTTTTATACTTTATTTCCATTTCTCTTTTACTCAGACCCAATTCTTCCCACGTGCGTTTGTGTGTACGTGTGTGTGTGTGTGTGTGTGTGATTGCTGTGGTTTTACTGAGTTGAGACACTTACAAATTCTCTGAAGTGAATGGCCACATGGAAATCAATAGGAATTTTTTACGCTGTATTTCAAAGAGTAAAAATCCAGTGGAGTTTATTTCTCACAGAGCTTATCTGAGAAAAGTTGGTCAGATCTCCCTTTGTCATCAATGTCACATGTGAAAATCTCTGTATTACTGTAGCTGCCCTACTGAATCTTAACAGAAAAAATATCCAGAGTCATAAGCACTGAGTATCTCAAAAGGGCATCCGCACAGATTGTGTTACCTTTTATAATTAAATTTTGTCCTATTGCTGTTCAAAATAATTCACAATTTTATTTATTTAAACTCATTGTAACTCACCATTAAAAAATGATGCCATTTTCATTTGTTCCTGTCATAGTAATAACACTTGTCCTATGGAGACTCGTCTGGCTTTCTTTCTTTCTTTCTTTCTTTCTTTCTTTCTTTCTTTCTTTCTTGTCTATGAAAATCTACAAATAACTCAGGTTTACATTTTGGGTTTTTTGTTGTTGTTTTGGGGATTTTTTTGGTTTCACAATAGGGATTTATTTTTGTTGACATCAGGAAAAGACTCATAGATATCTACAATCTAAAGCTGATGCTGTTTTAAGTGACCAAGTCCTTATTCTCCTTAGTGCCGTATAATTCTTACGATTTCCGGAGAGGCTAACTGTGCATCCTGAATGTCCTAACATTTATGTTCTGATTTATGAAGCAGAAATATGAAATTATGTTTTTACTTTAAAGAGTGTGCATCAACAGTTTGTCAATATTTGAACTGAGAAAACATAGAACTATCCATTTACCACACCAACCAACCCACCAAAAATCCAGGACAAAATGGCATCATTATGCCATTAGTAGACAAAACCATTATGTTCATTGGTGAACTGAAGAAAGGGATTGGTAAAATCTCTGTCCTCTGGGACCTTATCAGTTCAAGTCAGAAAGCCATATATCAAAAGTGGAGGGTGCCTTCAAATACTTCATTATCAAACAATGACTTTGGAACAGAGTAAATTGACTTGCTACCGAATTCCTATCTGTAACCTTCTATTTAAATAGGTCTCACTGCGGTAGCAGTGACAGCAAATATCAACAGTTTGCTCTTTATGATGTCATTTCTTTTTATTTTTTATTTTTCTCTTCTCCAATCTTTCTCCCCTTTGCCCAAGCATTGCTGCAGCACACACACACTTCTTTTTTAGCCGTTTCTCCCACAATTGTTGTGATAAACACAACTGAGTATCTCCAGTGGACATAACACTTAACTGAACACTACAGATACATAACTGAAAATAGAGAGGATTTCACCATTGACTCCTCAGAACTTGGCTCATAACTAAAGATTCCATATAAAAATCACTAATAGGAGCTGAAGCAACAGGATATATTTCCAGCACCCATCAACTTCATGCCAGCATGCCTGCTAGTCAAAGCACCATGATGGACAAATAATTGTAAGAACTCAGTGGGGAGAAACTCCCCTCTACTTGATAAGTTGTTATCCTCCTTCATTCATTATATAATAGGCATAGAACTTAATCCTGTAAATATGCCAAGAAGAAAAGCCCTCAACGAGCTTACCAGCCCATTGTTTCACATTAATTAGTCCTAAATTTCCAACTGATTGATAAATCCTTGCTGACTAGATATCACAACAAGTATTTCTGTGGGCCAGTGATGTTCAATGTACTGAACACATAGAAGGTATACAACATGCTCCACTGAATGAAATTTGAATAACCGTGCCCTTTTCCAATCATTTCACTTGTCATAAATTTGGCACAGTCATTTCTATGTGAAATGTGTGTGCGCACACACACATAGACACACACACATGTCCACAGATGTGTTTAAAAAAATAAATTGCATGTATTTGAAAAAGGTAAGGGGATTAGCTATTTATAATGTGGATCATATATAATTTAGTTGGAGAAGACCCATTGAAAATGTGAGGTGTGAGCAATAGTTTAAAATGATGGATAGACCATAGTCTTCTAGAGACGATGAGGGAAATGGTTCCAGGTACTTCTTCATTTCCTTCTTTATCAGTGGAGTTTTTCAATCAGCCTAATCTAGCAGAACATTTCTCCTAGGCTACTGAGATATATTTGCAGGAAACAACTTTCCCCTCACTTAAAGAAATAGGTTTAACTCCTTCATTCCTAGCATTCTGTAATGCAGGGCAGGGAGTGAGTTTTCCATAAGGTATTTAAAGGAGGAAAGAGAGATGAATCTATGTGGAAAATTCGATGAAAGAGTGGAAAATTGCATCTGCCATATAAGTCCTACTACATATAGATATATTCCTCCACGAAAAACTGGAAATTTTATTTAAAAACGGTACCTGCAAAGTCAGCAGCTATTCTTAACAATGTCTTTCCTGCTGCTGACATCATATTTTTTTTACTCCAATAAAAAGGGATAATTTGGGCCCATTCTCCTTTTCATTTAATGCTATTCCTCTCCTTGCTGCATTTCCCCCACTGCTCTTCCCACACGAGAGGTGACTGCATTACTTGTGCAATATGATGAATGACTTCAGTGAGAAATACGTGGCATCTGCTGAAGGGCCTTTCTAGCATATAAATTAAGCTTGAATGACAGCTTGGTCAAAAATTGCCTTTGAAAGTGGTCCCTGTGTGGCAGGTACAATCAAGTATTATCATTGTATCGGCAGAAGCCTTTTCCACGCTAGCTGGCGTCTCTAACCTTTATTAGAGGGAAGTGGGTCACTCCTCTGCCCCCTGAAAATAATTGATGGGGTGAAAAGAGAGATCTGGGTGAGGAAAAGGGAGAGATGTATTTAACAACTAGGCAAGAAGGAGGAATACTCAGAAAAAGGGGTACTGGTAACAGTAAATGATTCTGCAACAAATACTTACACGGCTGCAAAATCCTAACCCAAAAAAGAAGCAAAATAAAATGTAGCCATTTGATCTTTTGAGACAAGCCAGCAAATATTTTTCCCAATTAAAAAAAAAAATCCTACAGTGGGACGAAGAGGTCCTAGACAAAAGGTACTTTGCATCTCTAATTGGTGTGATTTTTTTTCTGAGTTGGAAGGTTTCTGTTTTTCCTTCAATTTTTGTCTCATGGAAAAGGCAGAGTCTAAATTCTCAAGATTTCACTTTTGGAAATATCTTTACTTGGTCTCCTTCATGATTTTTACACATTTTTTGGTGGCAGGAATAATGACCCCTCCATCAGGAAACTGAAGAAACCAACAACAGAACAAAAACATCAAACAAGGGAAGATTCTCCAACATTCCACATGATGGCAGAAGATCTTTTCCTTATTAAGTAGTCAAAGCTTACAATTTTGTATTATTCTATTAAATGTAGCAAGATAAGTGATCTCTCATATTCTCTAAGCCATTTTGGAATAATTTGTTCTCAGGATGAACCAGAAGGGACGATGTGTTTTCCTGTGTGGAAAACAAACAACCTGGGGGAAAAAAAACCCAAAGCCATCTTCCTAAAGTTTTCCTAAATAATGCTGAGATTACAGAAAGTGTCTTTCAAAATCACATTTAAAATGGGATCTTCTCACCTACATTAATGTCAGGGTCATTTTTGTCTGTTTATGTTGTTAATCACAGCAGACAAATCCTGCGAGCGCACTTATGTAACCGGCTGCTTTGTACAATCTGTCGTGCAGACAGAGAGCTTCCGTGCTGCACCATTTTTCAGAGAATCTTTCCCTGATTCACCGTTCTTGTCCACTCAGAGCCTCGGGAAAGCAGTGGGCCTCTTGCCCTCAAACTGGATTTCTCGGCAGAACTAATCCAACAATTCGATCACCCCTCTAAGACAGCGATTATTTCCTGTCTCACAGTGAGGATTTGGAACACATGGGCTGTAAAGTTGAATTTCTCTACAATTTAGAAATATGCCCCCCCTCTTAGGCCTTTGGACTACCAAGGTCATTGTCTTTGTAGTGACAAGGATGGTGGGTCAAAGAAATGCATTATAGTTTCACCAACTCTACCTTCCTAAGCTTCTTAAATTCAAGTTTCTGTCCGTTCTAATGGAGGCAAGCAATGTCTTCTCTACAAAATGCAGATCATTGCAAAAGTAATGTGCACATTGTGACTTACCTACCTAAGGATAATGGCCACAATGTTTTAAATGAGCAAATCTTAGCCGGGCAATGATTTACACTAATGCCTTCATTTAGTTATGGCAAGAAACCAGCCCAGGAAAATAATACCTTCCTGTTTGAATATTGCCTTTAGAGCATTTACAATGTATTCACATGTCTACTATAGCATTTGATTTTCAAATATACCTTATATTATAGCTATTATAGTCATTTTACAAATAGTGTAACCAAGGATCAGAAGTGAACCCTTCCTAAGATTCTAGGGCTGGTATATAAAGGGCAGGAACTGAAATCAGAAATTCTGGCTCCTATGGAAGAGAATAAAAATCCTGACTGTCGATAGTAAGATATCTCGATGATGATTTTAGTTTTCTAAGAACGTGTGGTCAAGTTCATCTTCAGGGGTCCTCACACTGGGGATCAAGTAGTCCACAGTCAGCTTGCTCCTCTCAGGACTCTCAGGACAATAAAATCCACATGTCTTGAGTGCCAAGAACATGGCAACCAGCAGCCATCCCCAAAGAATGGGTTCATCCTGAGTGTCTCTTTCCATTTGGCCCATATTCTCTTTGTCTTTCTTAAGACTCTACAGGATGTTTATTACCTGGGTTGTGGTAATGGTAACATGAGTGTATGCCTATGTCCAAACTCACCAGATTTTATACATTAATTATGTGCTGGTTTTATAGACCAATTACACCTCAATAAAGCTGGGGGGGAAAAGCCTTTGAAACTTTTAATTTAATTTTCCAATACTCTTATTAAAATAATGACTAGAAAAATATGAAAATATAGAAACATTAAAACATCGAAAACAAACACCATACAAAGTTGGTGCTATGAGACCAGTCAAAATACATAAATACAAGGAGAGAGCTGCTCTCTGCTAGCATATTTGTTTGACATCATAGAGATGCCAGTCTCACTGAAATGTCAATCTCATTGTCAATCTTAGTGTCGATCTTATTGAAACGACATGAAAACATGAAACCAATCTCAGTGGGTCCTCCAGTACCTGCTCAGGGGCCCTAAATTACCACAGAGGTGACCATATCCAACACTTCAGTGTCAAAGACAGTTGATGGCATGATCTTACCTTCCATGCATGTTATAGATAAAAAGCTCTGAAAAAAACAATACCCAGGGACTAGATGACAACAAAGCTATGAATACTTATTAAATCATTATTTCCTAGTAGAAACCATCAGTTTGTTCGGCTCAGCTACTACGTTGATCTACTTTGGCAATGTCTTAAGAAAGTACTAACAATGAATTATATGGAGGCAGTATGATTAATATTAATATTAATGTCAATAGACCTGAATAATACTGAAATTCCAAAAAGATACTTTATCCTGTGTGTTCCTAAAAGCGGTATAAATGCCAGAAGAAGATAATCCCACTTACTGGCTTTGTGTTTATACATAAAAAGAGAACTTTAGAATTCTTAGAAGTAATTCGAACAAGCCATTGCTCCCCAAATACTTTTTAGTTTTGTTGACTGAATAAGTCCCTTCCTATGATGTTTCATACATTCCTAGATTTTTCAAACCAGAGATAATTTAAAAACCCTTCAATTAACAGTCCAACCAGGATCTTCTGTTGAGGAAAATATAACCAGAATCACTGAGACTTGCTCAGGGTCTCACAGAATCTTAATGGCAGAACCGAGACTAGAACTCAAATTTTTCTCTCCACCATCAAACTGTTTTATCACTAGGTTATTTCACACACATTTCCAAGTTTATAACCTAGTGGCTGTTTGTCAATACATCCTGTTCACATATGAGATTAATAGAACTCAGAAAATGTTATGCCTAGTCAAGAAATTATTGCCAACAAAACAATTCACCGCTGGACCACAGGTTTCTGTCTGCAACATTAACATTTGAATATTCCTTCCAGACTCTAATTCTCAAGGAGAAATAAAAAAAGAAAATAGAAGGCAAGTAAGAAGGTGAGAGACAACATACATTGCAATTTTTCTTCAATCCACTGGTTGATGAGAAAAGTAAAATGTATACACGGCAATATGGGGGACTGTTCCTCCATCATTATCCTTGAGATTAGAGAATTTAGTGTTAAGACCGGATGACTTTGTACCTTATGGAAGTTTTGAGTTAGGTGGTAAAGAGATCTCAAGGAAGACCATGTGGCTCATGTCTCACAGCAGGCATACTCTCAACAATCCTGCACAGATGTCCCATTTCACAGGTGAAGAAAATGAATCAGAAAGTCTCTCAGGTAGTTGGAGGTCAGTGGAAGGAGAGCTACATGTCTAATTCCACGATATCATGTTCTGTTTCCTAAGGCAGCATGCATCAGTATAAGATTCCCTTCTGGGGGCACCTGGGTGGCTCAGTCCATTCAGCGTCGTACCCTTGATCTCAGCTCAGGTCTTGATCTCAGTGTTGTAAGTTCAAGCCCCACAGAAGCCTACTTTAAAAAGCAAACAAACAAACAATAAAAGATTCCCTTCTGATGGTGTCTTTGGGGTTTGATTTTAAGGATGATGTCATAAATACTTTAAATAATTTTATTTTGAGTCCCTTATCTATTTCCTTAATTAAAATTAGAGATTTATACTAACATCCTGATTAATTATAAAATGTTGCTTGTGCCAGCCATCTTTCCCCTTGTATTTCACACCATTCAAATGTTGCTTTGTCATATGAATTTATTATTAGGATACAAAGTGCATATAGGGGCAACTCTACAGTCATGTGATAATTCAAATTCTGTAGTTTGGGGAACTTTTTTTTTTTTTTTTTTTTTTTTAGCTCTGCTCCTTTTCTTTTAAGCCTGTTGACCAAAACAGTATATTCCAGATATTTTGGGGTTTGATGCATGTGGGTAATAACTGGTCCTGGCTTTTTAAAAATTCTTAAACAAATCTAGTATTTTTAAATCCAGAATTTCCTAAAGAATAAAAAAAGCACTTTCTACTTAATTTTAAGTAGTTTTTAAACAGTGTTTTCAATAGGATTTATTTACCTTTCCAGGAGACTAGCAAATTTGAAATGGAATTTGATTTATACTTTTATGCCTTGTTTTGTGGCTCTTTGCATAAACCAGAGTGCAACTGTATCTTTTTTGACAGTAATCACTATTTTTTAAAATCTTAAACCATGGTTACAAATTTGGGTTGATATTTCTTTGTACTCTGTTGGCACCTAGATCCTTTTAATGTAATTTAAGAGATACTGATTGCTGTAGGTACAGTGGAAGTGGAGAAGGAAAGGAAAGGGGGATGACGGGAGGGGTGGGGAGGAGAAGGAAGCGGAGGAAAAAATATTTAAGATATAGAATTTTGATTTTAGGTGTGCTTGGTATGTCACTAAATGTATTCTATGCCAAATTTCTTGAAAGAAATAGTTTGGTGTTTCATTTCAAACAAAAGGTGCAGAAGTTTATTACTAGCAATGAAAGCAGCAGACTTTTATTTTTTCTTTTTTCTTTCTTTATTTTTTTATTAATAATTTTTATTTTGTTATATTAGTCACCATACAGTACATCCCCAGTTTTTGATGCAATGTTCCATGACATTATTTGTGTATAACACCCAGTGCACCATGAAATATGTGCCCTCTTTCATACCCATCACCAGCCTATCCCATTCCCCCACCCCCCTCCCCTCTGAAGCCCTCAGTTTGTTTCCCAGAGTCCATAGCCTCTCATGGTTCATTCCCCTTTGTTTACCCGCCCTTCCTTCTTCCCTTCCTTCTCCTACCGNATGAGAGAAATCATATGATAATTGTCTTTCTCTGCTTGACTTATTTCACTTAGCATTATGTCCTCCAGTCCCGTCCATGTTGCTGCAAAATTTGTGTAATCGTTCTTTCTGATAGCTGAGTAATATTCCATTGTATATATGGACCACAGCTTCTTAATCCAGTCATCTGTTGAAGGGCATCTCGGCTCCTTCCATGATTTGGCTATTGTGGACAATGCAGCTATTGAACATTGGGGTGCATATGGCCCTTCTCTTCACTACGTCTGTATCTTTGGGGTAAATACCCAGTAGTACAATGGCTGGGTCATAGGGCAGCTCAATTTTTAACTTTTTAAGGGACCTCCACACTGGTTTCCAGAGTGGCTATACCAACTTGCTTTCCCACCAACAGTGTAAGAGGGATCCCCTTTCTCCACATCTTCTCCAACATTTGTTGTTTCCTGCCTTGTCAATTTTAAGCAGCAGCCTTTTTAAACAGCATTTTGAGAATATATTTTTCCATGCTGTACATCTGAACAAAAATCTTGTGCGTGATCATAAAGTTAATGATTTCCATAGACCCACAGGCTCTTGACCCGGAAGGGACCTTGAAGCCATGCAGAACTTCTGTCTTTAATAACCATAGTAAAGAGAACAAAACTAAAAGTCATGCATGTAAGTGGCTTTTACAGGCTCCCCAAATAACTTTCAATTCTGATTTGGTTTATATGAATAAAGAGGTGTTCATGTTAACAAACTATTAATTTTATTAAAAGTCAATGTGTATCTTCAGCATTAAATGGGCATCTGATTAATTCTCTTGATTTGCAGAACTGGGATATGATATGTTAAATAGCATGTCCAGAATTATATGGAATGAAAAAAAAAAGAGGTCTCTTGATTTCCATTTGGATACTTTTCCAAATTTGAAATGGGATTTATACAGGAGAAAAGGTAACGATGGGATGGAAGTGGATGGGTTTGATGGTTTTTGAGTTCCGCATCTCTGAATGTGGAGATCTCTTTCTTATTTCTCCAGCATATATTGTGTACTCCATTCATGAACCACCCATTTTTTCCTTGGTTATCTTTTTATGGCTGTGTCCTGTCTTTCAAACTAGAATGTGAGTCTCTGTCTAAGCACAGGGCAATAAATCAACTTGAATTACCCCTACTGAGTGACATAGTACTTTGTACATAAAGATGCTTACAATGTGTTTTATTGATTAAGAAGTTGATAAGAAGTTGTTACATATGATATTGAATTTAGAATAAGATATTCAGTTCTCAAAATATTTAGATTTACTACCCTTTAAAAATACTAAAATGACTATAAGGAATTAAATACAAATCAAAAGTAATTTTGTTTAACAGTGATTTGCAAAAAAACCCAAAAAACTTTCTCCTGTGGTTGAAATTAATAACCTGCATATTCCTAAGTATTTTGATTAATACTTATCTGCAATAGGAAACAATGGGTTGCATGAGAATGTAAATGGTATAAAGTAATTGCTATCTAGAATTCTTAGAGAATAATCTTTCAATCTTTCCAAATAATAATTTACCCCTTGTTAGCCATATTTAAGAAAGTCAGTGGAATTAGAATATTTTAAAATACATTATACATTGCTGGATATTATCAGAGGAATTCTAAATAGAATTTACCATCCTCAATAAAAGGCCCAGAAGTCTCCATTTTTAATAATTTTTTAAAAAATTATTTCTCATCCCTTGAACTAAAATGGCAGCTGTCACTTGCCGCTGTCAGTGTAACTACCCTTGGACATATATTCCCTCTCTTTAATTTCTTCACTTTAAGATGCAATTAGTCAGTCATGTTTGTTAGAATTGTGTGTAAAGTATGTATAAATAGGTTCTGAAACCTGAGGACTTTCTTTTAAGTAGTAAATGAATTTTAATTCCTGGACTTTGTGAATTGGATTTGGCTAGTCGGTGACCATTTTTAACTCAATTTATGGTGCTGCTCTGTATTCCAGATATAAGGGGTTGTGATTTATCGACTTTTAGGGTAGCTGAACAATGAGCCTCTGATTCCCTGTGTCTTAATTTAAGCAAATTCTGCCTACCTGAAAATATTTGTCTCTACTGTATTACAAAAGTCTTTGTTTTATGATGTATTTCTGATGCTGTTTATATTAGTTAATAGAGATTTACTAATGTTGACTCCTAGTCCTTCGTGAGTGTGTCCTCATGGGTCTTGGCTGATGACAAGTAATGCCAACAGCTCACCAGCCCAGGTTGTGATCACCTTTACAAAATTGCCCATTAGTGTTGTCCAGTCTCTGCTAACACACTTTTCTTCACCTCTCCCAAACTCTCCGGATTCTCAATTCCCTTCAACCAATAAGCCCTACCTCCTTATTTTACTACAAGTTGATAGTACTATGACTATCAGCTTGATCAGGTCCCCAACTCTGCTCTTAAAGTGGTCAGTCAGTAAAGGGCTGATAGAACGGGTGTCTTTTCTGGTTTTTTGGAGGATTTATATATTTATAGTCAATATATTATACATGGGACAAGGTATGGATGAAAGTTCACATTTTGTGCACATGCATATTCAATTTTTCCAGTACCATTTATTGAAAGACTATCCTTCCTTCACTGAATTGACTTTACACCATCACCGGAAATCAGTTGTCCCTATATGGGCGAGTCTAATTCTTGGCTGTCTAGTCGGTCCCGTGATCTACCAGTCTGTCAAAATACCAGGATTGTTGTAGGCAGTTTTTAATGAATGTAACAGTATCCCCCGAGCCAAAGCAGTGATTCTGTTCTCACATAGGTAATCCCAATAAACTTGTTTTGAAGTGCTGCCTTTAATCACTGGCCCCAGGGTCTGGATTCTTAAAATTCGTTCATGTATTAGGTGCTTAATATTGCTGACCCTCAGGGCTCCCCTCAGAAAGCATCATGAACCTCTTTTGCCTTCATCTCTCCCTTAGAAGCAAGTCTCAAAACCTGTGTCAAGACAAGGAAGTGTGGGGATTTGGGCTACAGGTTAATGCTTATGTTCTTTTAATTCCCTCCAAGTTCAGCAGGAGGTAAAGATGGACATTCAAGTGGAGTTGAGGGAATGGGAAGGAAATTTGGGGCAATATCATTTAACAGGTAACAGACTAAATGTTAGAATCTCAAATAATGTTTAAAGTTGTGTCAGCTTTGGAAAATCATTCACGATGAAGCTCTGAACACCATATTTTCTCAAGAAAAGCCAATTAGATTCCATACATAAAGTTTTCGTTTTGTTTTTTTTTCTTACGAATGCAACTTACTGCATATCTATTAATTAACATTGCATTAGCACTTATACTTAACCAGTCACTCCCAAATTTGGGTGGTTAAGGAATTATTAAATACAAAGAAAGCCTAGAAAAATTATATTCAACTCTAAATATAAGTTCAAGGTGTATATAACAAATCATATACCAAAAATACATAGGCCCCTGTGCCACCCCAAATTCCAGCTCTTGTCTTCTATTTCTATTAAAGTATTTCTCTTAAAACTTTCCAGTGTCTTGGGGAAAACACTGTACTCTGAATGGACCAAATAAAAATTGACATGCACTATTAAATCAGACAACATTAGTAACATAAAGATATTATGGAATAATACTCTTTACAATGAAAGCACTGAGGATCAAGATCTTTAAGTGACTCGACAAAGGATACATATAGCTAATAAGCTGCTAGGATTGGTAGCCCCATTTCTGCACCAATGTTGTCTTTCCAATTGAAGGCAATCAGCAATTGTTAAAAACCAATGTGTCAAAATGACTGTACTTAATGCTTAGGATTGCAAAGACCCATAAAATCTATCTCCACCCCTAATTAGTTTAGCAGGAGATAAAAGGAGATATACACATAAATATAGACTATACATGGTAGGGCCATAAATTAAACAAAGTTCAATGAATGGGAGGAGAAGAAAAGGAAGAGAAAGAGAAAGGAGAAGGATGAGGGAGAAAATAAAAGCAGGTTGAGCCAACCAGTAAAAACTTCTGGTTGAGCCAACCAGTAAAAAACTCTTGAAAGGGGAGTTACTTGAGATAATCCTTGGAAGAGGGTGCTTGAAAACTGAGGATAGAGAAGGAAAAGGAATGAAAAAAGCATTTCTACTGGAGAGAAAAATGTATAAAGATGAGGAGGCAAGAAAGCCAAAAGGCAAGACACCCCTTTTCCCTCCGCCATACTGCTTTTACTGCAAGAGCTGTTCCACGTGCAACGTCACACTTCTGGGAAGACTCGCTCTGTTCAGCTGCTCTGCAGCAGGAGACACTTCCTCAAACCAATATCCACGCCTTGAGAGAGCGTCATCCTTGCCTGCGCCATTCCATTGCATTCCATTTGTGACTGAGAGGGAAAAAAAAATACAAACTTTGATTGCTGTGTTATCGGCATTCATGAGAAACAAGCTTTGTATACCATTCCAACACTTTTCTTTTTGTACTTTTCTTTAAATAAAGGTGGAAAAAGCTTTTAGGAAAAGTAACCAAGATCCCAACCCTCATAACATTAACGTTATGACCTGGCTACTTTCCAGCTTCTCCATGATAGGAAAAAAAAAGCACCCTCCAATTTAATAACTAAATTAATTTTTTCCTCCCACAACAGCATGTGCAATTATTAAAGTCAGAAAGATCTTGGCAGCCTCTTGCGCTGGTAAATAGAACGTTTCATTCCATCCTATGATTAATTAATGTTCCTGATTCGAGGAGATATGAAATCGCTTTACATTCCTTGTGTTATTGAATAACCTATCGTGCATTACCGCTCTGGCACTTCTTACATCCATGCAGCTAAATCGCAAGTAATAAGCCACAAAAGCCGAACTTGATGCTGAAGCATTGTGGGAGTTATGGAAAACAGAACTTGAGGATGTGCGTGGAGGGGGGGAGGGAAGAAAAGGAGCCAGAGAGAAGAGAGCGAAAGAAGGAGGAAGGAAGGTTTGTATTAGCCAATCCCTCATGTCAGACAATGTTTTACCTCTTGCTTGCCTGTGGTTTGCCATCTTATTTAGAGATTTTTTAATGACCAGTTTCCTTATTCACAAATCAGGGATGATAAGAATAAACATACTAACAGTCGAGAAACATGCCTATGTCATCCTTGGAAGTTATAACTGTATCGACTCTCAGGAAGTGGTTTTCCTTGGGTTTCAAACCACATAAGGAGCTCTCCAAGTTCAAGCGAGTATAAATGACACACTCTGGAAGATCCAAAGGGAAGATGTTACAGAACACTGTGTATTTTTCTCTCATTTCTAGCATAGTCTGCACCGGTAAGTAAGAGAGTCATTATACTTTCTAACAAGTTGTCTCAGATATTGCAAAACAGACAACAAAGACAAATTTATACCACAATTCCTCCTCTGCTTTTTTTCCTTGAAGTTGAATATTGAATTAATATAGTTACACATTCCCTCCCAAAAGGAGCAAATCTCTTGCTCATAGGCAACTAACATAATAATCCATTCAAACAGAAAATTATCACATTTCCTGAGAAACCTATTCTTTACATCACTGAGTTGAGATTTCATCCCTTCAGACTACCTGTGGGACATTAAGGACATCAGGATGCTCTCAGGCAGGATGGGGCCCCCAGTGAAGAGCTCATCAGGTCCAGAAAATAACCTCATCCCATCAACCTCTCCCTGCAGAAGGTCAGTAGAGAAAAAAATACAAGGAGAATGACAAATCATGCCACAAACAGAAACTGAAAAAAAAAAAAAATCCAGAAATTGCCAGGAAAGAGTAACCAACATGTGTAACGTTTAAGAAAGAAAATGCATCTATTTTTAAACCACTTTCCTAGTCTGTCTCCAACATAATATACATCAGAGAATCATTTTAAGTTTGCTTTTTTACCAAATAGAGATGCTTTCATATGAATGGTAATACCCATATATAAGTAATATGAAAGAAATAGACACTGTCACTCCTGAATAATTCAGGAATCTGCTGAAAAGATTTTGAGAATTCTACTTCGACAAAACCTCAACATTTAGACCCTTAATGTTTCTTTCCAGTTAAACTCGTAGAGTACTGATGAGGATTATTGAATTGAGCAAAGGTAATTGGGAACAGTCATGGAAGGGAAAAATGATGCTGGGTAAAAGAAAACGAGTTTCAGTGTTTCCCCTTCATTTCTTAGCTAAGTTATGCCTAGTGAAAGCGCAGACTCTCGTAACCACATGGGCTTTACTGAAATATTAGGTTTCTCAGTCCTCAAGTACACTCTGCTTTCTCCTTCTATTTCCTTGTAAACCCTACATATTTTGTTTGTCTTTCTCTCCAGGTACAGAGCGGAGGCTGTCTGTACCTTCTGAAATCTCTAATGCATTTTTTCTCACTAAAGGAGTTTTAATTAAATATACAAGTCCAAATATAAGCCAGAAATTAACATTTATTTTCTACTATTTTTAAAATTTGCATGGGTTTTCAAATGTCAGTCAAAAGTGGAAATTCTGACGGCACTTGTCTAGGGCTGGGTCAGGAATATGAGTTCTACTTTAAATTCAAACCCAGAATTGCTATGTGGCACGGGCAGATCTGTAACTGTTCTTGACTCACTTTCCCCGTATTAAAGAAAGGCGTCCTTACTTCACAGGAAAGCTGGAAAGGCAAACATGATGATAGACGAGAATTGTTTATTCCTTGGAGAAATAAGGTGTTGTCAAAATTCAAGGCATCCTTATTATCCTTGCTCATGAAACGGTTATGATAGTAGAAAATATTGTACTTAGATTTTTCTTCCATTGCCTCCCAAAAGACATTTAAACTGAGATTACAGACTCTCAAATAACTAAGACTCAAAATGTGGAAAGTAAATAAGTCTAAATCCAAATTTGTGATATCATCGGTTATTTTTCTTCTCTAGAAAAATGCCTTCGATTTTAAATAGACAATGTCCGTATTAATGAAGTGCATTGAATCATAATGTATCTTATTATGGATCAAAAGGGGCTCTGAAAACTAAGTGTCATTACACAGAATCAGTCACATGATTAGTATGAAAAACTTGGGTTCGGATATAGTTCTCAGTCAATGAAAAAGTTCCTTGTTCACTAAGAAAATAATAAAAAAAAATAAAATAAAAGCCCACCGGGGAAAATTCTGTCGGCTTTAGTATGCAGAAAGCACATGCAGGAAGTAGCTTCACCTGCCAGTTGTGATTAATTTGCTATTTCTTACAACGTCTCACTTTGATTATTAATGATAATGATTTGATTTATGAGTTCTGTTCACTGAATATTCTCAATTTCCAAAGATGTACTCTTTTGGAAAAAAAAAAGAGAGAGAGAGAGAGAGAAGGGGAAAAAAGGCTGTTGGGGAGATAGTTACTCAGGTAATGGAATGCAGCATCATTTACCTCTAGACGCTGGTTCAAATCTATCTCCCCACGTTTTCCTAAGGTGTTCAGGGAAATCTAAAGGCTGGAGCAGAGATATTGTATATAATGAATGAGAGAGGGATATCATGATCCCACCTCTGTTCTGAGGTTTTGTCTCTTTCTGTGTTGTGGGAATGCAGAACATTCGGGACCAGGCTTCTGGATTTTAAGGCTTTCCTCTGTGCAGAATTATAACATGTAAACCCTGTGACATGAATTGCATATTAACATTTTGTCATTCATGCATATATTAAGAAGCTGAGATTTTTAAGACTGTATGAAAAGATGCTAGTTTTCGGAATAGAATTATAGAGAATTAAGGCAATTAGAACTCTGAGGGGCAATACACAGTGTTGTTAGAATATCATATTCTTTATCAGCTGACCTTGTTGATCATAGAAAAGAAAATTCAGTAGAAATTAATTTGGTGCTTTTCATTAATGCAAAAATAACTCAGGAATAATTGATTTTTAAAGGTTGAAAATTACAAAGGCTCTCATCTTCCTTGAGAAATATCTTCTAGGAAAATAAGCGTAAGGAAGAAAAACAATGTAATCATGGTTGCCCAGATCATACCCTCCACTGGGAGTCTGAGGACCTGACAAGATTTCAGAGCCTCCAGCACCACCTCAGTCAGCTACCCAACTGAGAGTCTATGAGCCTCTGGCCACACTAAGTTTCTTAGTACAACTATTAGTAATAACTAATCTTATTATTAAGAACTTCCCATAGACTATACACCTTAGACATAGGATTGCATTTAGTCCTCCCAATAAAACAATGAGACAATAGCTTTTTTTCCCCCATTCACAGATGAGGGAAGTAAGGCTCAGAGGGAGGCGATTTGACCTCACAGCGCTAACATGGCTTCCTCCTGCGTTGTTTTTCCTTTTTACTGACATGGCTACGCTCCACACTCGTAACACCATGCTTTGTCATAAATGAACACTTCCATCTCTTGCGGACCAGAGGGAAAACCTGTAGCTTCGAATGAGCTCAGAATGAAGGTGGTGGCTCTTAGCAGTTGGCGAGAAACAAAGAGCAGCTGTGACTTCAATGCTTTGTGCTGAGTCCACGGAGCTTCCTAAATCCTAGAAAAGTGTCTAGAACCTTTTTGGAATCTCCTCTCACACCCACAGCTAGAAGTTCTATACCAAGAGCCAGCTCAAGTGTTTCTTTAACAAAGAAAACCTTGGGATACAACTGGCAGACCACTGGTTCTCACCTGGAGTGTTGGTTTAAAGATTGGAGACCTGGACCAGTCTCTCAGAGACTCCATTTTATTAAACCTGAGGCTAAGTCCCTAAATTGACCTCTTAAACAAGTATCCAGTGAGTATCCTGCTTCTTTGGTAAGTGAAACAGAGAATGGGAAAACTATGCCAGAGCAGCCCCTTGGGCTGTCCTGGCAAGCTCTCCCATACTTCTCTGAAGGACGATAAGTCTAACAGGTACATCCTTCAGTACTCTCAAAGGGCAGTCTCATCCACTCTCCTGGTCTCAAATGCCCATGGGTATGTTGGTGATTTACCAACTTTTCTTTCCATCCTAGACTTCTTGCTTGGTCCTATACTCATCGGCCAAGTGGGCAAGCTCACTTCGGAATCCAAGTGAATATGCCAACATCACTTAGGTATCCCTGGAATCTCACAGACCACATTTCCAAAATCCCTACCTTTCTCCCTAAATCTCTTCTGCCTCCTATATTCCACTTTATCACACCTTTGTAAACCCCCTTCCCATCTAGAAATGTGAAGATCTTGGCATCCTTTTCCCTTGCCACTGGCACCAAATTAGTCACATGTACGTCAGTGTTTACTGTCTAAGCAGTTTCCCGATCTGTCTCATCCTCTTCATTCAGACAATGATGTAGCTCAGGTCCTCATAAGCTTTTGCCTGGATGACAATGACAAACACCTCACTGGTAACCGTCAGCCTTCATCCTGGTCACCCTCAAAACCGTCCTCCTTAGTGTCCCCAAGGAGGGGATCTAATGTATTATGCTGCTCCCAGCTTTAAATCTTTCCAAGGCTCTCAAGCCCTTAAGCATAAAATTTAACACTGCTTTTATTTCTGGTCTAATCTTATGACAATCCCTTCTCACACATTATACGAAACAGTTGAACATGTGTATGTACCATACGCCATGCTTTCAGTAAAATAATTTCCTCTGCCTAGGTGCCCTTCTGACCTCTTACACTCCCAATAGCAACTGCCTCCCCATTGACAATGCCAGTAGGTCACAAATCATCCTCCTTTCAATTTCATCCTGAGTTGGAATGTCAGTTCTGCCTTTTCTAGTTGTGGACTTTGGTAACTTAGCTCACCATGTTATGAACATGGAATATGATATGACTGAAATACGTAACAGAGCATATCTGTCTCTACATAGCTGTGTCTCTGGGCAGGACACTCATCCCTTGGTGTCGCCATGTCTATGTCTGTAATGGGAGTGAATCGAACTAGACTTAGTGATTCTCTGAACTCTTGTGACACACAGCCAATGAGTACTTGGTCATTCCCTGATCTGTTTGTGTTCAAATTTACCTTTTAAGAGGCTCTTTCATAACCATCCCCCATATCCCTTATAATGACCCTGTTGAGTACATAGATACATTTCCCACTTTATGAATGCTTTACAGTTAGCTAACTAGTTTTAGGTAATGGAACCAATAAATGTGATTTAGTGCATTTACAGACCTGCAGGAGATTCCAGTGTTTCTCAGTACTTCCACACTCTGCCCCAGGGCTTTGCCACGGGCTCATTAGTCTGTGGGGAATTCATATGTTGAGTCTAGTTCTTCAAAAGAATAGATATGCAAATGCTTATCAAGAGTAGTTTCGCAAATGCCGATGTTCTTTCTGTGGTCTACTTTATAAGACAGAATTGTTTTTTAGACTCTGCCACAGCCAGCATTATAAATAGAATAGATAGATACCTTCAGGGAATATTTTGGAGGATTCCAGGAACACCCTTGTTTTAGACCAGTCCTGTATATTTACAACAGAGACACACATATGTAGATCACCTTGGGTTGGAGCCGTCCTTCAGATCAGGTGGCCCAGAAGTCCTTGGAGCATCAGGGAGCATGCAGGAAAGTGCAGGAAACAGACAGAGCAGTTTGCAGAGCCAGGCTTCAAGAAGGTCTGGAACACTGGTCTGGATATAACAATCATTTTAGCAGTCCAGTTGGATGGCTCCGTTCTTCATTATACCTTCTCTCTCTGCTTCAAAAACCTAATTGCGGTTACATATGGAAGTACTGCCCTTCCATCAGAGCTCTCATGCCAGGCACCTCAGAGGCTGATAGCCAGATTAAAGAAGGCAACTTTGGGGTCAGAGGCCCACCCGGGCTGATAAGGGCTGTCTGGTCACCGGACCCACGTGCACATCCAGCCACTCCAGCCATTTTGTTCTTTAGGGGCTATGTGGGTGACAAGCCCCGAGAGCTTCTAGTTTTGTCTCCAGTTCGAATTAGGTTCACTGACACATCATGGAAAAACCTGAAAGAATTCCCTACTTTAGATCCCTTTGTTCCAGCAATAGGGTAGAGGAAGGGGTGTTCTTCAAATGCATCCCCCCACTCCTTGTCCCTTTGACGGAGATATCCCTAGGTAACATGTTCCAGTGCCCCTGGCCGACCAGAAGCCCCTTCCAGATCCGCATTGCCATGGCAGAATCATAACTCTGGGGTTCCAATTTGCCATTCTCTCATTTCTGTCCACACAACTTTAGATCTCATGTTTTAGGGAGTTTTAGCATGTTATCAAGATACAGGAGGGATGGGGCGCCTGGGTGGCACAGCGGTTAAGCGTCTGCCTTCGGCTCAGGGCATGATCCCGGCGTTATGGGATCGAGCCCCACATCAGGCTCCTCTGCTATGAGCCTGCTTCTTCCTCTCCCACTCCCCCTGCTTGTGTTCCCTCTTTCACTGGCTGTCTTTATCTCTGTCGAATGAATAAATAAATAAAATCTTTAAAAAAAAAAAAAGATACAGGAGGGATGGATAAATTACCTTATGGTAAAATTGCCATTCCATGTAAGATTTTTTTTTCTATAGGGGATGTATTTATATATTAACTTAAAACTAGTTATTTGAGCCAAAAGAAGTGTATTTTAAGATATCTATCTATTCTATGTATAATGCTGGCTGTGGCAGAGTATAAGAAACAATTCTGCCTTATAGTGTAGCCCACAGAAAGAACTTCAGCGTTTGCACAACTACTGTTGTATAATATATTTTAAGGTATAATTTCAGGCATCAAGATAGAGGGAATATTTTCTTTTTCCGTTTTTGTTTTTTTTTTAAGATTTTATTTATTTATTTGAGAAAGAGAGCGAGAGAGAGAGCACGAACAGTGGGGAAGGGTAGAGGCCGAGGGAGAAGCAGACTCCCTACTGAGTGAGGATCCCAAGTCAGGGCTGGATCCCAGGACCCTGGGGTCATGACCTGAGCTGAAGGCAGACGATTAACCCACTGAGCCATGCAGGTGTCCCATGGGGGAATATTTTCAATATGAGACCTTTTCAACACCCTTTACATTTTCCCAAATAAGTATAAATTTTTCTTTCAACTTCATTAAGGTATATGTTTAATACGTGAAAAGTTGCAAATGTTTAATGTACACATTTTGATGAGTTTGGATATATGCATGCCTCTGTGATTCTGTGATGCCGTTAGCACACACAAAGTAGACATATCCATCGCCTGCAAAACATGTCTTGTGTCCCTTTGCTTCTTTTTAAATTTTATTTATTTATTTATTTTTATTATTATTTTTAAACTTTTAAATATTACTATTTGCTTTCCTTTTCCTGAGCCCTCAATTGACTATGTAGGTATTCTTTAAAAAAAAAAAAAAAAAACTGTTGGAAAGGATATCAAGAGAAGGGAAAGATAAAAATTCAGGTTGGCTCCTTTTACTTTCTAGTTTTCACATTTCCAGACATATGTAGAAATAATTTTGGCAAACTCCTGAGTCGTGCCAGTCAAAGGAAGACTATGATGCTTTGTAATTTTTTAAAAAATTATTGCTCCTATTTAAAGTTCTGTTACCTTCGGTTATATCATACTCTGAATCCTCCATCTCTCCCAATCCTGGGATCACTTAGGTTCATTTAACAGCTCAAGCTGCAAAAAATTAAAACTGTAGGAACATAATGTCTGGTAGAGATGTAGGGTATTTCTGGGCTTAGCATTAGAGTACGAAGGAAGGTCCACACCTGTGCTTCTTCCTTTGGATGAAGTCTCCCCCAGATTTCATTACTATTCTAATAGTCATTTTAACATGACACTTTTTGAAATTAGATGAACGTATGTTAGAAGTATAATTTCACAGGCATTTAGATTTGTTGCAAAAATGCTAAGAATGAGGCTGGCAGAACAATGTTCCTTCTAAAGTGAGCTTCTCATGTGCTTCAGGGGGAAACCAAAAGCCCCCTTGCCTTTCTCCTCCACCTCCATCACTACCCCCCTTTAACCTCCGTGTGGGAAATTCACACCATGTACTCAGAGGGCAGGAGGCACTGAGGATCCAGGAAAATCACTCATAAGTTGCTAAAAGGGAATGTTTATTACATTTTTGTTCAATTCATGATATATCTATGAAAACCAATGAGTTTTACTATATTGGAACACAAAGTGCGGAAAAAACAACATACCAGCTACTTTATAAAACATGGATTCTATTTCTTGTCCAATCATACACTGAGGACAAAAAAAAAACACAAAGCATAGATTTTTTTTTTCTATCTGTTGAAGTGAAATCAAAGGGAGTTTTTGAAGGCAAGTTCTCATTGCTGTTTACTGGGAACCAGACTCTCGTTATATTTAATGGATGTTCTATGCCAAGTTCCCCAGCCCCTGGGGGTGAAAATTTCCCCTAAAAAACCTGGAAGGAATTCAAGGCTGCTAAAGGCTTGAATAAAACTTTACTTAATGTGTATTGTACATTTTTATTACCTTGAGATGATATGTTATAATTACCTTCTTAAATCATGTGAGAAAAACTTAAACACATTATTAACAAATGATAATATTCCCAAACCAAACCAGTTTGGTGCTGGCCTCTCCAGAGAAGAGAATAGTGGATAGAAAACAGGCCAACAAAGTGGTAAACATGATAAAAATGGGGACAAATATCAGGTGCCCTGATTCTACCAAAGACCACAAGACTTAAGGGAAACAAATTAGCACCTGTTGGAGTTCTACAGTGCAAAGACAGAAATCCTTTTGAACTCTGCAAGAAATTATACCATACGATTTTTGGATGCACCATAAGTAATTAGCCAAAAGAGAAATATATGTTTCCTGGAATAAAGTAAATAGAGGAAAATCTTCTGGGAAGAATACTTACATCAGTTTCTTAGAAAATAAGTACAACCACTAGCATAGTTGAAATGGGCAGAATCAATTTCTTGAGATGTTTGGAAATGAAAGAAATGCCGATTCATTTGCATCCTTTCCTTCACCTCACCTGAGTTCAACCACACTTACATACAAGAAATCACTCCAAGAAGGAACTGCCTTAAGAATTCTTATGTTCAAATACGCATTATCAGGTCTTTCAAAGCGAGGCAACTTTTGAAAATCGTGGAGCTAGAAATCAAACTGAGTAGCCAAGAAATGTGTTGCTGCTGTTTCTCTTGGAGGAGGGCTGGAAGGACGATTACTGTCTTCTTTCCTGGCATCCTGCAGGCTGGTCGGTACCCACGGTGCATGAGCAGGCCGAGGCAGGTTCTCCCCAGGAGCCTTCACGGGGAGTTCTGGAAAGGGCTGGCATCCACCTGGAGGTGAGGGAACCGTAGGTGGAGGCTGGCTTCTCCGTTGCTTGATTGAAGATCAAAACAGATTTTGTTTTGGCAGACGTCTTCTAAAAATCAAAACCTCAGAGCATTTAAAAATTATCCTTTAGCAGCATATCAGGGGAGACGGACTGGACATCCTTTTGCAGGAACTTGCAGTATTAAATTTTGGCGGGAAGAGACTAGCATGGGTGATAATGCTAATTGGTTACCCAGGAACCTAGAGTGTAGGGGGAGATTTACATGAAGGCAGAAGAGAAGAAAAGGGCTTGTACATTTCTGCCCTTGTTAAAGTTACATTGGCTGTGTCTACACAAGTCTAAAGGCTGTTACACATATCTGAATATTAGAAATGTGAATAAAATACACCAGTCATCTCCACCTTTTTTTTTTTCTTTGAGTGCCTTGTTTCTCCTAACTTTTAAAGTCTGGTGTAATTAAAAAGACGCTGGAGCTAGGAACAATGACTGTTGAATGGGAATGACATCCTCCATGATGAAGTATAATTTTTAAGTACAGAATAAATATTATATGTTTCCTAATGGTTTACATATAAAAGAGGCTGATATTGCAATTTATGAATCCCTTGAAAAAACATACATGAGAAAATTGTGTTTATAAATATTTCTCCAATATTTCAGGAGATAATAGAAAATATTCCCTCTTCCTAATCTTTCCTTTATTCTTTGAAACTTGTGATCAATTCAAGTTGGTCAGAATTAGCCCCTAAGGTCATCAAAAGAGATAATATCTGATGCATATCTCTTCAGGAAAGTCAGTACTTTAATCTCTCAGAAATAGGCAATAAAATATGCTATTATCATAAACTCACATCTAAACTGCCAATAATTCAGAGGCTTGGGCAATCATCTGGACAGCCTAGAAAGTCACTTTAGACAATTCTACAATCACATTTTGTACTGAATTTATTAGATGGCTCTGCTTTGCCACTGTAGACATGATCCAAGTTCATCTAAAAGTTCTCGAGGGAGAATTAAATACCTAAAGCCAGCCCCAAACTGTGACCATCAGGAACTTGCATAAATTCACTGAAAACAAATTATAAAATATCTCATTTTTAGATGACAGTACTAGAAGAGTTGATCAGGGAAATGCCATGACCTTCTCGAACTTCAGGTTTGGCAAAATTTTAGTTAATGTCTTTCAAAGTCATGAGGCAATTGGACATAGTAAAAGTGGAAACAAGTGAACAGGATTCTAGTTTGAGTTCTCCCTCAGATGAGTTGTGTAAATGCAAAAAGTCAGGTCACCAGTTCTTAGATAAAGTGATAAATCAAACACATGTGGAAACCCTTCCCTGTCTTCCAATCACATGAAAATGCAATCAGTTTTATGAATTTATATTAATATGAATAAGTATAAAAATGTATACACACATATTTAAAACAAATACTTTGGTTTGGAAGCAGGAAAGGAAATACATCAGTAAGCAGGGGCCCAAGTTTTGTGGCTCCACAGTGTGGCTGAGACAATGGGGCAAAAGTTTTTGAAACTATAGCCATAGGTTCAAAATGAGATATGGTGTTGAACAACAGGAGTCTGGAATCCAGCAAGTATTATTGTTTACAAACTGAAATTGAGAATATCCCCAAGGAACATTCCTAGATCACGGCCAATGCAAAAAACCCGCCACTGACCTTAAGAAGAAATAGAGCCCAAACCACTTCAAAGCCAAGAATATGTGGCATTATAGTGTGAGGGACTGAGATCCATTCTATTCAATTCATCAAATTCTTCTTGTTATAGTACCATGACTCTATGTTGAAATATAACATTAAAACCTAGTTTGAGGCCTGTGAATTTTGCAGGTCTTAGACAGAGATAACTATGAAACTACTCCCAAAGCAAGGCAATACAAATTGTGTCCAATGGAAAATAATTGCCTTGGGAGTTGAGCTCACAAAGAGCCATTAGAAAACATATGGGAGCTTTTGGGTTCCTGGACCCAAGTTTGATGTGCGTGCAGGAGGGGGATTCCCTAACCAACAAGCAATGCTCTGCACACCTACTGGGTGTCCTACAGTTCAACTTAATCCTGATACTGTCTACCTGAAGAAGCATCAGATCCCACAGATTAAAGGGCTCGGTCCCACAAGACTGCCCCTCCCCACCTTCAGATGCCAACCAGCCACGAGCCTGGGTTACAGAACTTCGACCAACTATAAATCAGTTTCCCACAACCTCCTCCTTCCTTGGGTTCACTTAATTTGCTAGAGCATCTCACAGAACTCAGAGAAACATTTTTCATACTTGATTACTGGTTTATTATGAAAGGATATAATTCAGGAATAGCCAGATGGAAGAAATGCATAGGACCAGGTATGGAGAAAGGGCACAGAGCTTCCATTTCCTCTCCAGGCCCACTATTCTCTCCAAATCACCAGGTATTCAACAATCCTGAAACCCTCCAAACCGTTCCTTTTGGATTTTTATGGGGACATACTTATATAGGCATTATTGATTAAATGATTAGCCATTGGTGATTGAATTCCATCTACCAGCTCCTCTCCCCTGACCAGAGCTGGGGATCGATCGGGGATTAGGGACTGAAAGGTCCAACCCTCTAGTCACAGGGTTGGTTCTCTGGACAACCAGCCCCACCCTTAGGCAGGATCCATTGTCATTAACATAACAATAAACAGATTTATTGCTCTTCTCATTTGGGAAATTCCTAGGGTTTTAGGAGCTCCCTGCCAGGAACAATGACAAAGACAAGTATGTATTTGTTATACATCACAACATCACAGGAAACTTCTAGCATTTTTGGTTTGCTTAAGCTATCAGTCTCTGAGAAAGATCTATAAAAATATCTTACTATGACTGTTTCTTTAATTTCTCCTTCTAATTCTTCCCATTTTTATTTCATGTATATTGATACTTTGTTATTAGATTCATGAAAATTTTGGATTATTCTGTTATTAAAAAGGTATTCCTTTGCTAGTTAATAATTACTTCATCCTACTCAAATTATGCTTTTAACAACAAATACTTTGTTCATTGTTACAAGTGCATCAATTTTCTTTGTGTTATATCTTTATTAATCTCTTTACCTTCATTGGTTCAATGTCCCTTTATTAGGTTAGTATTTATACAGATCATTCAACTGAACTTTGCTTTTTGATCCGGTGTGATAATCTTTGTCTCTCCACTGGAGAATTTAGTCTTATAAATGCATGGATATCTATTACTAACATATATTATTAATTCTACCATAATTTGTATTTCCAACCAGTCTGCTTATTTTTTTCTCCAGCTTCCCATCTGTTGGATTAATATTTTTTTCTTCATTGTATTTTCCTTCCTTCTTAGAAATAGAGTTGTGTCATTTTGTTCGTTTCTTGTTGAGGATTATTCTTTGTACTTTACTATGAAAATATCTCAAAGATGTAATTAATTCACCCATCTCTCTGATGGTTAATTTTATTGCATCTACCTGGCTGGCTAAGGTAAGGGATGCCCAAATAACTGATAAAACATCATTTGTGGCAGTGTTTCAGTGATGTTTCTGGAAAAGATTAGCATTTCAATCAATAGACTGAGGAAGGAAGATCCACCCTCACCAACATGGGTAGGCATCATCTAATCCATTGAGAGCCCTAATAGAAAAGAAAAAAAAAAATGGGGCTGGGCATCCATCTTCTTCTGTCCCATGGTATCGAAGCTTCTGGTTCTCAGGACTTTGGACTGGGACCGGATTACACTATCAGTCTCCAGCTTGCAGAGGGCATATGTGGGGCTTCCTGGCTCCATAATCATGATGAGACAACTCCCATAATAAATCTTCTCTTATCTATCTATCTATGTCCTATTGGTGCTGTTTCCCTAGAGAACCCTGACTCATTCACTATCTGTTACTTTTCTCATATGTAAAATTAGGAAGTTCTAAAATCTCCTTCATCTTTAGATCTCCTCTTTTTCAGTGACTGGGAGAGAAATAGGCTAGATCAGTGGCCTTAAAGTAGCTTTATCCAGAGCTTTTTGAGTTTCATAATTTCCTTGACACTTCAGGAGATAGAGGAGAGCCCAGAGAATGGACCGTGGTCCTTCCTCTGTTTCTAGAGCAGTTCCACATTCAGACTTCATTAGTGGGTTTCTATGTTAGAGTTCACTTAGAGAGGTTCTTCAAAAACAAAAAAAGCAAACAAAAGAAACAAAATGAAATTTGATATCCATTTTAAAGATTAATTAGAAAAATTAGGAAAATTAAGGTAATTCACTGATTATTGACTAACTGTACTGAAGATGGTCCAACAGTAAGATCTATAGTATTCTACAGAGCTTTGAAGGTATTTCTGATTTTTCATAATTTTTGATATTTTTCTCAATGAAAGTATATAAAGTGTGCTTTGATGTTTTGTTTGTTAGTGCTGGCTGAAATGTTGAGTAAAAAACTAAAAAAACTAAAAAAAAAAAGGTGGGGGGGGAAGCCAGTATCTTCAACAGCAATTTTCATGAATATGCAGTATTACAGGACATTTTCTTATAGAACTACTAAGAAACAATGGAATTAATTGAAATAAAAGAAAACTCAGAAAACGTGTGATAGATATTTTTAAAGATCTGAAAAGTTATTGTATTTATAAGGAATGAACTAGTGTGGCTTCAGAAAATAATTCTAGAACAAATGATTACCCGACTGTAGGTTATGGATAGGAGGAACTTTCTAGCAGTCACCACTGGTCAAAAATTTACTAGGTTCTCATTTATAGTCGTTCTATTCCTCACAAGAGGCATTGAGCATCAGAACTGCTGGGCTCCTCTAGACAGGATGCCCATCGTCAGGGATAGACTAGAATAGATAGAGTGAAAAATCACCTCCAGTTCTGCAATGCTGGATATTGACATTAAACATCTGGAGACCATATGTATTTTATTAATTCAGTTCACAAATTTAAGTCATTTTAAGAATGAGGCACAAACCTGATAAGCTCTGCTCCCCAAGATTCACACATAACTTTGGCCACTACAGAGGAGCTCTTACAGCTTCAGAGCAGCTAAAACCACAATTTTTAAGCTTTCTTCTGGGAGTCTTCATCTGACAAAGTTAATATTATCATTTCTTTTTATAGCTGGGTTACTCATGCTTCTCTCTCTTTTTCCTCCCAATTTAACATATATTGTTTGGGTATATAAAAAATAGATGGTAAAATTTTAAAGAAGAGCAGAGGAATAATAAGCACACTGTGCAAGTCAGTGGTCCTCTTGACATTGGAAGCAGCACATTCCATGGAGAAGCGGAGAGATTCCTAAGGTGCTGGCAATGTCCTAATTCTCAATCGGGACGGTGTACACATAGCTTTGTTTTATAATCTTTTTAAAACTCTACACGTAAAGGTTATATGCTTTTCTATATTATCCTACATCTATTATTAAGTTTTTAAAAAGTGATTCAAGTAAGATGGTCAAAAGGCCAGATCCCCTCAGCAAAGCAAGCTGGGAAAATTGCCACAATCCCACATGACTAGACAGTTTCCAAGAATGGCAGGTCACACAAAGTCGGGTTACTTCACGTACTCAAATGTCATTCTTACCTCTTGATTCATGCCACCTTAGTGTTGTTAAAATATTGACCAATTCATTTTTTAGTAACCAGCTGTATTGATGTGCACTAATATGCAATATGGAAAGTTCCAATTTGGTGACTAAAATCCTTTTGATTTAACTGCATGGAATATAGAGGAAAACTTAAATTTGGAGGAAAAAGTAATTATTATTTATGGCTTATGTGTTGAAATCAGCCTATAGCTATAGACAGGATTAAGTAATTAGGGTTTGGAAAGGCAGCTGCAAAGATATTTTAAAAATATCATAATTCAAGAATCCTTACATTATAATTGAATGGTGTAATAATCTGAAATTATTTTCATGTCTGGGTAAAGAACATGCAATAAAAAGTTTAATTAGCAAAAATGCAGTGGATAAGAAGATAACAAAAACAAACTTTGGGAAAATATAATCATGTCTTATAAATGCATATTTGAGACACCATCAAGAATAGTAATTAAATTAAGGATAATCAAAGCACATTGTTACAGAAATATATTAATATGATAATAATTTAATTTTAGTTATTTTAAAACATTATATCCAAGGATCTTAATGTATTTTTCTATAGCCAATTAGCTCATACTAAAGCATTTCCTTTTATTTCATCTATGAACTGCTAAACTGAGTCAAAGAGGAGAAAATTGTCATTTATTTCACAGAAAGGTGGTTAAAATAGGAACAGCTTATGTAACTACACTAGCATGCGGCATGAAGTATACACGTAGATAGCTCCAATGAGTCCCAAAATACCAAATGCGATAATGTATAAAAAACCAGAAACCTATATTGAGGTGCTGGTATTGGGTATTTCTCAATGCAAGTTCAATTAATTATATAAGTGACTTACTCTTGCATTGTCAGGTAACTGGTATATTCCAACTCACAGCTATGCAAAATTACAAATCACAATAAAAATGTATAATTTCAAATGCCAAGGGTTTACTGCATTTTTCTCAGGTGTAAATTTTAAGCTTAAAACTGTTTTCCAAACTAGTCCAATCGTACTATTGCTTATGCATGTTTTTCAGGAAAGCTAAATGTATCAAATTCAATAATTAATTTTTATTGTAAGTTTACTCTAGTCAGGAACTCTACATAGAGTTTTATGGGTGTCATCTTTGTTTAACCTGGAAAATAATTCGGGAGAGTAGGCTCTCTTGCTGTCCCCACATCTGGAAGGTTATAATTCTCAGTAACTAGTCCAATGTTATGCACTGGTGATTTTTGGATCAGGCAGTCAATGGCTTGAGGGGAAAAAAAGGACATTTTTGAATTCCAAAGTTTGCTTTTCATTTGAAATGTTAAATGTTGAAAGACCCAGATTATAGAGTTTATACCATAAACCAAAATGTGAGGAGAATGAAAAGGGGAAAAAGAGTAACTTTCCCACCCAGAGAGGATGTAGCATTATCTGGCCTGTGGGAAGGTGACTAGAGAAATCTCAGATTAGGGAAAAGAGAGTGAAGGGCTAGTAGAGGACATCTCTCCTCTGCTGTGAATGAGCATCTGAAAGTTTCACATGCATGCCCAAGAGGTGGCCAAGAGCGCCATCCAACTGAAAGAGGCTTTAAGATTATAACAAAGGAATCTAACTAGTGTACACAGTACAATCACACAGTGTGGGGATCACACAGTGTGGGGACCACACTGCACCAGGAGACATCCGAACTGGGTGCAGTCAGAGAAGATGTGACAGTCAACCCAAGGCCTGCACGTCAAACAGAACCATCACCAACTCCTGATGCCAGGAAAATACTGTCCTCTCTTCCCTCCCAGAGGAAACCAAAAAGAGGCAGAAATTAGGGAATTTGGTGGGGGAGATGGATGCATCCTCATGTGATTAGTTACTCGTAGGATAAATATTTAAATACAAGGTGACTGAATCACTACCATGAAGATTGTATGGCCTAAAACCATGTTTACTCATTCAAAAGAAAAAAAAGACCCAAGTTTATCTCTTTCCTTCTTATCAAAATTCTTACTATTTTTCTATCATGTTTTCCCTGTACACAATTTTATTTGCAAGAGTGGGTCTCCTTACTCCTGCTGTTGGGTCCTCTACATTCTCTCTCATCCACGATAAGTTAGCATTTACAAGGACCAAAAACTATCTACTCACTATTTTCTCTGGCCCTTTCTCATGGACAATATTATAACCAACTAAACTGATTTCATGATCCACAGTGTGGGGAAAAAAAAAAAAAAAGGCACTGGAAAGGACTACTAATGACCAGGCTCCTAGGTTATATCTCTTCTCCACATCTTACTCGTCATACCTTTCTCCATCATCCTGCCCTGTTCATGTGTTCAGTTCTGCTTCACTTGTCACATCTTTTGAAATCATGCTCACTCTGATTTGCCCTCTCATATATGTCTTCCACTAACATAAGACCACTTCCTTCCATCCAAAGGCTGATAATGAGGGGGAAAAGAACTGAGGGACAGGGGAAAAGAACTAAGATCTGAATTAGGGTTGCCTCTCCAAAAAAGAAAACCTGATAAGGGGTAACCAAAGGCACTAAACCCAGCTAACCACTTGCACCATTCTGCTCCTTTTCTCCTTTATGTTCTCCTCCTTCACTTTTAGCAACATGCAAGGAGACTTTCATTGTAAACTACTCTGTTGTCTACGACTACCTTTTATCTACTGAGAATCTTACAAATGCCCCCTACTTAATTTAAACTTCATAATAACTGTAAGGTCTGTCTCATCACCTTCATTTCTGTAGATGTGGGTATATGGCGTCCAGGAGGTTAAATAACTTTCCAGTGATGAAATAGACAGGATGTTATGGAAGCTATTAACCTGGATATTAATGGACAAATGGGAATTGTTTAGAAGTTCATTACATAATGCACAGCTCAAGAACATGAGCAGTCCAGAAAGGAAATAGCAAATAAACAATAGTGAAGCATCCATCATTACTTTAAAAAGCTATTAGACCTTAATCCTTGTGCTATTTCACAGTTTAATCACTGCGTGACATTATTTTAACAACTCGAGGTACAAGATAAATAATCTTAAATAATCTTCTAATGAGCACACGTCTATTTTAACTATGGTACAAGGGTTGGAAGTAATGACTGTTTATTTTGAACATAGCAATGACCAACTTAAACTTTATTTTAGACTTTCGTAATAAGAGGAACTGATCAGGTGGGGAGAAGTACCCAGTTTTACCCCCTGCCTCTTGTTCTTCCTGTGAGCTTTCAGAAATGCTGATGGATATTTAAACAATTGAAAATATGGGCAGCAACAAGTCAAGAACTAGAAGCGAATCCAAGGTGATGTAAGGACTATGAAGGAACCTCAGGAATATTAAGGCAAGACAGGAGGATGTATTCTTACGTGGATCTGTAAATGAGATGCTTTTAACATAATCAAACAATAAAATATAGAATTAACAGTAATTATGGGAGCTGCTCAGGCAAAGTCACGCACTCAGCCCTTTGTCATGGGGAAGCACTTTCTAGATGTAGTGACATTTGAGGAAACCTAAAGGGTCACTGAAGTGACAGATGAGAGTGTAGAAACAGGAACCATGAAAAGAGGATCCTAGTCAGAGCTGTTTTGGCACATGAAACGCAAGCGATGGCTGAGAAAGACTTCAGATCAATTCACGTGTATTGTCAGGAGGAGGCTGGCGATTTTTCATTTGCACTTTTTAAAATGCCTTAATTGCCTTAAGGTAATTTACATTAGACCTATGTAAAAAACGTCATGCAGTAGCTTTAGTGTTAGCAGTGACCCCATGAAGAGGAAAGGCTCTTGAGCCCTCAAATTCCCAATTAGTATATAAATGTAAATAGAACTAAGGGGAAGTGGGTGATAGAACCAATTTGCTTGGTGAAGTTTTCTTCTGGTGACGGGGCAAAACAGTGCAATTCCCTTTATTTTCTAGCATTTGAGATTTCTAGAATTGTTTCCACATGATTGAAATTCCCCACACTGTAGTGATTACAACTTATAATTTCTTATGTAGTTTGTCTTTAGCTATATATGTTTCATGCCTGATACAGTGACCTAAGATGGGTAAAATATTCTCAGGAAAATAGAAGTTCATCTGAATTTCAGAAATATGGTTTTAGAACTGCCAAAGTACTCAAGGTTATGCCTTGAAACTGTTCCCACCGAAAAATTCAGTTACCTACCTTTGTGTATGCGTTTCACTGAGACAAAGAAACAAAAACACTCAAAAATCAAACCAAAACACTACAGAGGGGCTAAAGAAAGAATATATTGAGACTGTGGATAAGCACAGTTTAACCTGTTGGACTGAGACAAACTTCCCAGACTGACAGCACCTCCCAAATATTGTTAAAAAAAAAAAAAAAAGAAAGAAAGAAAGAAAGAGAAAAGAAAAGAAAAGGAGAAAAGAAGAAGAAAAAGATCATGATACAATTTTCCAATTTTCCAATTATGTTTTTCTTACAAGTTTTCCTTCAGCCTTTGGCAGTACATATAGACCAGACTCTGGTATAAATGAATCTGGCTTAATGGAAGTTATACATTTAGTTAGTTTAAATTAATTGTGACAATATATCAATCTCCTCTCCCCAAAGCACCAGGGTCTAGATAACATACTTTGCATGAGAGGCAGAGCAGGCATTAAAACAGCCAAATTCAGCTCTTCCCATAGCCTTTTGTCTTTCAAGTCTAAAAGCCTTAGTAAAATTTTACTAAGAAGAATTTCACAGTATTTCTAAGATTATCAATGAAAAAATACATAGAAGCAGAAATTAAATTAAATAATGCTTTTTACCATCCAAAATATTGCAAATCTTAGGTTGGAGTTCTTTTTTAAGATTTCAAAGTTAATCACACAAAATAAAATACAAAATGAGTAAAGCAGTCAAAACAGATTCACCCAAAAAAAGGTTTTCATTGAAGTCCTTATCTCGATTAAGTTTACTAAGTTTATTATTTAGGCAGAAACTAGAGAGGGGCAATATAGCAAGGGAAATCAAGCCACCCAGGAGTTTAGAAGGAACTTTTATCTCTACAGATTAATAATTCTTAAGTAGTGATTATTTCTCTACCTATTGTCTTTTAAATAAAGAAACTTCTTTTTTACGTAGAAATTTATCTTCTGTGAGTCCTTAGCCAATAATTTTGCATCCCTTTCATATGAAGACAAAAATTGAAAAATCCTAATATTTAGGGGGAATCATAAGGCAGTTTGTGGCAAGGTGAGGTCATCCAGGGCTCCTGATACCTCCATCTATGTATGGAGGAGGAGAAGTGGATCAACACCAGGGCATACCTGCACACAGCTAAGTCATGTCACGTAGTTGGAAAGACTCCCTGCTTAGACCATCTTAGTAAAGAAAATCATTCTCTTATTTATACTAACGATTGCTGGAATAATTGTGTTTAGTACCTGCCTTATATGCATGACTTCAACCCATGCTTTAACCAAACTTGTGAGATGAGTTGTATCATTAAACCAATTTTTTGGCTAGAAAAATGACAAAACTAGAATTCCACCATAGGTTTCTTACATTAGCTTCTAAAGCACTGTGCTTTGCTACATCTCTTTCAAGACAGAAATCTAAGCAAACATTTAAAAATAATATTAATAGTGCAAGATAAATAATTTGATAAACCAACATTTAAACCCTGGGAGATATATTAGGACTAATGAAAGTTCATGGATTTTAAAAACAAAAAAGAGGCCAGTGAAAATCTATGAGTATTTTATCAGAGGAGGAAATGTAATAAGTATTTCTCATCTCATATTCTCTAATACTAGAATAGTTATTTAAATGTCTTTCTGGAAAAGGGCCCTTACATGGCAGACATTTTCAAGTGGTACAGTTATCCAAGTAGTATTTTCTAGGAACGTCAACCCAAATAGAAGAGAACATAAGTGTCGTAACCTCTTAGCAAAAACAAGATAAAATAAAATAAATATAAAATATGCGTCTGTATTTTAAAGGCCTGCATTACATATGATTTTAGTAAGAAACTCTAGTCATCAGTGTTCCTAAATGCATTACCAAATATGTAAGAGATTTTAGATAATTTTTGGTTCACAGTACAATTCTTTGAAATTAACCCACAAATTGGTTGTACCTCTTATTTATATTTTATCAAACCCATCTTTCTGACGTAGGCATTTCTTTTCTTGGGATTCTTACAAAGATAGTTATCGTACACAGAGTACGCTCTAGCCTTTGGTGGTTTTAATCTCAGTGTAACATCTTTGTGTTTGGTACATTTCTTTTCTTTCATCTGATCATGTACATGCTAAAGATGTCAAAACTGAAGTCTTGACATATCAGTCTTAGGTTCTAGCCAGTGTGTCAGATCCTTCAAGGTTTAGCATTCAGTTTTAACAAGAAAATTTTAAAATGATGAAATAGCACATCAAATCTCAATGAATGACACTTGTAGTCGGGTCCGCGGCAAAATATACTTTTTAAAAATTATAGTTGAAATTGAATGTATTGTCTACTGAGAGGCAGGAAAGGGACAGGAATTTTATTACAGATTGTCCTGTAAATTTAAAGTACAATTCATACTTCATTTTAAATGCCATCCAAATACAACATTTCTTAGTTATTGGGTCTCTCAAGAAGGATTTTGGAGTAACATGTCTATAAGCAATGAAGTTTACTTAGAGCACAGTCTTCTGGAAAACGGTCTGGTTCATGTATTTGTGAGTGAGGCTAACTCTCGTCTTCTATTTGCTCTCTTCACAACGCATTTCCCTTGAGAACTAGTGAAGTTTCCCCAAATTGATGAGAATTTCACTTAGCTTAAAAACACCAGTCAAGGCAGTGAATGCATTTACAGAGCTAAAACTTCAGAGGTGCTTAAAGACAGCAACTGTGTAATTCATGGGAGATTCACCTCTTTGAAGAGACTCCTAACAGAGCTCCAGACCTTCTTAACAGACAGCTCATTACTACAGACCGTCTATGCAAATTGTAAACTTACTATAGGCCCTCAGGGGAGGGTTTTTCTGTTTTCTGTCTCTGGTACTAACCTAGTCTAACTTGCCATATAACTGCCCTCTTGCCAGTAATGTTAATGATGGTGATTATTAGTAATAACTCTGAGTAATGAGGTTTTCTTCCTTGTACTCAAAATAATTGCTCCATGTAAATCCACGGTAATTTTTACGGTACGTTAAAGATTAGTAACATTAGAAACTTGGCAAATCTTACTTATAGAGGCATTTTACCTAATGATCTAATCCATCAGTTCCCAGGGTTTAACAGTCTTGAGACTCACTTAGTACTGAAGGATCTCCCTTCTTTTCACAGTGGCTCTAAGAAACAATGTAGTCCCTACACTACATTTTTAAGAGCTTCTTAAAAGAGTACCTTGAAAAATGTAAGCTCTAGTTTAAGCAAGGAAGGCTGTGAGTGCAGGGATATATACAATTTGCCAGAGATTTGTCCCATAGAGTGAGGGATAACTTAATTAACCATTAATTAAACACTGGTTTCAGAAAGAAGTTTCTTATTTTTTGATTTCCAAAACAATTCAGAAATAATTTTTACCATGAGGAACTTCCAGTCAATTTATCGATCATGTGAGCTAGAATATAAGAGTGTCAACAAGAAGTTAGAAATATTAGCCATGTTCTTGCTTTTCTCAATCTCATAACTTTTTTTTTTTTAAGATTTTATTTATTTGAAAGACAGTGGGAGAGGGAACACAAGCAGGGGGAGTGGGAGAGGGAGAAGCAGGCTCCCTGCTAAGCAGGGAGCCCAACGTGGGGCTCGATCCCAGAACCCTGGGATCATGCCCTGAGCCAAAGGCAGACGCTTTAGGACTGAGCCACCCAGGCGCCCCTCAATCTCATCACTTCTATCACTTCTATGTCTCAGAACCTCCAAAAGGAAGAACACACACAGGGAGAATGTTACTCACTCACTGATACTGGTCTTTATATCCAATTTTTCTCACTTGACATCCTGAGGAAGGTAGAGAACCACTGATTTCAATGAAGAGGGAAAAGAAGAGGATGATTACACGATTGGGTTCACTTGTCTTTCTTTTGCATTGTGCTATTTGAGAATAAGGACCATGCTGACCGGAGATAAGAAGTCAAGTTTACATCCTTCTAGGTTTCTTCTTTGTCCAAAGGGAAGTTTCCATCATTGTCATTCTCTCTAGAGGCTTAGGTCAATCAGAACTTTTTAAAACATGGGAAGGTAGAGTGGGTGATCGTCCATGACTTTTCCTACCTCATTAAGACATCCTCAGAACAAACAAGAGTGTAAAGAGAGATCAGCAATCCATTGCTAATTCTACATCTATTGTATATTGGATTTTCCACATATCCTGAGGTTTATTTCTAGATGTCTATACTTGTTTGTCTGTTCTTATTACAACATTATCTCATTTTGTTCATTGTAGTATTGTAGCAAGTGTTGATATTTAAGAGAGAAAGTCATCCTTAATTTTTATTCTTCTCCTTGAAGGGTGTCCTAGCCATTTACCGTATGAGTTCAGTCATCTCATTAAATGTCATGGAAACTTCTGGCCAGTGGTTTTACTTGACCTGTAGATTAATTTGGTTGGAATATCCATCTTTGTGATTTAGAGTTTTCTCATTAGTGAACATGGTATGTATTTATTTATTTCCAGCACACATTTAATGCAAAAAACAGTTTCATTTGCTTGAAATAATTCTAATATTATTTTGTTGTCTACTTTATGCATCTCTAGTCTTATTTTTTTAATTCCCTATAGTCTACATTTTTTATATTCAATCAGGTGAATTTCTCTAATTGAACATACTCATTTTCAGTCTTTTAGATCTATTTAGGGTTATATAACTATCTTTAAAAGGACAGATAACTTTAACTGCATGCAGTAAATTCTGTTAAATAGTGCTTCCTTAGTCATTTAATAAAAACTCTTTTATAAATTCCATTAAGATTTTCCTTTGAACTCATGGGTTATGCAGGAATGCATTATTTATCTCCAAGATATCTAAGGTTGTCTTCTCTTTTTGTAGCTAATTTCACATTTATTTTCATTATAATCAGGTAGATTCAGTGTCTTGCTGTAAGAGCGTGTGTGTTCCTCTGTCTTTCTAGACAAATAACCCCCCGCACTCTGCATATGCAGCAGTGTTTTTCAGCTTCGTTAAGCCAAGAAAGCTACCTCAGCACCTCGCTTTAAACCAAGAAACTAGCTTCTGTCCTCTTTCTTCTACAGAGACCTCTTAGTTTTTATCGTAGAAATCTCTTAGTTTTTATCATCCCATGGGAGTGGTGCTTAAAAGTAGCGCAGTACACCGGAACCATATAAACCAATTTGGTAAGGCTTGGCCTCAGCCCCACTCATCATTTTGTATTTTCGGTCCACTTACAGTCTGGGGAAATAGTTAACTTTTTAGTCACCTGGTTATGACATTTATCATTTCTTTCTTTTAAAAAACACTTCAGCTATAATCACTAGGTATTTAGAGTATAAATAGGTACTTCAAATTATGAACGTAGCGTATTGCCTGGCAATCCTAGGTATCAGTCGTTCCTGCACCAAGCATCCGAGATAGATGCTGTTATTACTTGGGGTAGAGAAACAATCCCACAGAAGTTGAGAGACCTGCCAATCAGCCTTCATTAAACCAGTTGAAGAGAAGATGCTCTCACTCACAAAAACATTTTCATGTAAATGTTTGAAAAAATGTTTGATTTTGACAGTTTAAAAAATCATTTTTTTAAAAAATTACTTTTTGCAATTCTGAAACTCTAGCTTGTCACAGCCAGTAAAATGCCAAGATTAAAAGTCTGTTTCTAGCCTTCTGAACCCTTTCCTAGGCTTGAGTAAACCTTTACAAACACACATATGTGGTGCTTATTTTTTTGCTTTTTTAATTTTTATTTTTTTAAAGATTGATTTATTAATTTGAGAGAGAGAGAGCATGAATGGGAGGGGCAGAGGGAGAGGGAGAAGGTGAGAGAGAGAGAGAATCTGAGGCAGACTGCATGCTGACTGTAGTGCCCAGAGTCAGACATGGGGCTCGATCCTGTGATGCTGAGATCATGACCTGTGCCAAAACCAAGACGCCCAACTGACTATGCCACCCATGGGCCCTGTAGTGCTAATTAAAAAAAAAAAAGGGACCTTAATTTATGTATGTGCTACAACCTATTTTTCTTACTGTGTTATGAATATTCTTTGGGGCACATTGATCTAACTCACTTCTTTTCATTAGCTGCATGACATTCCATAGAATGGATATAGAAAATGTTATAAATCATTTTGTTGATGGATATGTGGGATTTTATAAGGTTTTAAGAAATTATATTTAATATTATTAAATTCTTCCAATAAAATCTATGTAGCCAACTCATTGCCTTTAACTTGATCCTCAGTTGCTTTCTTTACAATTTTATGCCATTTCTAGTCCTATTTATACCACTTGCACTCATGAGAGATCAAAGAAAATAATAAAAACATCATGCCTCAAAATAATTTATGATTTTTTTCCTCAAAATCTTTCTACCTAGAATGGAAGAAGCTTCCCGAATTCTAATTTCTGAAAGAATGGCTTTTTCGTTGTATTATGAATTGTATTTCAGTACAGGGGAGTTTTCTAGGAATGATTATTTTTCATGACTTGTCAAATTTGGCCAGTCTAAATTTATTAGGAAATGCTGTAAAGGTCTCTGGGTCATGCAGTCCAAATTTCCCATTTCATTTCACAAGGCAGTATATGCTTTGCAGGCAGGGTAGCCGTTTCCAACTACTGATCTGAAGAGAGGGGAAATTAGCTCACATGAGCACACAATTAAAAACAGCCTTCTGAAGGCTAAATGTGGTTAAAAATTGATTAACTGAAAAATAATGTCTTAGATATGAATTCCTTGTGCCCTTGACCTTCATTACTTAACGTTATCATTTTCTTGACTCCCTTTGTAAGATTCACCGAAATTATTGCTTCTAGAAGCATGCACGGAAAATGATTTCAGATTTGAAAAATAATTTTTATATAACAATGGCAATATTTCATGAACAGCCACCCTAAGTTTTAGATGTGACTTTTAGCTCACAAACACAACGTGAGCCACATAACAGAAGGGTGTCAGAATGAGAAAATAAACTCTGGATATCCAGCTTCACCAATGCAAGCAATAAGATACATCATTAATGCTGAATTTAAAAAGCAATAATATAAAATTAGAGAAGGTATCAATCCTTTAATTTAGTTGAGCTATAATTATATAATGAGAACTTTGGCTCTTTTGAAACAATTTGAAAACAGTGCTGGGCTCTCTGTGGCTTGGACCAATGCATCTATTCATTCCAAGACTTGATTTCCTGTTCAGTTTAGCATACCATTAGTTGAAGGTAATTGTTGAGAGGATACTCTGTTACAAAAGCTACAGAACTCTCAATCATTTCAGGGCGGGATAGGTGCCCTGAATAAAGGATCCTATTTCCCTAGTGTCCCTCATTATGTTTGTCTCTTCACACAATTGTGTGATTGTATACTGCTAAATAGTTATTTGGTGGTAATGGTGCATTTCAAATTGGTGACTCAAATAACAAGAATGGAGGAAAAAAGAGGAGAGAGTGTGATCTTCTCCGAGCTATACACCTGTGAGTTTCAACTGAGTCAATCTGGGAACAGAATCCCATAGTAATAATTTCAAGACCTTTTGCAATGACTGAGTGAAACAATTCTGTGAAGAAAATATTTGAAAAAATATTTAGATACTATAAAATCTAAACTCTATTTACCTAGACCACAGTTACTGTCTTCCTAGCTATGCAACTTTGTTTCTTCTTTTCTACACACTCAGTTCTTTGAATTGTGGAAGCAAGCAAGAGCCTCATCCGCCTGTCTTTTTTCAAAGAGGGAGTGTGATCTCCTGGATTGACATCTCTTTAAATTGTGTCTTCCAGTTTAAATAGAGAGGGAAAAAAAAACGTTTTCCCAAAGTAGATGCAGAAATCTTGCCCCTTTCCGTGTATGAGCTCCGACACATTGTAGGGATATAGCAGTAGGGAATGTATGCTTCTTACATTTGCTCTTTTTTTTTTTTAATCACCCTGCATTTAGTTATATAGATTGTTCTATAATTAGCAGACATTATGCAATTTGGCAAATAGCATGAATTAAATATTGCCTTAAACAAGTGGGTCTTGAGTATTGAAATATTCTTCATATCCTTCGGTGAAATTTTATCTGAGCTCTATGTGAATGAATACCTATGAGGAAAGCAGCTGAAGTTAAAAGCAATAAATATGTAGTTTATAGTTTATAGAGTCGCCTAGCAACCAAAGGATTGAGAAGAGAACATGTTTCCTTTAGCCCTCCAGTATCTTGAAAATACTAATATGAATGTGAGATCCAGGAAAGAAAAGGTGAAACTTTAAAAATTTTTCAGACTAGTCTATGAATGACATGAGAAAACATCCTGTTTGAGAATGGAAAGGTAACTACAAAAAAAAAAAAGGCACTTCTTCACTTGCAGAAGGCAAGACATGGATGTGATTTCATCAGATAGAGTTGATTGATTCATTGTCTTTGACCAGCATCATGATAAATGTGTCTGTCAATCAAATCTCAAACCTAAGGCTCAGTTTCTACTCTCTTCAGTTCAACTTAACAGCACTCACCTGTCTGGCAGATTAGTAGCGTGGGGTGCACCAACTTAAACGTCAGGAACCATCTTGTAAAGTATCAAATAGTCTAAACCTGTTAATATGTGAACATGGCACTCCAATTATTCATTTGATTTAACCTATTCCCATTTAAATCGAAGGTTGAAATGCCTTTCTGTGTATTAACAAGCTGCTCTGCAAGAAAAGAATTACCAAAATGCAGAGTTTTTATTTCCTCTCCTCGGTCTGTCTGCAAAGATATGGCAGTGAGTCACGCATAGGAGGCTTATTTATACTTGCATGTTACACAGAATTTCCCAAAATGTACTCATCTGCAAATGTTTTTTCCAGCGTTGCAAACAATTACCTTGCCCAGAACAATGGTGCATCTGTGTCCTAGAGTTCAGTCACCTGAAGAAGTAATAATGTTATAAATTGCCCAGTGATGAACTTACGGACTGAAAATTAAGAAACTTAATAAAAAAATATCATTACATTTCAAGAGCAGTTGGAAGAGAGAAAATTCATTTGAAATCCAGACTGAAGTCAGATTTTTCTACCTGAATGTATATATTTTTTTCACCAGCAAACTCAGTAATTCAAACTCAAATAGTAAAATGGTAGAGAAGTTTATGCAAAATATGGCAGAGAGTCGGCCTGTCTCTCAAGTGAGCTGCTGTGTTCTCTAGGGTCAAGCATCTGTGGATAAGAATTGCATCAAAATAGCTAAATGACGAGAGCAGATCTTTAGTGAAGGAAGAGTAAAGGGGAAAAGAGGTGCAGGCTGAAGGTGTGCTGTGTGTTAATTTTCACTAATATAACAAAACTGTAGACATCCCTTAAATATAAGAGTAAAACACACTAACACCACCAGAAATTATAAATAGAATGTCGGGAGTGAGAGGCCTCACATCTACTCCTAGGTCACCTTGGGAAAAACAGCAATTTAGGGTCTTTCTACTTGGTAAAAACATAAGGGGCTGGGCTAGGTGAACCCTAATACCCCTAAATCATTACGATTGCATTCTGTAAATCACCAGAGTAAGATACTAAAAAATACCAAATTATATGATTAGCAAAACTACCTTTTAAAAAATTACAAAATAAATTACTATTCATTATTTTTATCCATTATATTTTATCCATTTACCCTTTACAAAGAATGCAACTAGTTACTAATATTCTTTCCATTGGAAAAAAAAAGCTGCAAATAACCTGATTTATTTTATGCTTGTACTTAATTTTATTTATACCGTATGGTCTTTAAAATAAGAGAGAGAGACAGAGAAAGGGAGAGAGGGAAAGAGACAGAGAGAGGTCCTGAAGAAGAGAAATCCAAGACACTGACAGTCTTTAGGTATCATTATGTCATGTAAGTTCTGGATTCATTTATAATATATACCATAAGAAACACACACAAAGACGAATCATCTTTCAGAAAAGGCAATTTTTATGACCCATCTTCCTTACACAGAGAAATTATCTACCGTAACTACCAGCTAAGACCATAGGATTAAAACAAACAAAACTGACTTCTATGCGATTTTTTGGATTGCTTTAAGGACATAGCAATATTTCATCAATTTGAAAGCCATTTTTTTCCTGAATTAGGGGATGACAAAAATATAATTTTTCTGTAAAAATGCTGTATGCCATTTGTGCTACTGAAAAGTGTACAGGGTCCCCATTATTCTGCATTACAAGTCAGGTCCCGACTCAAATAGCTTCCAAGGTGGTCTCTGTGCTTCTCCCAGGAGTCCATTTTATTTTATTTTATTTTTTTCTGAATCTAGATTAAACATTTTAATTAAGCCATCACATAACAATGAATTAAGGAATAGATTTTTTTTGTTGTTGTTGTTGTTTCTAACCACTAAGTTTGGGGGGTGATTTTTTTTCTAATAATAATTTTTCATTATGTTATGTTAGTCACCAAACAGTACATCTGTAGTTTTTGATGTAAAGTTCCATGATTCATTGTTTGCGTATAACACCCAGTGCACCATGCAATACGTGCCCTCCTTAATACCCATCACCAGCCTATCCCAGTCCCCCATCCACCTCCCCTCTGAAGCCCTCAGTTTGTTTCCCAGTGTCCACAGTCTCTCATACCCTATGGTTTCACTCATTTATGGAACATAAGAAATAGCAGGAAGATCGGTAGGAGAAGGAAGGGAAGAATGAAGGGGGGGGTAAACAGGAGTCCATTTTAAAGGGAACATTTAGACAAAAGGGCCTTTAGGTAATTGCATTTAAATAAGAATCAGATTTATTCCTAAGAGGGTGATGTACCTTTGTCAGATTCAAGGGAAGACCAACTGCGGACCAGGTTTCAGATGCAGGATTAGAGAATCTTTCGCTCAGTTCTGTGATCTGATGGTGCCAGGATTTGTCTCGTTCCTGTAACTATGATCCATTCAGTAGACCTGAACTTGTGCATAAACATCATTGTTCCCGCCTTCACCCAGCACGCAGTAACTAGATCATTAGTGGAACTCCCTTAGAGTGACAAAAGCCCTTTTCCATCTTTAAGCAGACAGCCCTAAAGGAAAAGGCTTTTTATTTTTTTCCAGCAATGCAATCTACATGTACAGAAAAGTATGATATATATATGTGTGTGTATATATATATATATATATATACACACACATGCCACTGACCAAAGGGCTATCATGAGCTCTCATTTTACTTATTTTCAATGGGCCATTTAGAATTAATCCAAACAAACCCTGGAAAAGTTATGGAAACATAAGAATTGTATTTCTGGCGATTTTGAAATCTTCCAGCTCATGGAGAAGGAATTCATATTTAAGAATATTTTGCACAATATCCCAGGATAATAAATCAGTATTCTCTCCCAAACTCTAGCAGAAACTAAATTAAAAGGTTGAATACCTTTATCCAAAATAAATGGTAGCAACCCAGTACCTTTCAGAAGTGTTTACAACTGACCTTCCTTTTGGACGCTTTGGTGATTGATTTGAGATTCAACAGTAGGTAAACACTGTGCTATTAGCAGACCTGGTCTGCATTTAGACACGCACCAGCGTCTGCACAGCTACAGCTAGAGGGATATCGTGTCTTTAAAAGTTACCCGGAAACCTCATGAAGTTGAAGAAAAACTCACTCAAAAGGATTTGGTGGTGAGAGCCAGGGTCTATGAACTACTTTCTTCCAAGGAGATGCCTCAACACTGCTGATAAGCGAGAGGCACATTTCTAGACATTTGAAACACAAGACACTTGTGATGAGTTGACAGTAAGTTGCTAAATAGCCATAAGTATAACGAAAAGGGTAGAAATTGCAAGTATTTTTTGATTTCCTTGCTTTCCTGGAAGAACACTAGGATCATCATGACTGTGGTAAATGAGGTGTCTGCGACGTGATTTGTGCTGGATGGAATGCCCTCCCCCCAACCCCACTGCAGAATTGTCATCATCCCAGTCCTCTTCACAGCAATATATGCATGCAGCACATGTCTGTAGCATTTTATAGTTCATTTTATTTAATCCTCAGAATCGTCCTGGGAACAAAACAGGCAAGGAGGAGTGGAAGAAAGAAACAAGGGTGAGGTGAAATGCATAAGGCCTGGGTTTGAATCCATTATTATCCTTGTAAGTTTGGGGAAATTACCTAGCCTTTGTAAACCTCCATATCCCAATATTTACACTGTAATAAATACTATTCACCTTGGAGAGTTGCTACGGCCATTGGTGTGTAGGAAATGGAAATTTGGAATGGTTCACGTTTTACAGATGATGACGTTCCAATCAAGAAAAGTTAGGTGACTTGTGTAAGGTCACACAACTGAATGACAGAACTAGACAAGAATGCAGGAGTTCAAGAGTCTAAGAATTCCACTTTCATGTTCACTGCGGTTCTCGTCAGAGCTCTCAGACCCAAAAAACCTCTGCTCCGACACCTCCGAGAGTAAGAGTTAGTCTTCCAACCCCTAGCATCCTCTCCTTTCTCCTAACTCCTAAAGTACAATCTGTGTACCTTTTGGGGACCTAGGACCACATGTATGATAAATGATAGGTGAATTGATAAATGGTAGGTGGATGGATATAGAGATAGTGAGAAAGAGATTTTCTTTCCTTCAATATACAGTAAATCCCTCAAAGACAAGGAAACATACTTATGTTTATAATGTATCTGCTCAATATTTTTGTGATGCTTTCCTTCTGAGAAGTTTTCTATCTATAGAGGGTAATTTAAAATTGGATTTTGACATACATTATTTTTCTTATTTTTAAGATAAGACTGATAGAGATATGGTCAACAAGTGACATAAAATTGTCTATTCAATATTGCCAAGAAAATAGAAATTGTAGTGCATTTCACTATGAATGGTGATGATTCAGACTCCCCAATATAGAGGGCCCCCTCCCAGTGGCTGATGTATCCTTCCATAATAATGCACACCAAACAGGATGAATAATGGCCTCTGAAAAGAAAAGCACTCACACTCATGATAAACCTTTTACTGTCATGTCTTTGGATTGATTTAAATTCTTCAGGCCCAGAGACCAGTATTAACCCTAAGCATGACATTGAGCCTGAACATCTTATTAAAATCTTCTTAATGTTTTAGATTTGGCAACAGCTTTTGGTTCCCATAAAGTTCAATAATTGGACTTATCCGAATTTTTTTTTTTTTGCATACATCAATATTGAAAAGAGTTTCATAGACATTTGGTCCATATGCAAATCATTCAGAGTGAACTTCCCAGACGATTATACAAGGTTTCTTCACAGTCATTCTTAACTACCTATGCCACTTTATCACTGAAGCCAAATAGTTATACCTGGAGCCTGAGGAAAGATTATTTTTTATTTTGTATTTGCCCCAATTCAAGTTCTGCTTGAATATCCAAAACAGCTAATTAGCCTTCTTCTCATAATAATTACTAAAAAATATGAAGATAATTATTAAAATAACCTTAAGCTCTAGGATATTTTAACAAGTCAGATGCCGTTCAGCATCCAGTATAATTACCCCAATTTTTATTGAATTGCAGCAAATATATCTGCACCCTGTTCGTGCTCCCCTATAATCATTACTAAGCTTAAAAGAACTGAAGCTAAACTCTACTCAGGTTCAACATATGCACCCAGCTCAATATAATTCAGAAGTGGGGGAGTTCTTCCTGTTTGCTAAGGTTTTTTTCGGGGGGTAGGAATCATATTGAGATTCTCATTGCTTTTGTTTTGCTATAAATTTTACTTTCCTAATATATAATCGGATTTCCATTTAAAAATCATCCCTCTAACCCGTTTCTAATAAGTCCTTTCTCTATGGATTAATGAAATATATGTGGCCACATCAACATAAAAGTTGGGAAACACGTTTAGTTTATTTCTTCAACTTTAAAACGATGGCAAATATTGAATACCCCTTCACATGAGCGTGCATTCATTATGCGATGCATATAATAGAGATAAATCTGAAGTAAGTATCCCCTTTACTTTGCAGGGAACTTTTTAAATGATAGAAGAATAGCAACCCAGCCTCAACCATGCTTCACTGACCTAGATCCAACATAAATCAAAGCATTTAACCAGTTTATCAGAATTCAGTACATCTGAATATACTGTCAGTGCCCAGTACAATGGCAACATGTGAGTAAATTGTGGTGAAAAGCGGGGTTATAGGGATAGATGAACTGGGGTCTGCTAGGCAAAATATTGAGAAAGTTGTATGATTGTAATTTTACGTTGTTGAAGACTTTAACACTCTTAGGGAATGGCCATACATGTGTACGTGTCAGACAAATCAGAATCCCACTCTTATTCAAGCAAAGCAAAATGTTTACAAGTTTTGGTGATTCTAGACAAAGTCTCTTTTGCAACCTCTTATATCTTTAATAAAATTTAGATAGAACTGAAAATTTCTTGAAGTGGCTAGGCTTCAACTTGGCATTTGATTAGTAATGCCTGGATAAAACTACCTTGATACATGAAGGGATTTAATTTTCACAAAGAATGTTTATTTCCTGTATTTTTTCCTCTTTTATTTTACCAATCCATAAGATGTTAAATAGCTATCTTTTTCACAAAGTGTAGGTTTTTGCCTTGCCTTTTGCTTGTCCCTGGTCCTCTTTCTCCAATATTTAGATTGGCTTCTGGCCTTTCATCATTGTTCCCAAGTGTGATGGTCTCACACTCGTTCCCTCCTTTCCATGTCTTTGCTCCTGGTGAATCTCTGTGTAAGCCAGTTTCCTCTTCAGGGCTCCCATGAAATTGCCCCACTCCATCCCTTAGCACGACACAGAATTTTCATTCTATTCTTTTATATGTCTTATTCTTTAGTCTTTGTGACTATTTCATGTGTTTCCTCCAACTACATTGTAAGAATTTGCAGGTAAGGACCTTGTCTTTTGCGCCTTCTATGTCCCTCAGATGGTCTAACACATGCTAAACATGTAATATATGTCTGATAAACAGAGTATTTCATGCCTCGGGGAGGAGTCAACAAGAACAATAGCAGGGTTATTACTTAATCTCCAGGGTACCAAGCTCAACACCCTGTTTTGCTTAGAAATAGTGTTGTGGAGAACCATGTAAATCCATGTGCCTGATTTTGTATCTTACATATGTGTTTACATGAAAACATTTTTACATATGTATAAAGAGGGAATAAATACTGGAGTTTGTTTACGTAAAAAATAGAAGTGTGGGAACAATATTTGCTATAATTTTCCAGACTGTTTGCTTGTGCTTAAGGCCATTTCTACCCAGCTTTTAAAAACAAGGCATTCTATTTCTGTTAGTGACAACAGGTCTAAACACAGCAAGGAGAAGAAAAAAAAACCTATGTAACTCATATTAATGAATCAATTAGTATGTGTATGATGGATGCAGTCTCAATTTCACAGGCAGCTACTTGTCCTGTCCAGAGTCCTATCAGTCTGCTACCATCCATCATGAGTCAACAGTGAAAACAGGGAAAGGAATATTCTAGACCATCAGTCAATTTTGACTACTATGGTTTCACATCTGTCTGGTTTATTTTGTAGTAGTTGATACTCCTGTACTTTTGTTACTGTCTGACATTAGAGCAGGTATAGCTGGAACAAAAAAGTAGCAACATCCGTGCAAATCCCACACTCTAATATATGGTTGTGTGTGACCAGACAGGAAGGCTATTGTTGGCACCTAACCTCAGTAAACACTTAGTAGGTAAGCTGATTTATTCACAATGCTTTATGATCTGTTGGGTGTTTATTCCCTTTTCCAAAACTGTGTGTGAATATGTGTGGGACATATATTCACATTGGCAGTAATAGTACTCCACGATGTATCAACATGTATCATGATTCTCATTCGTTTCAGAATTGCTAACCACAAGGATAAGGTGTATCTGAAAGGACAAGTAAGAGAACTACCTTTTGAAGTGTGTTTCTCAGCTCTCATGGCATCCTACCACAAATGTTCCTTATGTCACAACTGAGCTATTCTTTTCTCTCACTCCCTCATGACCGACCTCCCTACATTGTCCCAACTTCCCAACACAGCCACCTTCCCATTTCAAGTCTCCTAAACATGATAAACTTCCTGTTGGTGAAACTTGTCCTCCTACAATCACCAAAACCCAGACATTTTTAGAAAATCCAGAAGACCCAATAGTTGTGACCTTTCCCTTGAAGACTCAAATCCTTTGCTTTGATTAAAGCCTCAACCTTGGGGCACCTGGGTGGCTCAGTTGGTTAAGCGTCTGCCTTCGGCTCAGGTCATGATCCCAGGGTTCTGGGATCGAGCCCCGTGTTGGCTTCCCTGCTCAGCGGAGAGCCTGCTTCTTCCTTTCCTTTTGCTGCTCCCCCTGCTTATGCTCTCTCTCTGTCAAATAAATAAATAAATAAAATCTTAAAAAAAAAAAAATAAAAACCTCAACCTTGCCCTCCCTCTTCACATCATAATTGTTCCAGCAAATGTGAATGCAGTATGAATATCTGGCTTGATGTGGTAACGCTTGTTCTTTGTCCATGGGGATAAAGGTTATCCACCTGCCCGCACTGAACTCAAGAGGCAGCATGAGTGTCTCTGTGTGTCCCAGACCCCCACCCTCACCCCACCACCATGTCCTGCTGGTACTCTCCCCTCTACCTCATACTGTCTTGGGGTACTTTTGGAGAGGAGCAAATCTGCAGAACGGGCTACTGCACCTAATAGAATGAGAAGGTATGTTTCAGACTGTAGTATCCAGTGTGCCCAGCACATGGTATCCAGAAGAATGCAATGAATGTGGAGGGAAGACTCTCTCAATACCAGTATGCAGCCTCCAAGCAGTAAGTGGGAAAGACGAGTGTTATCTCGCCACCATCTCAGTTGCGCTTGATGGGAAAAATGGTACCCAACAGCTCCCAGAAGAGCGCCTGACACAAATGTGCAGTAAAATTGTTTTGACCAATTCGGCAGTTTGATATGTTGATTAGCTGATGCCTGCCGAGGACTGGGGCTTTGCTTTACTGGAAGCCGTCAAGGGGGAATAGGGAAAATACCGTTTGGAGTTCAGGCAGCATGAATCCTAGCTCTTCTGATGGATTAATATGAGTTCTTGGACAATTTCCTTATTGATGCTGGTCACAACTTACTTTTTCCTGCAACTACAAAGGGGGAGTAAAAGAATGTTTCTATCACACAGTTGATGTGAGAATCAAAGAGTCTAAAAACTACCTAGCATAATGCCCAATTAGATATTGCTGTGGCTACGTCCCTACCACCTCCCCTTGAGACTGCCCACCAAGGAAGCTGTCCTGACCCACACATTGACCTTCACTGCCTGCCTTCCTGGCTATAGCAGTAACCTCTTATTGATCCTCCATTTGTGTGTGTTGTCTTACTGTCAGTTCACCTCCACTCATTTTTTTTATTCCAAAACTATTTATGACATGCCTTTTATGCAAAGGAATGGACTGTCCTCATGGACTATTTCTTCTGAAGTGCCTGGAAACCCTGATATGAACTTCTGACTGGCTGGCCATTTCTGCAGGTATTGGTTTTGGCCACTACCTGCAGTTCCCTGTCACCTCCCGACCACATCCCACTCCACGTGTCTGTCCCTCTACCCAGGGTCTATCTGAGCCCGAGTGGTGTGTGTGTGGCTTACAGTGGTGTCCTCGTTCTCTCCCCTGTCCACTGTAGTGCACAGGATGGTACTTCAGACCATCCATCCTTCAGGCACTCAGTACACTTTTTGTCACCTAACAGTCTCAACATTTGTTTTATTTTTTGTAATTCTAAGATGGTTCTCCAAGATTTTCTGCCTTAGTCTCCAGGACTATGAATACAAGGAGATATATCACTCCCATGATCATGTTACATGATATGGCAAAGGGATTTGAGAGGCATTGAGGCTACCAATCAGCTGAGTTTGAGTTGAGCCAGGGGGAAATTATCTGGATGAGTCTAACCTAATCATAGGAACCATTTAAAAGTGGAACATTCCCACCCCCAAAATAAATAAATATTTTTTAAAAATTTTATTGATTTATTTTAGAGAGAGATGAGAGACGGCATGAACAGGGGCGGGGTAGCAGGATAAGAGGAGAGAGAATCTCAAGAAGACTCCCCACTGAGCTCCCCAATAAATAAATAAATCTTTAAAAAAGGGGCACCTGGGTGGCTCCGTGGGTTAACCGTCTGACTCTTGATTTTGGCTCAAGTCATGATCTCATGGTCTTGGGATGAGGCCTGTGTTGGGCTCTGAGCTCAGCGGGGAGTCTGCTTGGGATTCTCTCTCTCTCCTCTCCCTTTCTCTCTGCCCCTCCCCCAACTCAAGCTCACGCACATGTGTGCATGTGTGTCCTTTCTCTCTCTCAAGTAAATAAATACATCTTTTAAAAAAAAGTGAAAGTGGAAATTTTTCTCAAGCTGCTGATAAAAATCAGAGATTTTAAGGATGAGAAGAAATGCAGCTGACCCCTAGGAGCAGAGAACAGGCCTGCTGGTAGCCAGCAAGAAAACAGGGACATTTGTCCTGCAACCGTAAGGAATTAAATCCAACCAACAACCTGAATGAGCTTGAAAGAGGACCCTTCCCCAGAGCCTCCAGGTGAGAGATCAGGCTGCCATCTTGAATTATTCTTGTGAGACCTAAGCAGCAATCCCTCTGAGCTTGACTGGATTTCTGACCTACGGAATCATGAGATCATTAAGTGGGTTTGTTTTAAGATACTAAGTCGGTGGTGATTTTTTACACTCATTAGAAAACTAACAGCAGTGTCCCTTCCCCTCATCATTTACAGTAGTCTGTTTATCACTGGTTTTCAACCATTGAATTATAATGTCTCTTGGCACAGTTTCTTCATTTTTTTTCCTGCTTATAATTCACTTAACTTCTTTTATCTATGGATCTATAGGGGTTTTTTTTTATCAGATTTGAATTTTTTTCCACGATTTCTTCAAATATTTCTTTTGTCCCTTTATTTCTTCCTTCTCCTTTTGAGACTAATTATACAAATATTTTGGCTACTGGTTGCTACCCCAAAATGCACTGATGAGTATTTTTCAGTCTATTTTTTATTCCTGTAGTATATTTGAAATAATTCTTAAAACTGGGTGGTATATATTACTATGTTATCAAGTAGACTGATTTTTTCTGTAGTGTCCACCCTGCTAGCAATCCCATCCAGTTTTATTTTCATTTCAGATATTTTATTTTTCATCTTAGGTGTTAAATATGGGTCTTTTTTATATCTTCTGTCTCTTCATGATGTTCTTTCCTTCCTCTACCTTCCTGAACACGTGAAGTACATTTATAATTGCTGTTTTAACATCCTGGTCTACTGATTGCCATCTCTTTTATTTTTGGCTCTGTTTCTATTAATTGTTTTTTTTTTCTTTTGGTTATGGGTTATGTTTTCTACTTTTATGCAGGCTTGTTAACTTTTGTTTGGATACTAGAAATTATGGGTTTTACATTGTTGGGTGCTGGATTTTTTTTTCAATTATTTTTGGGCTTTTTGCTGTGTGCAGTTATGTTAGTTGGAATTAGTTTGATTCTTTCCAAGATGCTTTTAAACTGTGCTAAGACTGGTCCAATACCACCTTTAGCCTGGGTCTCTTTGACACCACTCCTTAGGCAGGGCTTTTCTGAGGACACTATGCAATCTTCCCATGTATTAGGAGATCTTCTCATCCTGTCTGGCAGGAATACAAAATATTACAAGCTCAGTCTCCAATGATTGTCTCAACTATTTCTTTCCAGTGATTCTTTCCCAACTCTATCTCCTTACACATGTGTATAGATGAGCCCATAGCCAAAGACTCAAGAGGCACTCTCTTCAGATTTCTAAAGCTTACTCTCCCTATTTGTGCATCAACCTTCTCTCTGGTACTATGTCCTGAAAATCCTTCCCATAACTCTGAACTCTATCTCTCAACTCAGTGAGACCACCAGGTGCTTTTTGGGTTTCCCCTCCCTGATCTGCATGCTGGAAGCTCTTACCCTGCTGTGAGTTGAAGCACTTGTAGGGCTCATCTGGCTCATTCTCCTTCTTCTGGGAATCAGTGTTCTGTGCTGCTTGTTTTCCAATAAATGAAACCCATTGTTCACATATTCGGCCTGGTTTTCTACTTACGTAACGCATGAGGGTAAATTCAAGCTCTGTTATCTGATTATAGAATCAAGTGGTAGTTGTAGGCACCCAGTATTCATAAACTCAAGGACCACCTACTAAAAAGCCTACAAAGGCCAGGCAAGTAATGCAAATGACTTAAGGGGTGTCAGCAGAAAAGAGCAGGGCTTTGGCTAATAATTTGTACTTAAAATACAAAGCACGGGGCAAAAAAAATTATGTCGTGCAATGTAGTAGGCCACCATTTTATGCATTCAGTTCTGTACCCTTTCTTTCCATCTCTCCTTTGAGTGCAAATCAAAACTATTAGAAATTCCTCTCTTGCAAACCTCTCATAGGATATGGATGTTTATAGTGTGCATTTAATTCAGTACCTTAAAGGATGTTTGCATTTTTCACCTCAACTATAATTATGTAGTCTTTCTTTTCAGAAAAATTGGGAATTTCAGCCAAAATTTGAGGAAGGTCTTTATGGGAAATGGCTTATAAGAGTGGAATGGGGGGGTGAGAAGAAAGCAGAGTTGAAAAATGGACAAAACTCCAGTACAAACTCTGAAACTCACTCTTATTTTATCCTGAACAATAGAATCAGAAGTACAATGACTCAATGCTAGACATTATAACATGAGCAGTGATAGTTGTAATTACTTTTCAGAAGATCACTGCAGTCTTCCAGCTAACTGGTGGATCCAACCAAGTCTCGAGAACTAAAATATAAATGTGCGTTCACAAGTTCTAAATGCATGTTTATAGTTACTCATACCTTTGTTTAAAATTCACTGCATACAAGATACTTTCAGTAATATGTCAAATGCTGCTATAAAAACCCTGTATCTTGAAAAAAGTCGTAATTAAAAAAAAACACAAGGAAGTGGGTAGCTGTTGTTCACAAACATCCTTAAAATTTGGTTAATATTTTTATCTCTCCTTAACACGCACATGGTAACTAAACCACAAAACGATGATCTGGGTGCCTATTATCTGGCTGCCTATTCCTGCCTAACAATACAACAAAGGCAACAACAAAGCCAGGACCAAATGTAGGACCTCATGCTCCGTGGAGTCACCAACTCACTCAACTTCTGGAGGAATGAAAAGACACACGGTAAAATTATCTGAGAAACATACCCAGAATGGTAGATTTGATTAATCAAATTCTGTGAACTGGAAAGGCATTTTTACATCTCAGGAACTTTGTGGGGGATTTTGAGGAAATAATACTGTCCAGTTTCTCCACCACCACCCCGGAAAATGAAAAACTTGATGTTTTGCATACTTCAACCTAAAAGAATAAATTGGTGAGAGAAATGCAGTTCTCAAGTAAGAATACCTGAGGGAACATATAATCCAACAGATAAATGATCAGTAACCACCGAATTCTCACTATGAGAAACTATTTGTCTAATTAGTGCTGTACGTCCCATTGTTTCCATATAAAGGTTACTCGATGCAAGTGGCAAAAAAAAAAAAAAATCATTCATTTCAATAGCTCTATGCAAATTATTTTTTAAAACCACCAAGTGAAAATGAAGCCTAAGCCTTCTCAGACATAAAACAAATTTAATCGTATACCAATAGTCATTATTTTAACCCAGCCAAGACCTTCCCCAGGGCTAATCTTAGGAGAAGTTGAGAGTACTTGGTGTGATTTAAGAGCAATCAAATACCACCAACCATTCTAACAAATTCTTAAGAAGCTAGTCATATAATTTCCTACAATCCACCAATTGGAAAATCATGTTAATTAGCTAGTGTGATGTGTATTTTAAAGATGAGGTATTTATTGAAAGTGTTAAAGACTGGAGAATGACGCAGGGCTTACTATGAATTATTTTAATTAGATTTCAGAGATATCCCCATTTCCCTCATCTATTCAGTAATGAAGCCCTGTTGATCCCTTTGTGAATTCTTTCTTTTTTCTTCTTTTTTTTTTTTCTTTTTTGGCTCCATTCCCATTCAAATGCTCCAGTTTAGACCTTCATCGTTTCTCATCTAGATTACTACAACAATTTGCTAAAGCCTTACCATACCCCAATCCTGTTTTGTCCTAGCCATGTATTATAATATGATGTGTCTTCATTTAAAATCTTTTAATGACTGCCTAATACAAATGGATAAAGTGCAGTTGTTTAATGAAGATTCTAAGACCCTTAATATCAGGTGACTGACTACCTTTCTCAATCCATCTCTCACCACTAGCCAAATGCTCCAGCCAAAACCCAACTAACTAGTCCCCAGAATAGCTCCTGTCAGCAAAGATCCTTAGTTATGTATTGCCATTTCCCTACAAAAAATTCTCCATCTAGCTCCCCATATACCACATTGACCCTGGCCATTTAGTCCATTGACGGAGTAGTTAACTCCTACTTATCTTTCAGTACCCAGCATGGATCTCACCTCTTTGAATCCTTCCTCGTAATGTCCCAGGGCACCCCACTGTTATGGGAAATTATCTTCCTACACCCATAGCCTTCGGCACATAGTCCCATAATAGTAAATATAGTAATCATGTCTCATAACACAACCCTTGAGTAGTGTAAGCTTCTTGAGGATAGGATTGTGTATTTTTCTTTATCTTTCGTAGGGACTCATAGCCTTCTGCATGGTAAGCTTTTTGACTGTATGAATGCAAATGTTGGGAGTAATAATTTTGACAATTAAAAAATCCAACACTTTTAGAGACTACTATGTGCCAAGTACTTTGGTAAATTATATTTGTTTTATCTTACCACAAGCTTTCCTACAGATTCATTCATTCATTCATTCATTCATTCATTCATTCTTCAAATAGTTACTGAGAACCTATGGTGTATCAGGCAAAAGCTGGGGGTTCAGTAATGTATCCACCAGGATCTGGGAGGAAATTAAATATAAATTCAAATTGGGTTATCTGGAGAGAATTTAATATACGTAGTAATTTACCAAAGTGTGAGCAAAGTGGAGGCACAAAATAAGGGGTAGTGGAGTGTCCCTATCCCTCTGTAAATGATCCCCTTGTTAAAAGATTCCACTTGAATTATCCAGATTTGGATGTATCATCTGCTTCTTACTGAGACTAAGTGATGCAAGCATATATCCAGAATTCAATTACTTCCCACCTTCTCCAAGACTAGCTCTCTCATCCTGGCCACTGTCATCCCTCACTTGAGCCATGGTTACTCGCCCTCACCCTGCTTCTTGTTTTTAAAGATTTATTTATTTACCGAGAGAGAGAGAAAGAGGGAGGACAGGGGCAGAGGGAGAAAATCTCAAAGCAGACTCTGTGCTGAGTGGGAAACCCATTGTGTGGTTTGATCTCAGGACCCTGAGCTCATGATCTGAGCCTAAACCAAGAGTCAGATGCTGAACTGACTGAGCCACCCAGATACCCCTATCATCTCCCTGTTTCTTTCCTTCTCTCTCAGTTACCCACAGAGTCAGAGAGAGGCATGTTTCAAATGCTGATCAGATCATGCCACTTTTTTTGATTAAAACTCCCTAAGGGAGATCGGTAGGAGAAGGAAGGGAAGAATGAAGGGCGGGGGGCAGGGTGTAAACAGAAGGGGGAATGAACCACGAGAGACCATGGACTCTGGGAAACAAACTGAGGGCTTCAGAGGGGAGGGGGTGGGGGAATGGGATAGGCCGGTGGTGGGTATTAAGGAGGGCACGTATTGCATGGAGCACTGGGTGTTAGACGCAAGTAATGAATCATGGAACACTACATCAAAAACTAAGGATGTACTGTATGGTGACTAACATAACATAATAAAAAATTATTATTAAAAAAAAAAAAAACTCCCTAAGGGATCACCATCCCTTTCAGAGCAAATTTCAAATGGCTCCAGTGACATGACAAGGTTAGGCCCACGCTGTTCTCTCTCCCTTTGCCTCTATCCCTCTCTATCCTAGCCTTCCTGATGTTGGTGTGAAAATGCCCAGCCCCCTGCCGCCCCCAGGCTTTTCACGGAAGGACTCCCCCCAGATTTTCACGCAACTCATTGCCTCCATCCCTTCGGGTCTCACCTCTGGTGTCACCTCCTTAGACAGGCCTTTTCCTGCCACTCTCTGGAATAGCTGCTCTGTCCATCCTTCTCTTTTTCCTTGACTTATTGAGTTACTTGTTTTATTTTATTATTTATTATCATTTGTGGCCCTTAACTACTATCTTTATTATGTGTTATTTATTTAGGATGTGTTTATTTCTAGTCTCTCTGACCAGAATACCATCTCCCAGAAGGTATGGTCTGTATCAGAACTACTCATGGCTGTAACCAAAACGACAAGTTCTTGGCACATAGTAAGCATCCTATGTGAAATACTGTTAGAGAAGAGCATTTGCGAGTATCATTGTTAAGGTATATAGAATGCCAAGTATGAGGCTTAACATAATAGGTATTCAATAAATGATAACTTTTATTATTATTATGTACAAAACTAAAGGTGAAAGCAAAATAGCATCCTAGAACATGCTCTTCTGTAGTTCTTCCTTATATATAAGAATAAGACCTAATATAACTCTAAAATTCTTATTTTGAAACCCATACCTAAGATTTAAAATAAATTTTACCAACTGAAAAACAGCATTTTTATTGATATATTTGTGTGTGTATGTACACACACACACACACACATATTCTCACAGCATTTGAAGTTTAGTAGATGCTCAATAAATTACAATCATTTCTTTAGATGAATTTAGGGAATATTAGCATTATGACAGTAAATATAAATATTACCAGTGCAAATTTTATGAGTTAATGAAAAAGCTAAGTGCTACTATTAACTGAATATTTACCACATTTTTATTCCTAGGAATAATGAGATGTTAACCATTTTAAAATGCTAATAATAGTAGTTTTACTTTTTGTTATTTATTTATTTTTTTTGGTAAAGCACAAAGAATAGTGGCTTGCCATTCTTATTTAATTCTTATGGACGCAATAAATTTTAAGGTTTAAACAACATATCTGAATTTTTTTAACAGGCTCCATTTGCCAATTTGGGATGATTTGACCTGCTTGTAATAAATATGGTATCTTATTTATTGAAACAAAATATATGCGTTGTGTTTAAAGACTGTAGTTGTGCTTATACCTACTAACAATTAACAGTAAATAATAAAATACCTAAGCAGAGGAGTGCCTGGGTGGCTCAGTCGGTTGAGTGTCTGCCTTCAGCTCAGGTCATGATCTCAGGGTCCTGGGATCGAGCCCCACACTGGGCTCCTTGCTCATCGGGGAGTCTGCTTCTTCCTCTCCCTTTGCCCCTCCCCCCACGTGTGCTCCTTCTCTCTCTCTAATAAATAAATAAAATCTTTAAAAAATTTTTTTTAAAAAACTAACCATAAATTAAATAAGTTTATATTTTTAAGTCTCTGTACAACTTATAAGAAATATTTTCTCTCCTGTGTTCCAGTTAAATATGATCATTCATTCATTCGTAACCGTAAGCACATCGAGTGATAAATCTACCCCTTTTAAAAAAGCATTTCCTGCTTGAAAATTTTGAAATGTAAAAGATGATCTTTTCTCTTTTCCAGACAATTTGAACAAGGCAATAAGTTAAAAAATCAATATAAGTCAATTTGCAGCATATGTCCCAGGAAGAGTTAGGTAGGAATATAAATCAAATAAATATAAGTCAATTAAATTCAATATTATTAAAAGGGTACTACAAATATAACTGTTACACTCATCTGCTAAGGAAATCTCTCTAAGTGCAATGGATATTTTTATGGCCAATAAAAATCCATTTTACCAAATAGAGAAGGGAATCTTTCTATCACAGCATACACTTTCACAATCCCATGCCTATGTTTTCGTCAATGGTCATTTAATTTTATAGTACTATTGTTGAAAAATTATGTGTCGTACACTGCAGATTCTCCCATCTGCCTTTAGAAGTGCTCCAGAATATCTTTCCAAGATTGATAAATTATTCATTTCCTGAAGTTGTGCATCAGAGCTTTGCAGTCCTTAAATAGTCTGTAATAAATTATGCAAGGTGTACCTTACAGACATGGGGCCTGTAAAGAGACCCCACAGGTGCTATGCTCCTCATACAGAAGAGGTGGTTTCATTTACTGGCATGTTTTGACATCCTTCCAGGTGATTACTAAACTTTACACAATCTAGAAATTTATTTTGCATCCAAATCGATGCAATTTCCTTATGCCAAAAAACTGTTCTCCAGCAGCATTTAATCTTCCCTTTGGAAAAGGCCAGTATATAGAAACCATTTTGCTTTGCACCATTTTCTGATCAGACCCCAGGCCCACCACTTCCTTATCCATTCAATGGCAGAGGTTTACCCTTAGTTCTTCGGTTTTTTTTTTTTTCATGTAAACTGAAATTCTTTTTCTAATATGATATTAGGGGTTATCTTTAGATTTGATTTGACTATAACCATATCATGATCCTTCTGGAATATTTCAACAAAATTCAGTATTCTTCTGGAATATTCCATCTAAGAGCCACCCCACCTCCTTTTCTGTCCCCAAAGCTGGGAAGGTTTTTCCAGTTAGAGACTCCTTGATATCTGTCTGGGCTAACTTTCAACTGTGAAAATATATACATAATAGCAATGAGACTTCAACTATCAACTATCAAATTTATCAAAAGCTGTTTTCCAGCAACATTTCATTACACTGTGGATACTTGGTGACTTCTGCAAAGCAACCGGTTTCTCGAATAGTGTGAGAAACACCAGGGTATGGTGGTGGAACAACCGTGCTCCTTAGTTTGGCACCCGTGTAAAGCATAAACTCACAAACTTGCTGTAAAGCAAAGCCTGACCTTCACTTTATATCCATGTTTAATTCCTGCATTTGAGTCAATGTGAGATGTACCTTTCATTCCTCTGGATTCCAAGAAGGAAAATCAGCCTGGCTGTGTCAGTATTTCCTACAGCACATCCTTCATTTAACTTATGTCCCAGAAATTCTGATCCTCAGTATGTGCCCAAACAAGATATACACATATTCACCAAAAGACACGTATAAGAACCTTTGCAAGAGTACTATTAGTAACAGCCAAAAATAAGAAAAAAAATCCAATGTCTTTCATTAGTAAAATGAATAAACAAACTGTGGTATGTTCATGCAATGGAATATTATCCAGCAGTGAGAATTAACACAATAATATGGATTAATCACAATATTAAGCAAAAGAAAACAGACAAAAGATATATGCACTGTATAACTCATTTATATATGAAGTTCAGACACAAATATACAGTATCAGAAATCAGATCATGATTATCCTGTGAAGGGAACAGTGACTGGGAAGGAGCAGGAGTCTTCCAGAATTCTAGTAAATTCCATATCTTCATTTGGGCGCAGGTCACACAGCTTGTTCACGTTACAAAAATTCATTGCTCTGTGCCCTCATGATTTGCCCACTTTTCTGTATGTATGTCACACTTCAGTAACAGATAATAAAAACAAAGCCTCAAAAAAGATGCAAACCCAAGCAAAACATGTCAACTACAAGAATGAACGTTTCCCCAAGTGATCAGCTCATTGGCAATGCAGGAACTAAAACTCCATGAATTCTCAGAAAAATAGCATGTCTACCTTTTAGGTCACCAGTTTCAAATTTCCCGAAAAGATTGATTTCATCTGAGGTTCCACGCATTTTATGCGAAACAGATTAGAGTTCTGATTTAGTCATGTCGGTTCCTTCCGTGCTTTGTGAATGGGCTTCGGACACTGAATAATTGCGCAGACTGTCATCTCGAGATGGACCGAGATCGTTTGGAGGAAATGTCACCGAACCCACTTCTACATGCTGCGGCTGGCAGTTGTGCCCTCATAACTCAAACAAAAAAAAAAAAAAAAAAAAAAAAGAATCAAAGAGACCAGAATTCCACCCTACGCTTCCTTCACGAAAGGTCACTTTGCGCTGTTGATGAGATCTGTCCCACGGTGAAGACGCACCATCACGGAGGGATTTCCCATTCCTGTGATCTTCGCAGACCTCACCACTCGTTTCCAGTGATCGTATCATCCTGGTCTTCGTCAGAGTTATTCACACCAGTCAGTAGCTGAGGAAATTACACGGCCACCAAAATGCAGAGTCATTGTTCCATCGGGTCTGCTGGATGGCTTTTTGATCCCCCCCGAATGGTTTTGAAAAAGCAGACGCAGTGATGATTTTTTCTGATTGAATTAGCGCCCTAGAGAAGTCTGATTGTTTCATCTTCCCTCCACTGTCTACCCTCCACTCACAGGAGGATTTCAATTTAGAGGTGATCAGGAAGGCAACATCTAGTTTCAGGGAATAATTGTCTCTTTTGATGTGATCTGTTTTACATAAAAATGAATAAAGATGCATATTTATGGAGAAGCACTTGCCATTTGAAAGCGTTTTACAGTCAGCAAACAGTTTTGCTCTGAGCTTCTGTGGAAGGAAAATTAGTCTTTCTCCTCCATCCCTCTCCCCTGCTTTTGTGTGTGTGTGTGTGTGTGTGTGTGTAAAAGACTAAATCCAAATGACCTAGACAAAGAATAGCAAGTTGCTGATAGGGCTCTCTTGAACCAGGGGCCAGTTTTATTGAGCTCTTTGAGTTGAGGGTTTTTGTCTTATGATCTTACTTAAAAAGACAACATAATACAGCACTGTGTAGTAATATATGTGACTGCATCTTTATCCATCCCCGTCTCCTTGTGATTTCTTTGGTATACTAAGTCTATTTGCATCAATCCATAACACTTCCACTCCAGTTATTGTGGAGTCAGACACCAAATTTCATACAAAATTTAGTACATCTTGGTCCATCAGGCTGTATGTACTGAACATTACCAAAAGACATACATTCATCTTTTCAACTTCTTTGCCCTTTCTCCATACTAAGAAGATCGGGAACAGGAAAAAGCTGGTGTATCAAAGAGAGAAATGCATTACATATTTCAAGGGCTCTACTTTAAATATCATACTTTATCAGATGGAAAATCTACACAGTACAATAGAGGAAGATACATTTTCAAAGTTTATTAATTAGAACAGGGGCACCTGGGTGGCTCAGTTGGTTAAGGGTTAAGCATCTGACTTTTGATTTCAGCTCAGATAAACTCAGGGTTATGAGATCCAGCCCCGCCTCACCTCCATGCTCAGCAGGAAGTCTGCTTCTCTCTCCCTCTCCCTCTACCCCCCCAATCTCTCTCTCAAATAAATAAATAAATCTTTAAAAACAAACAAAAAAAAAGAGCAAGCAATCCAGATCTTCTAATGCTGATATTTCTGCTCAATGCATTCCCCTTCTTCAACTTTTTTACATGATGTTAGAGTTGAGATCAACACACAGTGAATTTTCATTATTTTGAAAAGTAGAAAACAATGGTAGTCACTCCTGATTAACTCCAAACTTGAAAATAGATACATAGCAATTGAAGACAATAACAACAACAACAAACTCCTCTTTCACTGGCACCTTTTCTATTAGGATGGGAGCTGATGTTGAAAATGACATGAAGAAAGTGAAGGCCCCCATCACACCCCCTGTCTCTGTAGGCGGCTCTGTCTTCTGTTTCAGGTTTGTCTCTCAGTCCTTGGAGGTTTCAGCATAAAGCCTTGAAAACTAAAACTGAAAAAAAAACCAAGGTGCATAGAAATAAAAATGAATGACTCTTATACCTCATAAACAGAAAATATTGGCATCCTTTAAATATTGGGGGTTGTCTACTAATTCAAATCATCTTCTAATTGGATAATTGTTTTTCTTAATTTGGGAAAGATAGCTGCCACATATTGGAATTATGTTCCTTAGAACACTAGACCCAACACGTGCTTCTCAGTCAATGGTTTCTGCATTCAGATAGAGTTTGGAAGACGCTGAAGTGTACACAGTTGTCTCAGGTATTATGGGCACAATTGCATAATAAAGACCAAGACATCATGCTCTAAAGGTGCCTGTTTAACTTTATGTACCCCAGCCTCTTTCCAATATGTCCAATTACAAAGCCTGTTTCTTGAGAAACACTCATATAAGAAGTGGTGTTCTTCAGAATACCCTTTGGAAACTCTCATGGAAAATATGGTGTGTCAAACAAGTATGAAATTGTAATAAAAATAGACATCACTTAACTCTCTTTTATATTTCTTTGAGTCAGTCATCTAATAATCCTGAATGTAAAAATGATACAAATCCAGGGGTGCCTATGTGGCTCAAGCAGTTAAGCATCTGACTCTTGATTTCAGCTCAGGTCATGATCTCAGGGTTGTGGGACCGAGCCCCGCATTGGGCTCTGTGCTGAGCATGGAGCCTGCTTGGGGTTCTCTCTCTCCCTCTTCCTCTGACCTTCCCACCCCTGCTCTCTCTCTCTCTCTCTAAAAAAGAAAAAGGATACAAATCCTTTGAAAATAAAAATCATGTCTTAAATCCCTAGTGCCTGCCACAGGGTTTGATATTTAATAGATTTTTAAATAAATGCTTTTGGGTGGATATTTATAATTACTATAATAGACCCTGAACCTCTCTGCCTAGAACGCCTGCTCTCCACCTCTCTCAGCCTATCTGAATATTAGTCAGAATTCAAATGTTGTACTAAGAATCATTTCTTCAGTGAGGCCTTTTGCACCCCCACTTTGGAGTAGATCTCCCTCCCTATGCTTCCACAGAACTCTGGGATATCCTCCATCTTGTATGTACCATATTCTATTGCCGCAGCCCATTTACCTCTTGTCTCCACCATTAGAAGTATAAGTTCTTCAATGGCTTATTGATGGAATATCCTTTATTTTCCATGTGGTGCCCTCATGACCATCCTCCATTTCTTTTGACCCTGCTGTAAGCCTAAGAGGCTCACCTTCACAGACTGAAGACCTGGGTCCTTGGGCTTGGGCTTATTAGCCCATGGGAGGCATAAACAGGAAGTAAGAGAGTGAGAGGAAGTTGTAGCCAGTGTAGTTTGGCTCTGTTGTTACTGTACTTTGGACCTTGGTTTTGGTAACTACAATTCTTTCCACAGAGCTATTTTCAAGGAGCTCTGGTAACTGTTTTCCTCTCCTTGCTCCTCTAAACCTTGGGAGTTAATGGTTTTCCTTGTTACCAGTCACAGGGCCCTCAACATCTTCTCTTAAACCTACTCACCAATATAAATAGTCCTTTAAGTCTCTGTGGCTGAATGATCAAAGTGGAGCTCTATTTCTTGATGCAAACTTGTCTCATACATATGTTTTATTCATCAGAACCCAGTTTCTAGAGCAGTACCTAGTATATAATACATATGCTTCAAAACAAAGAAAAAAACCCTATGCTGAATTAAATGAGAATGAATTATTTTCCTGTTGTTATTAAATAAATTAAACCAAATAACAAAAATTAAAGAGTCAAATAACAAAGCTCAAAACTTTGGGGGCATTTGAAACACACACACACACACGCACACACATACACACACAGAGTATACATTCTTCATGATTCTTTGTGTTTAGATTTGAAGTATATTATAAATGATAGCTTCATTAAACCTCCTGAAGCTGGTTAAACAATTACTATCACTGCTTTTATCTCTAAATTGTGCCTGGGATCAACAAGTAAACTAACCAATACTTAAAACAGGAAAGAGGTTATAGTCACAAGCCAGAAACTAAAACAAGTTCCTTGACGTTTCCTATTATACTACAGGGTGAGATTCATTGAGCATCTAAGAGAAATTAGTTTAGCAGAATTTAACAAATTTAATATTGTCTTAACGTAGAGATTATTTACTCTAGTGATTTTCAACACTATGACTTCAATACCCCTTTTTGTAGTAGATGCCTTACAATTCTTTCTTTACTAAATGGAATTTACATATAACATAATGTACCCACACACCAGTTCCAAAGACCTATATAATAAGCTGACTATAACATTAAAGTTAAATAAAGAAAAATAGTGTTTAATAAAATATGTTTCAACATAAAAATGCTAGAGAATGACAACACCATAGGGAACACAAAAAGTTCTTGGATCTTTGTGAAGAATCATATGCAAAACTCATGCGGATGTGCTATAATAGAACTCAAATACGAGAGTGGCATTGCCTTTGGTCATATGATTTTCTTATCTGGGAAACAGGTCATCTTGTTAATTAGCTTTATTACTTTTCCTTTGTGTGCTTTGTCCTTCAAACAGGAATTTGAAATGTTCACCTTAGTAGACCTAGTACCTGGTAAGAACTCACTGTTTCATTTTATCTGTTGCTGTGTAACAAATTACCCCCAGTGGGTGAAGGGGAGTAGAAGATACAGGCTTTCAGTTATGGAATGAATAAGTCCTGGGAATAAAAGTCACAGAATAAGGAATATACTCAATGATATTGTAGTAGTGATATATGGGGATAGAGGGTAGCTACCCTTGTGGTGAGCACAGCATAATGTATAAACTTGTCAAAATCACTGTCTTGTACACCTGAAACTAATGTAACATTGTGTGTCAACTATACTCAAATTTAAAAAAAAATAACCAAAAGATAATAAAAATGAAAAAATTTTAAAAAATGACTCCCCAAACTAGTGGCTTAAAACAACAATCTTGACTTACAGAATGAGGGTTCATACAATCCCCTCCACAAAAAGCAATGCTAAACTAGACAAAATTATCAAAAACAACTTTACCAGTCCTTAGGAAATTAACAGAAGATATACAACAAATTGAGAAATGTTTATTCAAGAAAAACTACTAAATCTCAGGTAAAACTAGTGAGTACCTCTAAGACCTATTTTGTCCTTTCCCTCAATTGGGTCAATATGTTAGATCTACTGGGGTGAGACAAGCCCTGGGAACCAGAAACTTTGCTTCTGGAGGAGGCCAGCTGGATTCAGAGCAGAATGTGGACAGGTCCCATGCCCCTGGGCATTGTCAGAGAGAGTAATGATCTTGGTGGCAGATGAATGAGGAATGTTAGTGTCTCAGCAAGTGTGAGGTTGAGACCTGGCTGGAGAAACTGTCAGATTGACAGGATACCTAAGAATTTAACAGTGAAAGCTGGATAATAAAACAACAACAAAGGGCTTAGATAAGCTCCCACATTTTCCTGGTGGTCTGGAAGCCTGCACAGATCTGTAAGCATGCATGCACACTAAGGAGAGACTGGAGAGAATCCTAGACATCCACACAAATCAAGTAGAGAGAAGGAAATAATGAAGACTAAAGTGAAAAGAAATAAATTGAAAGGAGAACAATTGAGATAATCAATGAAACCAAAAGTTATTTTTTTTAAAGATGAGCAAAATTGACAAAAGTTCTGCTTGACAGACCAGGCACAAAGGAAGAAGACAGAACAAATGAACAAAATCAGGAATGAAAGAGAAGAAATCAAGACTAACATTACAGAAATTAGATGGTTTATAATATAATATTATGAACAACTGTGTGTCGACAAATGTATTGATTTAGGTGAAATTAATAAATTCCTAGAAAGATAAAAATTAATAAAACTGACTCAGGAGGAAATAGATAATCTGAATAAACCGATAAGGGGTAAAAAATAAAATAAAATAAAATAAAATAAAATAAATTAGAATAGAAAACCTACCCAGGCCTGAAAGAAAGTCCCAGGCCTGAATGACTTCATTGGTGAATTGTACCAATTTAAAGAACAATATTGATATCTCAGAAACACTTTCAGAGAAGTAGAATATGTTAGATCACTTCTCAGTTCATTCTATGTGGCAAGTGTTACCTTGATACTAAAGCCAGATAGAGACACACAAAAAGTGAAGATTACAGAATAATAATCCCTCATGAATACAGATGTAAAAAATCACTAACAAGATATTAGGTAACAGGACATATATAAAGCAATCTATCATCTATCTATATATATATAACACTATAATCTATGGGCAGGTGGGATTTATCCCAGGAATGCAAGGCTGATTAAAATGCAAAAATTAAGTTTGTATAAATTACAGCATTGATAGAATAAAAGACAGATATGACACAATCATCTCAACAGACAAAGAAAAATTATTTGACAGATTCCAACACCAGTTCCTGGAAAAACAATAATAACAACAACACCCAAATCTAAAAATCTAGCAATATAAAGAAACTTCTTCAATCTCATAAAAATGTGTGAAAAACCTATAGCTAAATTCACACTTAATAGTGTATTTGAGTTTTCTAGAGAAACGGAACCAACAGGATACACATACACACACACACACACACACACACACACACACATACACACACACATAGATTTATTTTAAGGAATTGGCTGATACCATTGGCTAGTGAAAATCTGTAGGGGAGGTCAGCAGGCTGAAAACTCAGGCAGGATTTCTGTTATTATTTTGAGGAAGAATTCATTCTTTGGGCCACCTCAGTTTTGGCTCCTCAGGATTAGATGAATGCTGGTCCAATATTCCCTGCTACAGCATGATGGACCTAAGAATATTCTTCTAAGTAAAATAAGCCATAGGCAAAAGACTATATGTTGTATGATTTCATTAATATGAAAGTACAGAAAATGTAAATCTATGAAGACAGAAAATAGATTATTGGTTACCTTTGGCTGAGGGTGGTAATAGACTTTTACTGCAACTTGCATGAGGGATCTTTATGAGGTGATGGAAATGTTCTAGAACGGGACTGTGGTGATGGTTGCACAACTCTAAATTTACTGAGATGTGTTGAATTGCATACTTGAAATGGATGAATATGGCATAGAAATTATACCACAATAAAGCTATCTTTAAAGGTGTTTTAAAAGAAAACATTTTATTTATTCATAACAGTGAGTGATAATTGCTTGGGGTCTCTCTCTCAAGTTAGTTGTTGCAGATGTCTGCTGAGGCTGCAGGAATCTGAAGACCCAATGGAACCAAATGACCAAGATGGAATAGTAACCTGGCTGGCAGTGGATGCCCGTTGTTCACTTGGAGCTGTGACTCTGAGCATCTCCTTATGGCTTGGGCTTCTCAAAGCTTGGCAGCCAGTTTCTGAGGGGGACTATCCCAAGAGGCCAAGGCGGAAGCCATCAGATAAGTCCTAACCTAACTTCTGAAGTCACACAGCATCACTTCTACCTACTCTATTGATTACAAAAGAATCCCAACAGGTATCTCAGATTCCAAGGGAGAAAGAACTTGAGGCCATCTCTAACCTACCGCCTAGTCAGTCATTCTTGAGCAAATTGGCGGCCTTTACTGAAAGAATAGTTGAACCGCAATTTACAAAACAAATGAGTGTATGTGAAGCCCAAGCAGAGAGACTCCCTCAAAATTCCTGCTCAGGGAGTCTCTCAGAGAATCCTTCTGTCATAGTCAGAATAGTCAACAATGGTAACTACCTACTTATATATTCATCGTTTCTTTTCTTCAAGCTGAAACACTCTTGGTTCTTGAAATGCTCCGATCAAGCTTCCTTAACCATGATGAACTGTTAAGGGATGTGCGGGGATGAATATATGGTAAGGAGAAATGAAAGTAAGGGGGAAAACATCTAGGTTGCCTCTTCAAAATTGGTGGTGGAAAAGATGCAATTAAACGTGTTTCCCGAGGAGAGTGCTCTGAACTTTAAGCAATGCACACATTTCATAATGGAAATTTTCCATTTGGTAGCTGAAGGTGTGGTACTGAAGGGTGTGGACAGGCATTGTGGGAATAAGTCTGAGTCTCCAAAGTATTGAGCTTCAAAGTTATAGGGCTGACACTGGTTCACACCCCTCTCTCCACCTGATCATAAAACATTCTCTCAGGTGACATAAAGAATTAGAGCAATGATTATGTACTTCCTAAACACCGTTTTCAACCTTAACTAATGTTTTACAGTCTTGGTTAAGATTGAACTTACTGTTGCCCTTAATGCAGTTTGTTCCCATAACCAGGTATTGTCTCCTTACAGGTTAATGTTGAATCAGCATCCTAGGAATGGAGAAGGAGAGAGAGGTGTCATTTGGTGATGAAGAGTGGGTGCCCCCATAAAAATAGGCTCACAATAACACAATTTGCATTAAAATCGAATGGATAGGGGTGCCTGGGTGGCTCAGTCGGTTAAGAGGCTGCCTTCAGCTCAGGTCACGACCCCAGGGTCCTGGAATCGAGCCCCACATTGAGCTCCCTGCTCATCAGAGACCCTGCTTCTCCCTCTCCCCTGCTTGTGCTTTCTCTTTCTCTCTCTCTGCCAAATAAATAAATAAAATCATAAAAAAAAAAAAAGGAATGGCTAGCCAATGATTATTTGATGCTTTCCATGTACCAGGCACTTTGCTATTTGCTCCCTGCGTTGTGCTCTTCAGTGCCTGCAACATGTCCGTAAGCTACATGGTCTTTCTCTTCCCATTTTACAGATGAATTAGTAGAGTTCTAAGCAGATCAAGTTGTGAAATGCCCCATATGACATAGAGAGAAGAGCTGAGATCTGAGTCCTGTGTATTGAATTTTAAGAATTTAACTCTGAGATGGAAAGTTATGTTCCTACTCTTAGACCAACTGAGAATCCCCAAACCTCCCAGCACTGTTTTCTCACCTTGACCGTCCATTTGTTCAACCCTTTCCTTCATCCTTGGAAGAATTCTTGATAGGAGGTCATGATAAAAGTACGCACAAGTAGCCTCCAGAGGTAAGTTAGAAAGGAATCCCTAAAATCCCTAAGAAGAGCTTCCTTGAGTTATAGAAAGCAGCTGTTACTCTCTGAAAATTCAAGCTCTAAATATGCTTACTAGTAAAGGCCATCTACAGAATTTCTAAGATTGTTGAGATTAGGGTGATCATCTTCTTCACCTCAGATTACTGTTATATGGGAATCTGTGCTACAAAGCCTGCTGTGAAAACAGTCCCTTCGGTATCGTCAACTGCACAACTGAGTAAGTAAATATATCTCACAGTTAAAAAATCCATATAACCCGTATACTTCTCAGACTGGCTTTAAGCTCAGTATGGCTGTCAAAGAATTTGTCTCCCCATGAACTTATGTACCCATCTAGTATTTATGAAATCACAATGAATATAATTATAATATAAAACTTCAACCACGTAAGGCCAAATGCTTGATCTCTGGAAGAGATACAGACAGGGATTGCATTTTAAGAGAGGCTTATTTTCTCAGGACACCTAGGCTTCAAGCAAGGGTGTGTAGGGTGGGCTTTTCCCTGGAACAACAAAGATCAAACAGCTCCTGCCTTTTTACCTGGCACTTTACAGGTGTGCCATCCACATGCCACACCACTCTGTGGCATTCTTTAAAGGTATCATCATCCCAGTAAAAGAGGCAATATTTTACTCATTCCCAAGCCTATATACTGCTGAAGATTTACTGCCAACTTGATTTATGACCTTCCTTTGCTCCATTCTGATATCAGTAGAATGCATGACCCTATTTTCTTTCCATTCAAACTTTTCTTGAACATAGAAGTAAACTGTGTGAGATAAAAATATATGTGATATTCTCTTTGAATTGAAAGGTAGGTTAACAGAGTTGGGGAGAGAGGATCGCCGCATGAAAAACTGCAGTTCTAAGAGCGAAAGGAATTGTACCCTGGATTGTATCACTTCCTAGTTGTATTACCTTGGATAAATCATTGAACTTTGGGGGTCCTCATACATGTAGTTAATAATATATATATTCCAAAGTGCTTTGGAAAGAATAAAACATTATACAAAAATGTAGTAAGCCTGGGAGTATTTTAGCAACCTTGTCAAAGACTATAGAGAAAGTTGTCAAACAGGTTTCCTCTTCTTACCTTCTTACTTTCCATCTTGCTGCATACAGGAAGACAGACACAGCCCTGAAAGATATGCGTCTTTGCTTCCCTTTCTTGACTGTCCCCCACATCCTATAGGTACTTCCCCCCAACTCCATGGTTACCTGTATCCTTATAATACTTCAGCCCTGACTGCACAGCTGTTCTATTTTAAAGATCACTGACATCAAAATAAAAATTCCCTGTAAACTGGAAACTATAATTTGAGGTCTCTGAGACAGGGGTTCTCAAAGAGCTAACCGTTATTATGAAGTTGTGTATTTTTTTATATGTTCAATTCATTCTTATCTATCACCATTATATGAGACTGTTTTATATATTTCAAAAATTACTGAATTGACATCATACTCTCCAAATCATTCTGGAATTTTTTACTGGCTAAATTTTGTTTCCCCAAGTTTATCTATATTGAGGTATGAGCTCTAGTTTCATAATTTTAATGATACACAATTGTATGAGGATGCCAATTTTTCAAATCCATTTCCCTTCTGATTGGGATTTTAGTATTATAAACAATGCTGCAATAAGCAGCATTGCTTATGTCTCCTTTACACTCCAGAGTGAGAGAGTCTCTGCTAAATTTCGGCATCAGAGTCAATTTGCAGGATTAACTACACTAAATAGTAATAAACTGTCCTGAAATGGGATGACTCCATCTTCCACTTTCACCAGAACTGAGTGTCTCTGTTCCCCATGACCACCCAAAACGTGGTGGTTCTATACCTTAATTTTATCTTTTCCCCTTATTGAAATATATGCTATGTACAACAGGATGAAAAACATACATGGAATTTTATTTATTTATTATTTTCATTTTTCAAATTTCTATTTGAATTCTACTTAGTTAACATATAGTGTAATATTGCTTTCAGGAGTAGCATTGAGTGATTCATCACTTACATAAAACACCCAGTGTTCATCACAAGTGCCCTCCTTAATCCCTATTATCCATTTAGCCTGTCCCCCACCCGCCTCCCTCCAACAACCCTCAGTCTGTTCTCTATCATTAAGAGTTTCTTATTGTTTGCTTCCCTCTCTCTTTTTTCCCCTTCCCCTATGTTCATCTGTTTTGTTTCTTAAATTCCACATATGAAATTTGTCTTTCTCTGACTGACTTATTTCACCTAGCATGATACACTCTAGCTCCATCCACATTGTTGCAAATGGCAAGATTTCATTCTTTTTTGATGATGGAGTAATAGTCCAGTGTGTGTGTGTGTTTGTGTGTGTATAAAACCTCTTCTTTATCCATTCATCAGTTGATGGACATTTGGGCTCTTTCCATAATTTGGCTATTGTTGATAACGCTGCTATAAACTTTGGGATGCATGTTCCCTTCAGATCTGTATTTTTGTATCCTTTAGGTAAATACCTAGTAGTGCAGTTGCTGGGTCATAGGGTAGCTCTATTTTTAGCTTTTTGAGGAACCTCCATACTGTTCTCCACAGTGGCTGCACCAGTTTGCATTCCCACCAACAGTGTAAAAGGGTTCCCCTTTCTCCACATCCTCTCCAACATGTGTTGTTTCCTTTGTTGTTAATTTTAGCCATTCTGACGGGTGTGAGGGGATATCTCATCATGGTTTTGATTTGTATTTCCCTGATGATGAGTGATGCTGAGCATCTTTTCATGTGTCTGTGAGCCATCTGGATGTCTCCTTTGGAAAAATGTCTATTCATGTGTTCTGCCCAATTCTTACCTGTATTATTTGTTTTCTGGGTGCTGAGCTTGATAAGTCCTTTATAGATTTTGGATACTAGCCCTTTATCAGATATGTCATTTGCAAATATCTTCTCCTGTTCCGTAGGTTGCCTTTTAAGTTTTGTTGATTGTTTCCTTCACTGTGCAGCAGCTTTTTATCTAGATTAAGTCCCAATAGTTCACGTTTGCTTTTGTTTCCCTCAACTCTGGTGACATGTGTAGTAAGAAGTTGGTATGGCTGAGGTCAAAGAGGTTTCTGCCTGTGTTCTCCTCTAGGATTTTGATGGTTTCCTGTCTCACATTTAGGTCTTTCAACCATTTTGAATTTTTTTTTTATGTATGGAGTAAGAAAGTGGTCCAGTTTCATTCTTTTGCATGTGCTGTAACATACATGCAATTTTAAATAATAATAATATGAAATAAACATTTATATGCCCACACACCAATTAAGGACATGAAGTCAACATTTATCTCTCTTTCCCACTCAGCTGCAGTATTCTGCAATTTGGCTTAATTAGTCATTTACTTTCTTTACAATTTCACCATGTATTTACAAACAAACAATATATTATTTTATTAGGTTGTTTTTGAACTGCATATAAATGGTAGATAACAGTTTGCATTATTTTATAACTGGCTTCTTTTGCTCAACATTGTATTTTAAATTTAGCCATGTTGTTGAGTATAGCTTGAGGTTATTTCTTTCCACTGCTCTATGATATTTTACTCACAAATAGTATTGAACCACTCTGCTGTTCATGGATATTGGCTTAGGTCTAGTTTTTTATATTCATGTTTTTTGCTTATTTTTTTCCTGTAATTGGTCATTGTCATAATGAGCCTGAGGAATTCTTTACATTACGGAAGATCGCCTCTGAAGAGGGCTAACACCAGTGCTATCCTTACCTATTTCAAATACTGTTGCATGCACCAAGGGGTGGAGTCTGTCTTCCCATTCCTAGAATCTAGGCTGGCCTTATGACTTACTTTGATCAGTAGCATGCAATGGAAATAATACTATGCCAGTCCCAGGTCTAGGTTTTAAGAGGCCTGGCAGCTTCCACTTTCCATCTTGACTACATTTCATTCTTAGTCTTGAAAGATAGTTTAGCTGGGTATAGAAATCTAAGCTTAAATTTATTTTCTTTCAAGACTTTGAGGATACTATTTCACTATCTTTTGGCTTTATTGCTACTATGAGAAGTAAGCTGTTCCTCTAACTACCAGTCCTTAATTTAACCCCTTTCCTAGCCCCAGTCCTGGATACAATTTCACTATGCTATGTCTAGGTAAGAATTTCTTATATTTATTTCATTTTATGTGTTTGCCATGTATGAATTTACTTTAGTAACTATATGTACATGTATATATACATGCATGTATGTATTAGGATTTGCTTGACTTCTTTAAACTGTGACTTATTCCTCTCATCATTTATGGAAGATTCTTACCATTATCTAAGAAAAAAAAAATTATCTTCCTTAGTCTCTCTCTGCTCTCCTTCCAGGACTCCAATTAAATATATTGTAGAATTTTTCTTCTTACCCTTCATGTCTCATAATCTCTATTTTTTTTTCTTTTTGTCTCTCTGTGCTACATTTGAATAACATCTTCTTAATATATCTTTGGCTGGGGCACCTGGGTGGCTCAGTCGTTAAGTGTCTGCCTTAGGCCCAGGGCTTGATTCTGCCGTTCTGGAATCGAGCCCTGCATCAGGCTCCTCTGCTGGGAGCCTGCTTCTTTCTTTGCCACTCCCCTGCTTGTGTTCCCTCTTTCACTGGCTGTCTCTCTCTCTGTCAAATGAATAAATAAAATCTTTAAATATATATATATATATATATCTTTGGCTATGTTTAATAACACATTAATCCTATCCATTGAGTTTTCAATTTCAGTTATTATATTTTTATTTCAAGAAAATCGATTTGGTTGTTTTTCAAATATGCTGTCACTTTATAGTTTCTTATTACATACAGATATTTTCAGTGTTGTCTTAGAGTTTTTGTAGACATAGTAGCAATAGTTGTTTTGCAATCTTTATTTGATATTCCCAACATTTGATATCTTTACAGGTCCATTTAGGCTCTCTGTCATGTTTTGTTTTCTTAACCTGATGATTCATTGCCATGGTTTCAAATGTCCTTGTATACTTATTTATTGATTGTGTGCTCTCATTGTCCTTGAAAAATTATTTGTGAGGTCTTTATGAAGCCTATAATGACAGTAAATGCCTTCTTCTGTAGATGGCTTGCATTTCCTTTGGTCAGCCACCTAGAAACTTTACCAATCAGGGAACGATTTATTTTATTTATTTATTTTATACACAAACGCGTGCATGCACACACACACAAAGACACACACGTGTAGAGAGAGAGAGAGAGAGCACAAGCAGGGTTGGGGTGAGCAGTGGGAGAGGGAGAGAGAGAATCTTAAGAAGATGCCAAGCTCAGCACAGAGCCCAGTACAGGGCTAAATTTCATGACCCTGAGATCATGACCTGAGCTGAAATCAAGAGTCGGTCACTTAAGTGACTGAGCCACCCAGGCACGCCAACCAATCAGGGAACAATTTAAACTAAATTTATAGTTGAATTTTTTGGACCACTCAGGTGCTACAAATTTGAATTGAAAATGTACACAAGGATTAGAAAGCATTGTTTTTTTCCTTCCATTATGTTCAATGCAAAAATGACATTCTTTGTGACCCTGAGATTAGAAGATTTATTTCTGACTCATCCTTTCTCTAAATTTGTAGCTATATGGGGTTTTCCAGTAATGTGACAAGGATCTCCTATTAAATCTGGCCTTTAACTTATTCATTCCATACCAATAAAGTCCATCTGAAATGAAGTCCATCTTTTCTGAAATTATTAAATGATTTCAGGGGTGAGGCAACTTAAGTGCTCTGTGTACATCTTTGGTTTCCCCTAGATTTTGATCCAGTAATTTCTTGCTACATAGATTTTAGATTTAAAAAATATTTTAATTACCATTTGAAATTCTTTTCAGTGGCAAGGTTGGTCCAAATAATTTAGTCTGCCATATTTTAAGAAACAGAAATCCATTCATCAATTTTTAAAATTTCATTTAATATATTTTTCATACCTGTATGTTCAATATGATATCTTTTCAGATCTGTTTGGAAAAGGTTTAGGTCTCTTGTTTATGATGTTTTATTTTCAAAACTTTTATTTCTTTATTAAGCTAAAAATATTTTATATTCTAAATGTTATCATTTGAATGTCTGAAATATTTGCAGATCTGATAGTTAAGATTGTTGTTCCTACTGACACTCACAAAATCTTATTTTCATGTGTACTTAATAATTTTTTCAATAGGAGCTAATTTCCTTGGAATTTTATCAGAAGTAATTTGAGGCCTAGTTTAAAATACATTTCACTGGAGAGACTTATGTTTACTTCTTCCAGGCCCTTTGGGATGCTTCCAACCCAGCATGACTAAATTGAATTTTCAGCTTGCTATTTTGTGGGTCATGCAAATAGTGTGAATTTCACCCACAGCTATGAGTATGAGCTTATAACTGGCAAATTTCAGGGGAGGATATTTTTCTACTCTTGTCTGGGCAGTGGTTAATCCACATAGCTCTTCCTTAATGGGTGCATTTTCCTTGTTTACCCTATGAGCTTGTCACACATTACAGGTCCTTACTTAATGGAGGGGCCTCTGATTTCATTTCTCACCTTGTCTGGAACTCAAGCTTTCTCTCCTGTTCTCCCTTAAAACTCAGCCCAAATCCCACCGTAAATTGGCACATCTTTCAAGCCAAACCCAGCTCAACACTACTTTAACTTCAGAGTACTTTCTCTTTTTATCTATGATTATCTGTCTTACTTCCTTCTAACTCACTCATGCTATGGAAAAAGATGTTTCATAGATTTTATCTTTAATTTTTATATGTGTTATGTTAGAAGGTATTTCTGTACACGTTGGGGGGATGTATTCTGGAAAAGAGAACTCATCAAACATTACTAACCTCCCTGTCCAATTCCTTCTTTACTCTGTCTGATCCTCCTCGGTGCTCGTTTTTATATCCCCTTCATCATGCTTATATAGATTCCTCACTCAAGAATTGTTTGGTGAAGGAAATTATTGTTGAATAGTAAAAGGAAACGTGTTAATTCTTTTTTCCAAATGGATAACACTTTACCAGCAAAAAATTAATATGTGAAAAATAACTTCCTTGACTAGTTTTTAATTTTTAACTTTATATATATTATTTCATTTGCAAACGACAAGTAACTCAAGTGTTTAATGAATTATAAAACATATTCTATTATTTTGTGTGTTAACATGAAGTTGCATATGATCTTAAAATTTAGCCTGTAAAAATTATAAATTTTTATCTAGGTTCTTTAATTTATTATAACTATACCAGTCTTCTCTTTATCAATGTAGTTACTAGATATTGTGGACTTAAGCAAGAGATGCTTCCAAAATCTAAATGAGTTTTTTGGGGGACAAATGGTAGAAAACTTGGTGTGATCCACTGACCACTATTAATCTCAGTTTAAAACCAAAATTTGCTATCTGAAATATCCTTCAAATATTAATAGACATGTAACTTATACTCAGTCAAGTCCATGCATTGCCAGTATCATTTTACTAAGACCTAAGTACGAGTGGAGATTTTCCAATAAGACACCTACATATCAGACAAAATTCTGAATGGGTGGTCGCTTTTTAAAAGGTGAGAGTAATGTATAATGACATACTTCTTTTCACTCAGAAACCCAAAGGAACCATGATCAATGCCTTCAACTCCCAGGAGTAAGTGAAGAATAACATAATGCCCACCTTGGAAAACTGGGTGAGCTGTGCAATACAGAAGACATTATGGAGTCATTAGAGAGATTCCTGAGGGCACTATTCCCAGAAAATTATGAGGATCTGAAGCAAGGGCCTTGGGAATCACGGTCATAGATACCCTTTCTAAGGTTATCAAAACGCTCACATTAACATATCTTAATTCAACACTCACAATCTATTTACACAAACTAGGCATCCTTTTTCAAGTAATTAGAATTTAAGAATAAAATTTTCAGTGTATTTATTTGAAAATGACAAGTTAAGTGGAATTATGTTATAATAGAAGCTTCTAAATGGAAATTAGATGAGCCAGGGTGACTTTCGCTAATTATTACGTTTCCCCACTCTTAGTTGGGATATGGGTGCTGCCTTGCTAACTATTTTCTAAAATAAGACTCTTTCTAGAGCCCAGCGATCATATGAGTATGAATTCAGTGCTAAGCAGAACATTTCAAGTTCTTACAATTTGCATTAGCAGGGACATTCCTTGATGACAGTCTAATGGGAATTAGCCCAAGATCTGGTTTGTTGTTTCGCTAAACCTTAATCTTTCAGACAGATGTGTTTGTCTCTCTGTATTAAAAAAAAAAAGGTGAACTTCTACACCATCTTCTCTGCTTTAGAAGCAAAAAAAAAAAAAAAAAAAAAGNTCTTACAATTTGCATTAGCAGGGACATTCCTTGATGACAGTCTAATGGGAATTAGCCCAAGATCTGGTTTGTTGTTTCGCTAAACCTTAATCTTTCAGACAGATGTGTTTGTCTCTCTGTATTAAAAAAAAAAAGGTGAACTTCTACACCATCTTCTCTGCTTTAGAAGCAAAAAAAAAAAAAAAAAAAAAGGCTTATAAAAACAAGGATATTTTAAGACAGCGGTACTTGACTTTTCCTGCCTAAGTGAGAATTTCCTGTCGAGAGAGTTGACAAAGTGGGTTTGAGACAGCTTTCCTGTAATTAATTTTCTTTGTGTGTGAATTTAATACTGATGCAAAGGTGTTACTCATTTGACAACTCCAAGGTTTAATGTCTAACCATCCAACGGGAAAGGAAGAACACGACTACCCAGAATTCCTCATTAATTAGCTTCAATCCTCACTCCGTGATACTCATCCACTCATCTAAAACTGCTAATTGTTATCAATTGAATGATTTTCAGAATGCATCCAATACCTCGGAAGAATATAACTCATTTTACATTGCTTGTTGAACATCTCAGTGACAAGAAACGTTCTTATTTATGACTCCAGGCCAGATCTGAACTTCTAGTTAAACAGCATCAGGTAGCGCAGAAAGCATTGAACTTGAAATAACAATGACTGGATTCTTGTTCTACCTGATTGTGGATAAAAGAAATAATCTGAGGGCTACGAGTCTTAATTTCTTCAATGACAAAATACAGATGAAGTCAAAGTCTTTCCTAATGCCAAGAAAGACAGGAAGAAAGAAAGAAAGAAAAAAAGGAAGAAAGAAAGAAAGAAAGAAAGAAAGAAAGAAAGAAAGAAAGAAAGAAAGAAAGAAAGAAAGAAAGAAAGAGAGAAAGAAAGAAAACAGGGGCGCCTGGGTGGCAGAGCGATTAAGCGTCTGCCTTTGGCTCAGGGCGTGATCCCGGCATTATGGGATCGAGCCCCACATCAGGCTCCTCCGCTATGAGCCTGCTTCTTCCTCTCCCACTCCCCCTGCTTGTGTTCCCTCTCTCGCTGGCTGTCTCTATCTCTGTCCTTATAAATAAATAAAAAAAAATCTTTAAAAAAAAAAAAAGAAATTAAAAAAAAAAAAGAAAACAAACTATGATTTCCAAGGCATCAGTCAAACTCTTTGGTTTGAAGAGATAGTTTCAGATTGAAAGCTATGTATTTTGGAATATCAAAACTATTGTGTTAAATATCTCTCCACTTTAGTTTTTAAGAGTCGAAGAGAAAATAAAAATTTTGAAACATCTACATTTATTTTCTCCTTCTACTCAATGCTTGGCTTTTACAGTGAAATGGACTGAGATATTTGAGAATATAAAGGGTTTTGGATGAGTGAAAAGTGAGTGACTGAAGCTTTCAGGAAAGAATTTAAAAGATCTTGAAGCCGTGCAGCCATGTTATATAAACATTATTTTGAACTGGACCATCCTCTCCATACCACTGGCACCACGATTGCGTTAAGTGAAATTTTATCCCAAAGTTGGGAAGGTGTTCTGAGTCTGTCTGTTCTTCTGCTTTTTCTCAAAAACCTTAAGGGAAAATCAAGGTACTGAGGACAGTTGTGTCAAGTGTTAAGAAAAGCCTAACTAGACTGGGAAGACTTTAATTTCAGTCAACTTTATCAAAACTGCCACCCTAGCTTCAAAGTGATTCCTAAGGAAAACACCACAGTTACATTAATTTTTCCAGATGCTCATCCCTTTGGACTCCAGGGAAATTTATTCTTCATTCATTTTTCCCTTCATTTTTGAAGAAAAGATGGTAGGTAAAAGGAAAGGGGCACAGTTACATCTCTTTCTAACTTCTGAAATCCCAAAGACTATTCTCTGCCAGCCTATTATAGTTGTCATGAAAATGCATTTACTCATCTTTTATGCATGCCTCCCCTGCCCCACCAACTAAAATAAAGTTTGTATTTATTTTTCTGGAAATATCCAAAGTGGCCCTGGCTAAGCTTCAAATCTATTTTTCTATATGCTGTGGCTTTAAATTTCGCTGTCTGTACTTGGCAAAAAGAGATAACTCGAGGAAGCTCAACAATAACTGAACTTGAAAAAAATGCAAGGGCAACTGACTAAAAGTCAAATTATGATTTTTATTCGATGAATTGTAAAACCTTTTGATGGTGCTCGTCAGGCTTCCAGTACTTCTCTTGCTCATAGCTTGAAATAATTGCTCTGAATTAGTTGTGTTCCCCCCAGCCTTAAACAAGAAAAGCACGTCATTTCCACGTGCATATGCTGTACCGTACAGAACGTAAGAGCTCATCCTTTCCTTGTAAGTATTTCTGAAGCATTATTGTTTCATACTTGTTTCACTGACACCACAATCCTTGGGTGGAGAAGTAGACATGTCTTCGCCTGTGTTTTAATGAAAAGATTTGCCATGAACATTCACGATTAAATGTATCTGCCCAGAAAAGGCCTTGGGAAGTCATCGTCTCCGTTGGCCATCTTTGCCACACAGCCGTTTAAACTACCCCCGAAAAATGTGTTTAAATTATCTTTTCTTTAAGAAGTTTAGCTGTTTCTCTGAGCACTGGTCCAATCTCTCCCTCAAATCATCTTCCTACATCAGACTTGCATCCTTCCCGCCATCTTTATACGCATTGCTTCTTATACAAAAGAAAGCCATCCAAGTTTTTATTCTTTTGTTCTTTTGCCTTTTATTTGATTTTATTATTTTATTCTTTTGCTTTTTAAAATTAAATTAATTTAGTCATATGGCTACTTTAAATTTAAAAGCTTGAAAGCTTTTTATTTGCTTTTATTCTTTTAAGTAGCCACATTTTAAAAAGCAAAAAAAATATATAATTTATATATAAAGCAAAAGTATATACATTTATTATCTATTATTATATATTTATAAATATTTATTGTATTTTATATACTCTCTCTCTTCATATATATGAAGTCATATATATATGAAGTCATATATATATGAAGTCATATCTATCTATCTATCTATCTATATATATATATAATCATGTGCCCATATCTCAAGCAGGATTGTTTAGAAAAAGCAAATACACAGAAAGGGATATACAATCACAATATTTGACTTCAGTTTTCAGCTTTACCACACTTCAGTAGTGCTGCTTTGGGCACGTTGTTGGATCCTTCTGGACCTCAGTGTCTTTGTCTGTGGAATGAGGAATTTCTCTGCTTACTTATTTATTGTCCACAAGAGAGCAAACCTCACTGGGGTCCCATGCTGCTGGAACCCCTGTCTAGAAGAGAACTAACCAGCGCTGTTGATGGAGGTGTCTAATGAGACCTGCACTTTTTCCTTTTAGATCTGGTAGATTTTGTTACAATTACTTTTTCTTTGGGATACAGCAACTATACACTGTGAGTTTGCAACTGATCTCATTTTGCTATGACAGAGAACTGAGTTTTTGTGACACATTGAACGCACTTTGTCTTTAGGCAGTAACGGTAGATTTTCAAAGAGAAATAAATGTAAATTTAAAGAAATTTAGGAGTGAGTAGTCCCTAGCATGGAAACTTGGTACATTTCTTTCTGTAACTTTTAAAAAAATATACCGGTAGATTCTGGACATAGGGTTTTTTTTTTTCTTTCATGAAAAATAAAAACAAAATTTAAAAAAGGAAAAGAAAAGAAAATTGTATGTTATTTTTCCCCTAAGGAACCATGTAGACCTACAATGCCCAGATTCCTGGTCTTTATTTGTTTTCTGTTTAATAGCAATTGAAGATGGGTAGATAAAAGGAAATCAAAGTGTATGTGGTAAACTGTAGAAGACCGAGTCATTGAGTCAATCCTGTGGAAGTTCCAACAGTTGAGGTGCAAGAGAGTGGACTTCTCGCTGGCTCAGCAAAGTCACATGTTAGTGGAGGTGTTGGGAAACGCATCATGGGAAAGGCATGGTGTGAACCTCACTGTCATGGCGTGAATTTTATATACTGGTGAAGGACTAGAAAAGAATGGAAAAACAAGGACGTGGTTTGTGTGTTGGCATAGTGAAATAATAAGGATTTATATTTCTTCTGTCTTTTCACTTCGTTGCCAAATTTATACAATAAGTTAACAGAAAGAAAGAACATCTTTTTAAATTTACTTAAAGACCTTTTCTGAAGACAAAAAATTTGCGTGTTATCTTCTCTTTTTACTCTTAAAAACTGGGCATGAGTCAGCAAAAACTGGGCATGAGTCAGCTGTGATTAGCCCCACTGAACATTACATTAAATCTAAGAAAATTTTCAGAGTCACAAGACCGAATGTATACAAGGGTGCTTGGTTGAAACCACACCCTTCAACAGCTGATTTGGCTTTTTTCTGTAGGGCTTCACACATAAAGGTCTTCCTTTCTGTAATAAGACATTGATCCCTAAAATTAAAACACACCTGTAGGTTTTTAAGCAGCTGTACTGTAGTACAGATTTTGTTCTTCAGCCCTGGTCATTACATTGTCCCTTCTCAGTGTATAAGTTATGAAAATATTGTTTCCGTCCATGCGTCTTCCTTCTTCATGTCACCCCGACAAGGTTGAGAGTTTAAAAGAATCGTGAAACAAAAACCGAGACAGCAATGGCCTTCAACAGTGAGAAAGCTCTAGGAAGTTGCTTTGAGTCTAGTTGAAATGATTTCTGTGTGTGAGAGGCCATGTAGAGGCCTGCGTGAGTCACCAGGGTGAACAAAAAGTGATTATTGATCCCTTCACGGAACGAATTGCTCACTTCATGGCACCCACCCCAGTCTTCACTAGAAGGACCAAACTGATGAGAAAAGGAACTTTGACATAAATAGTGTCAGAATGTTTACTCCGTTAGGCTTCGGTCATGGGCTTCTAAGCGAATGACCAGGCCGAATTGCCCTTCTGGGTTTGAAGTAATACTGGGACCCATCATGTCTCTGGTATTTAAAGCATGTGTCTTGCAACTCAAGGAACAAAGCTAGCTCACGGTTCCAAATGCCGCCTTGCACATTCTCTGCTCCGAAATAAGTCTTTAGTTTGAAGGTAGAGGCAGACAGCTGTGTTGTCTGCCTGCACATGGGTCCAGCCCACACTCATTTTATAGCGTAGGACAGGCTTCTTATGAGAATCTGATACCGAGACTCCTGGACATTATCACCACCACCACTACCCCCAAAATGCGCATCCATGCCCAATTTTTGGTTCACAGGATTTAGCTTCTGACCCACAGAAGCTAAATGAATTGCTGTCCTAAGCTGTCTAGAAGCATGTCCGTACCGCCCTACTCTACAGAAATGTTTATTACTGAGTAGGAGTAGATGTACGCAGATCTCTTCTCCTGGCACCCTGGCCTCGGTTTACTGTTGCATTTGATGCTCACCCTCAAAGGTCTTCTGGCAGCTGAATCTGATTTCTGAAATTAAGCTCAAAATTTTCTCTCCCTCTCAGTTCTGATCTCACTCGATATTGGCATCTACCTTCCACAGCTGACTCGTGCTCACAGATGGCTTAGTTAAGCATGCTTTGCTTAGTTAAGGTGCTTCTCACTGTTATTTTTTAGCTCTTTGTGCTTTAAGTCCTAGGAGGGCTTTACAGAGTCACTTTTTCTGAAAATCCAGAGGCGAGAGAGGAAGTTCAACTGTAAGTTAGCCACCGGTCTGAGTTTTCTCGTTTCACTGTGGATGGAAATATAAAGGCACCTTCATTATTAGTTTGGGGGAAGAAGAATTTCAATCCAGACAATGTTAAGCAGCTAGTGTTCTGAAAAATGAACCTTAGGAAACTTTTCTCACCATCGTGAGCTGAGCCAACCTGATACGCTGTGGGAAAAGACAGCATATTACTCTGGGTAAATGAGAAGCACACAGAAAATAAAATTGTTAGGTTTTGCTTGGAATCGAAAATTGTTGAAGGTTGAAGACTTTAATGTAGGGAGTTTATCAACAGCAGCAGAATCAGTGGTTTTATCAGACTAGCAGTAAGGTCTGCAAAAAGGCACTTCCTGCTGATGAAATTATATAGTTAGAGATTTGGGTCCAGATTTTATACTCAGGAAGCCCTTAAAAACTTGTTTGCTGCTGTCATGCTGAGGGAATTAATAGATTAGACATTAACCACTAAAATTTTTGAGGGAACCCCTCCAATATAACATTTACTAAAAGAGCAGAGCATCCCTCAATTTCATAATAAAATAAGGAACCCCTCATTTTCTATGAAGGCCATTTGCAACAGTTTCTGAAGCAATGTTTCACATGAAGGAGACACCTAGTAAATGTGTGGACTATGCCTTTATATTAAACTTGATTTAATCATTACCTGTAAAAGGAAAAGAGAATAAGTGAGTATAAGTCAAACTCAGATTGGAAAAAATTGTTCCTGTTATGTGTATTTGGTGTTTGTTAATATAGCATAGAATCATGTAGATTTCCATACTGATATATCATTCAAATTATTTCACGTATGTTAAAGGAAACAAATGAGAGATCATTTAGAGATTCACATTTTACCTTTCAAAGGATTAATTTGGTTTTTACATTTTTTGTTTATTCCCATGAAAATATTTATTACACAATCATCAAATATTTATTGAGAAATTGCTGCATATTGAAATTGAGGGGAAAATAGGAAGAGCTTGGTGAAAGAGTACAAACTTTCACATATAATTGTCTGAGGATCTAATGCATAATATGGTGACTGTAGTTGATAACACTGGAAAAAAGAGAAAATTGTATAAGGTGGGAAAAAAATAAAGTGATCAGACTTGTTTTAAAGGATGCAATAAATTCAGTGGTCTATTTTGTGGCTACTGGACACTTGTGCTATATATTAAGCTTTGAAAAATTATGGAGTTGAACACATTTCTCATAATTCAATTAATACCAGAACTGAGTCCCAGCCTTCAAAAATGTGTGAATATTCTAGAATAGACAGAGATATGAAACAATAAGCATAATGTTATGTGATACATTTATATTACAAATATGCCCAAAATGTTAAGAGGAAATGCTCAGAAAAGGACACTTAACTCAAAGAACTTCCCCAAAGGAGGTGATTCTTCAAATAGATCTTAAAGGAATCACAATGGGAAATAAGTTTATCCCAGACAAAGGGAAGGCACAGAGACCAGGACATTCAAAACTACAATCTAGAGGACTTGGACTAGACAGTTTGTACAACTAAGGTGAGAGATTTGGTTAGAATGGTGTGCTGACACCAGAGTATTAAGGATGCCTTGTAAGTCTAAACTTTATGCTCAAAATCAGTTAGGAACAAATAAAGGATTTAAAACAAAAGCACAAGAATTTAGTGGAAATTTTTATTGAAAACAGTATGGAGGACAAATTGAAGGAAGCTAAACTGGGGCTAGGAGAGTAGATAAAATGAGGCGCTCAGAAGAATTTGATAACTTTTATCCATTTATTCTTAATGCTATATAATACCTACAAGACAAGAAAATTCATGAACCAGAATCTAACGTTAGCTGTGGGCTAGCTTAAGTCATTTGCTGGCTTGAGTAGTTGGTGGGGATTGACTGTGTATGCAACTTACCCTAAGACCTGATGACTATCTTCATGTCTCTGCTGTGAACTGCGAAATATATTTATTTCAGATGCATTTTGGGAAATTTTAAAAATCACCATAAAAAAATCACCATTTATCTCTAGAAACTAATAACTGGAAGGAAAATACTTCATCTTCATTAAAATATTCATTTTGGCAAGATGAATTTGCAAATATTTCTTCCTTGCTAAGGAATATCCATTGTCCTACCTTCAAATGTTCTATGAACATTAAATTATTTATTGCAAAAGTGTTTCTGTGATTACATAAGGTAGTTAGAATAATCTCTAATAGAACTACAGCCGGACACATCTCTAATATCATTCTATACAGAACTATCGATTTAACTTCACACTGTCAAATCAGACAAACAGGTTGAAATCTGTTTTTCTATGCATTAGCTGTATAGTCTGGGGCCAATTATTTAAACTCTCAGTGCCTTAGTTTCCTTAACACTAAAATTAATGCAACAAATGATCAGTAGAATTTATGTCAGGATTCACTAAGATACCCTGTATCAGGTACTTAGCACAGTACCAAATAAATACTCAGTAAGAACCCAAGAATGAGTCTTAATTGTTTTTAGCATTGGAGGGTAGAATTTTGCTTGGAAAAAAAATTCATTAAAAATGGAAAAAAAAAAAAAAGCTGTGTTTTTACAATAAGGAATTGACCAAGCATTAGAGCCCATTGAGAAATATTGACTTAGAGAAAAATTAGAAATCTTACCTAAGATTAGCTTCACACACGTTTTAACATTGAAGAAATTACCTCATTGTAGAAAAAAACAATAATCAAATCCCTGAAGATATAAATATCTGAATTCACGTTATTCATGAAATATTAAGACCACAACTATGAATCAAGGAATGTGAACATCTTCTTCAATATCTCTAAGAAGTAGTAAAAATATTACAAGTCAATCTAAGAAAGACAAAAATAAATAAAAAGAAAAATAGAAATAATTCTCCAGTGTTATAGTTGAGCTCCTTGACAGAAATAATGTAAAGAATTTAATTCTGCCCTCGGTTATTTTTTTTTAAAGATTTTATGTATTTATTCGACAGAGATAGAGACAGCCAGTGAGAGAGGGAACACAAGCAGGGGGAGTGGGACAAGCAGTCATAGCGGAGGAGCCTGATGTGGGGCTCGATCCCATAACGCCAGGATCACGCCCTGAGCCGAAGGCAGACGCTTAACCGCTGTGCCACCCAGGCGCCCCATGCACTCAGTTATTTTTTAAAACATTTCCATACCTATGATATTTCAATTACTATTTAATGAAAATGTATATAAACCATGAGTTCATAATACATTTAATACAAAATAGCTTATATTTTCACCACTTAAATATGAGGACTTCCTGTAAACATGAGCTATACAAAAAAGTATTTATTTACTTTCTGTTTAATTATGAAAATTCTCAGGCAAACGGGGTAGAATAAATCTAATCAGCATGAACAATTTCTTTATAGGAGAAAAAGATTGTCATTTTCAAATATTAACATCTCTTTAGTTTCCTTGGTTTGGGGTTTCTAAATTATAATTATTGCATCACACAGTACATGGAATTAATTTTTATATGTTTTGTGTTTCACAGGCAAGACATGCAAATAAATAACAGCGGCCTTCTCAGAAGCAAAGGGCAGCGTAGTTAACAAAGTTCCAGACTTGAAAGAAAAGCTTCCAACATGAAATTGAATATAATAGGGAATTGCATTTTAATAAATGTGCGGAGCAGTTTCCTGCGGAAGCAGATTTGCGTACCCGCACAGGATCGCTTATTTACGATAGTTTACGGTACATTTGCCAAAAGCTACATCATATTAATGCGATTGTACTTCACACTTACAGACGAGTTTTCAAAGTGATATTCAAACAGGGTTGTTATTCCTGTCCCGCATACACGCGAAATGATGCCTACACACAAAAATAAACAGGAGTGACTTCCCCTAAATAGCAAACTTCCCCAAGCTGCCCAGAGAACGCGGACCTGTGAACTCCTTTTGCCCAGTAGAAGGGACACAGCGGTTTCGCTGTAACTGAGACCATCTGAGAGTCACATTAGGGATTTTTTTGCAGGCAGGGATCCAGAATCATTCGGAAGCTGCCATTCTCCACTTTTGCAACCTCAATTTGAATTGCAGGTATTGTCATATGGCTCTTCCCAATCTCCTAAATCTTGAGACCGCCTTTGGTTATCTCTAAGCTGTTGTTGCTTGTTGCAGAAAGCGCTTTCTCTTGGGGCGCCTGGGTGGCTCAGTCCGTTAAGCCTCTGACTCTTGATTTTGGCCCAGGTCATGATCTCAGGGTCCTGGGATCAAGACCAGCATGGGTCTCTGCACTCAGCGGGGAGTCTGCTTGAGATTCTTTCCCTCTGGCCCTCCTCCCCCCAGCCCTGCCCCGGCGAGCCCTCTCTCTCTCTCTNCTCTCTCTCTCTCTCTCTCTCTCTCTCTCTCTCTCTCTCGTATAAACCAATAGATCTTAAAAAAAAAAAAAAAAAGGCACTTCCTCTTGGAAATAAAAATTCACTTGAGCAAAGAAGTTGTGGGCAATCTCTCTATCAGGAGTCAGGTGGAGAGCAGGAATCCTTCATGGCGACTATCACAGTACAAGTGAGTCTGGATATCCCAAATGCAAATACTTGGGAAGGAGCATGCTTCCATTGTTTAGAGCCACTGACATTTTGAGGACAGCTGAAGGTTTAGAAACATGTTTGCATTTTCAAGATGTGGGAATCAGCTCCTCACTTACTTAGGGTTTGTAGAGGACGAGAAATTTGGTATTATCACTTTTAGCGAGTGGCTCTCCCTATGTGCTAAGACCAAGTCTATGTAAAAATCAAGCCTTGTTCCTAACAGCTTCAGTAGTTGGGTGCTGAATGAATCAGATTGTGGAAGTGTTAGAAATCTATCATTGACTTCATTAAGAATCCAGCAAGACAGCATTTAATTCTTATTTTAACTTTTTTTTTAAAAAAAATAAATTCCATAAGCAAATAACTACTGCTGTTTTTTTTTCAATGTCAGAGATTAAATTAATATTTTGGAGAGAATTTTCACCTCCGTGATTATCATGGAAGGTGGGTTGGGAGGGGCATTTTTATGTTTTGGAAAGAGCACGGTGTTTTTTACTGTGGCCACACCTTCTGTCTCATCTGTTTGCACACTGTGGGCTTCTGCTCCCTAGCTATTCATCCAGCGTAACATTACATAGTGGATACAGGCAAAAATCACAAATTCTCCTGTGAACAGATAGAGTCTTTCTTTTCTTTACTCAGATTATGAGAAATTCTGAATATGTTAAAATTGGCATAAAGAATTTCATAGCTAACAAAGACCTATTTTCCATGCTATGTACCTTTTTATTGCAACATAAAAACTGGAAAAGGTGAACACAATTCTTACTCCTAAATATGAATCATGTTTTCCTGTGATTTATACTGTCTTGTGAAATAGACACGCTACTGACTACAAAATCCCATAACCCTTGTCAGAGCTATCATTTTCATACAGCACAAAGGAGAGATAGGTAAAAAAGAAATTACCATGGAGTAACCAACTCCCTCCCCAAATAGATTTTTTCACCCTCCTGGAAACAGCTGAGTTTAGAGCTATCCAGTTTCCTGTTCTGGAGTTGATGAGGTCACTATCACCTCACCAGCAACAGGAAGTTAAATTCCTTTCAGTGGTTTTGTTGCTTTGGATGCTATCCAGTGGAGCAAGAAGCACATTAAATTTGATTCCTGACAGATAAGGAAAGGACAACTTTGTATATACTCTGACTTAAAAACACATGTATTTACAGACACATTCTGTCAGGTATTTGGGGTCAAAAATATGTGTTTATTCACATAATACATTGTGTGTAATATGGTTAACTACTATAACACCTTGCAATTTGTAAGGTTAAGCCAAATTATATCCCTTTTAATGTGACACAGTTGTTCTTTTACAAGGTCCAATTTCCTACTTCTAATAAACAAGAGATTTATTTACTACTCTTGGACTTAGCTCTGAACATATATTTTGGTCAAGCTCTAAAAAAATTTGTTTTTCTTATATGTTTTTTTTCAGCTAAAAAAACACTCTAATGAATTTGTGTCTATTAGAAGCAACATCACTGAACATGTAGTTTAATTGAGAAATGTAGTATAATACCAAAACAGCATGCAACAAAAAATTACAACTACCTAAACTATTTTTTAATAAATATCCATATTTATATCTGAAATAACTGGATTATAGGTTTCATGTTGTTGGGATTTTGACATATCTATTATAAAGTAAGTGGAGTTTACTGAGAGGTTAGAAAAATGGACAGTTGAGAATGTTTACCATGTTACGCCCTGTTTGTCAGCCCTCCTCTATTAGCGGTGGGAGAATTTACTAGCAAAGTACAGCCAGGTTAGAATACTGGATATCATTTTGTACTTGTCCACACCACAATTTCATTTAAACTCATGAAACCTTATTTCAATTCTGCATTTGTGAGACTGTGCTAATTTGTAAACTTAGTTTAAGAAGTTTAGCTAACTGGGGGCACCTGGGTGGCACAGCGGTTAAGCCTCTNTAAGCATCTGCCTTCGGCTCAGGGCGTGATCCCGGCGTTATGGGATCGAGCCCCACATCAGGCTCCTCTGCTATGAGCCTGCTTCTTCCTCTCCCGCTCCCCCTGCTTGTGTTCCCTTCTCTCGCTGGCTGTCTCTATCTCTGTCGAATAAATAAAATCTTTAAAAAAAAAAAAAGAAGTTTAGCTAACTGAACATAATTTTTAAAAAAAGTTTTAGGAATATTAACATCATCAGCTGTTGCATTGTAAGTAGAAGACCATTTAAAAAAAGAAGATTAAATACCCTTTAATAAAAACTCTATGAAAGTGAAACCATATAAAGAACAACAGCATTTCTCGAAGTTTGATTTTAACTGTAAGATTTCTCTGTGCCTCTCTTTTCTGCCATCCACACTGTTAGAAATAAGACAATACTGAAATACCAGCAGTATTACTAACTGTTCAATAGTGAACGGTTATATAAGCGAGGCACTACGCGAGGCGCTCTAAACGTACCTCCTAGTTCAAAGGGAAAGCCACTGCCTTTCACACATATATCATTTGGTTCCAAAGTTTGAGGAGGAAGGAGAAACAGCCACAAGATTTGTCTAAGCTTATTCACATCGCTGAGAAAAATCCGCTTGATAGATTGAACTTGGAACATCTAGAAAAGTAAAACACCAAGTAAAAGGAGCAGTCGTTTGGTCATATTTTTATGCTAACTGTATGGGTGTGCTGATAGCCAGTTCCTTCTTCATTTCTGGACTTTCCCATTTATTTCTGATTTCTGGACTCCTATAAACCAACCTTATGCTAAAGTGCTCCCTTTATTGAAACAGGCTGTTTGTTTTGGTTTTGTTTTGTTTTGAGCCAATCTTGGGATATACAATTATGGGACAACAAAAGGGATATAGAAGCCTCTAGAACAAGTTGGGTTTGACATTTATATACTGTGTTCTCGATGTAAGTGTTGCAATGTGCATTCTAGGAATTAATTTTTAAATTAATTGTAAAATTATAAATAATTCACATGATGGCCTCTCCAAATATGTGAAGGGCAGTGTCAACCTACAATATGGTCTTCTTTCTTTAATGTGATGTTTGAAAATTTTAAATGTGTGCAAATTACAGAGTATGTTCCATGATTTATCAGATCCTTGGATCAATTACAACAAAATCTCATCTCTCTTCTTATTCCCGGAGATTTGCTTATGAGCAAACTGAGGTAAGGAAGCCAGTCTTTCAGGTTCATAAAGTTTCATCAAAGTGAGTGTTCTGTGTAGTTTCTTGCCAGGTGATCACAGCTTTTTTTTTTTTTTCTTTTAACCTCTGTAGACATTTAACAGTTACGACATTTCCTTTAGAGATTTTATTTTCCTAAATTGAGAATTTGGGAGATTTTGTTTTTAAAGCAAAAGCAGTGCCTAAAGCAAAAACATGGAAGATGCACTTCATAACATAAAAGTATATGCAGACATTATTTTGTTAACACTTTAGATTTTAGCTACATCCTTGAAGTATTGTCTATGTAAGAGCTAATGGCTCTAGTAGGACAAGATGTTCACATCATCGAAATAAATAAAAATTGATAGATATTTTAATACATATTTACATACTTTTGTGCATTTCTAAAAGCACATGAAATTTTTGTGCTGGAAACAATCTTAATTCAGACTTCCTAAATGTTACCTAATACAACAAATCATATCTGATTTATATGACGGAATAAGCTCTTTCTCTCTAAAACCATTTTGGAAACATTTTGTGTTATATAACCATGCATTGCTTTCAATTAAATGGATAACAGGTCTATATTTTTGAAAAGTAGAAAACCAACAATGTGTTTCCATCTTTCAAAAGAGAAATCCCACTAGACCTTAAGGACCACTTCGTTTACTCACTCAACACATGCTACTCATTGACTTTTCTATATCAGGTAAGTAGGTGGCCCATCTCCCCCATCGCCCACACAGCACCACAAGAGTGCACCTGTGACATGTGTATGTGGCAGTAGACTTACACCTGACTCTGCTTTATAAACATCGATTATGAGCAGGAAGACTCATCTGAGTCTTGCTCTATGTAACAGTATGACCTTGGGCATGTCATTGTTCTCCTCAGGGTCCAAATTTCCTCACGTTATGAAAAATCCAGTTCGATGGGAATCCCAAGTATCAAGACTGGTGGCTGTCAAACTGAACCAACCAACAAAGATACTCTCCATGGTTTAATTTGAAGAGTGTCACTGGGCTTGAACTCCAACGGAGCCCTTCCTATTTGCTTACCTGCCACCTACACCGTACAGTTCCCAGCTGGTCTGGCATTGGCTTTGTGATCCCTGTACCAGAATGATGTTTGCAGACCTCCCCAGCCCTAACACTCCAAGATTTTTAGGGCTTCAAGCTAATTTGCAGACTAGACTCTTATCCTACTCTTATCCTCTTATCTTATAAGAGCTTCTATATAGACTGAACACATGGACTTAGGGCACTTTAAAAATTCATTCCCAATATTAGGAAAGCAAAGAACTCTTTATCCAATTAAATGAAAGAAACTATACGAAAGTTGGAAATCATTGCCAACCTACAATTGCTAAAAAGTTGGACTTTCTGTGGTGATGAATCTGTTCATTTATTTGAGAAATAGAAAGCATTTGCAGAGATCAACAAATATATCTGACTTTAAGGGAAAACAAACCTACAGCAAGCTGAGGTCAAAGCAGAATATTGTCAATGATGGGAAAATTATAACGATGACTGATTTCAGCCTCTAAAGAGGGGATAAACAAATTTTCTACCAGAGCTTGTAATGCGTTGAGTCTCATTTCAGAAAAACTGTCTTTCAGTGAGCATTTTATTATGAATAAAATTTAAAGAAGTTAATTATATCATGGAAAAAAGCAAAATAAAATCCTTCACGTCAATTTGGAAAAAAGCAAAATAAAATCCTTCATGTCAATTTTATAGCAAATGGTGGAGGTGACTGATAGGTTATACTTGTTTTTAAAGTGATATAATTTATCTTCAGTGAATGTTGACAAAACAGCTTCAAAATCACATCAAATGAAAGCATGTCATGCAGGCATTAGCTAGGAATTTCCTGACTTTGGCCCCGAGATGACCTCATACCTAAATGGTTAAAACAAACTGGAAAGAACTTAAATCTTACGTGTGTGTGGTGCCATTCCCACTTTATTTATTTTTTCATTAGCTCAGATTAATATAATAAAAATCAGGTATTATATTGAGGGGCAATTGCAATACTTTGAAATGTTACATTGGAAAAAATCAGATACACTTCTCAGTTTTTATTCTTTTTTTTATATGCTATTTTTGTCCGTTTAAAGTGTGACAGAATTAACTGAAAAAGATAGAGCCACAGTTTTAAAAATATCATAAATAGGCTTTTTCCTAAAATCATATAAATATTGTCAGTTGAACATCATAAGAGAATTCTTTATCCTCCTATGTTAAAGAATTATTTAAAATTAGAGGAAAAAATCAAGTGAAAATATACATTTTTTTCATTTGGTTTTATAAGAATGGTCATGGTAATGTAATTCTTAGTCATCAACAGTTTATCAGAGCTTGGATAACACAAAAGCAGGTGTTACTTGATGTATCTAGTATATAAAAAATGAAAAAAAATCTTCCATATAATAGTATCTCTTGCATCTGGAGGTTTATAAATCTCTTGGCAACATTCTCACCCATTTAGAATGACAATAAAAACAATATTAGGATTCAATAGAAAAAAATTCAACATTCTATTTACTGGTCCTTGATGAAATATTCATTGAATTTCACATAGAAAAAAAAGACAATATGACCCTTCAACAACTTCATCTGAAACCATTTGAAAATCGAAGCTGCTGAGAAACTATTTTCTTGAAAGCATATTTAGATAGTTCTAAATTCCCTTGAGCCTTATTTTAAGAAAAGGTCAGATTCATCTTACCAAAGAGGAACTATTCTAAGACTTAGGAAAGTCAAGTTTACATCATTGCAACCTGTAAGGTACCCTTCATTATTCCATTTACATTTCAAACCTGCTCAGTCTCAAAGGAAAAAAAAAAAAAAGTAAACACATCTTGTTTATACCTTCCTGCTGTTTTCAATTTCAGCGTATCTAGCACACACACACATACACACAAAAATCATCATTTTTAGCATTAACATTTATGGTGAAGGACCTAAGGCCATCCATCTGCATACATTGACATTCGGAAGTCCTGCAGCCAATCTTTAATACATGAACAGTAACATCAGGACCAAGTCTAAAGTACTCAACAGATGAAGCCCAAGATACCAGCTGCCCTAGTTTCAGAGCAGCCACAATTTGTTTATAAATCATTTTCAGAGAACCCTGCCGGTTTCCACCGGCACAGAGGAACCCCAGGCATGTCACAGTGCTGTGGATCAGTACCATAGCAAAAATACAAAGGGGCTCAATTCAGATCTGGGCTCCTGTTATGGCAAAATACACGTACGTCTCTACTTTTGCCTTCAATTGGATGCTCTGTGTGGAAAGAGGAGTTCATAAATTTTAAAGATATTACAACTTTAAACTTTCATTTTTGGTACATGAGAAAGAGACTCAGCCACTCTCTTTCTTGAATTTCTAGAGTGGATAAAAGGAGAATTCGGGGCGCCTGGGTGGCACAGCGGTTAAGCGTCTGCCTTCGGCTCAGGGCGTGATCCCGGCATTATGGGATCGAGTCACATCAGGCTCCCCTGCTGTGAGCCTGCTTCTTCCTCTCCCACTCCCTCTGCTTGTGTTCCCTCTCTCGCTAGCTGTCTCTATCTCTGTCAAATAAATAAATAAAATCTTTAAAAAAAAAAAAAAGGAGAATTCGACAAAATCTTTTCTGCTCTATACTCTGTGGAACAGCACCTTACAAGTAACTCTCCAATATGTAACCTCATGTAATTTTCCGAACTGTTCTCAGAGGTGGGTGTGGCTCTTAGTTCCAATTTGGAACAAAAAGCTGAGGCAGGTGGTTGATTCTTCTAGGGCCACAAACAGAGGTTAACTCAAGCCAAACCAGATATTTGGGTACTAAGCTCTTTCCAAAACACAACACTGGCTTTCTGTAATAAATGGTCCCCCCTGATTAATTCTAAGAATAAGAGGTCATGTAAATCAAACACTAGAATATTGAAAATTCTGTTTTCACTGATTGATTATATGCTTTTTGATACATAAATAAATTTTCCTCTGTCTAGTCTCCATTTTCTCAACTGAGCAGAACCCTATGTCTTCCATTCACTTTTCACATTCTTGAGATTTCTCAATATGTCTATGTATCTTATGTATCTTATATATTCTTTTTTCCTGAGTTTTCACTTCTCCTGGTCAGTGATTTCAAACGGGGTACCATAGAGTTCTCTTCAATTCCAGTGTATTAGTCACGCAAAAAACATACTTTTCAAAATTACTTCAGGAGCCACCATGGAAGGTCAGTTGTGGGGGGCTGACCAGGGAAGACTGAACATCACAACTTTTCTTTTACATATTGAGATGCGTACATACTAAAACAGTTTAAAGAAGGATTTGTGAAAAGAAAGCAAGAGAAAGAGAAAAGGGGGGAGGGGTGGGAGGAGAAGAAGGAGAAGGAGACAATGATGACAGTGGGGCAGGAACAGGGAAACATGGAAGGAAGGGTTGGAAGGAGGGAGGGAGGAAGGAAAGAAGGAAGGGAGGAAGTGAAGGAGGAAAGCTTAAAAAAAACCACTGTCCTAGACCATGAGAGTGTTAATATTAATGAGAGATTTGAATTTGGAATCAGGATGCACTAGTCCTGAAGTCATCACAAGATGACAGATACTGAGTCAGAAAATGAAATAAAATGGTCATGGTACTGGATCCTGTCCCGTGCACTTCTGATGATGTGTCTGACACTTTAGGAATACAGACAAGCTCTGAATATCTTTTTTTTTTTTTTTTGAGAGAGAGAGCATGTGCTCATGCATGCACGTACGAGTGGTGGGTGGGGAGGGAGGAAGGGGATGTTGGGAAGGAGCAGAGGGAAAGGGAGAGGGATAAGCAGGTTCCACACTCAGCCTGGAACCCCACTCGATCTCACGACCCTGAGATCATGACCTGAACCTAAATCAAGAGTTGGATGCTTAATGGACTGAGCCACCCAGGGGCACACACACGCCCCCCTCCCCACCTTTTCCCCTGGATATCTTAAAGGTACACCAAGTAAGCTTTTCCTCCTCAGGTGACCAGGCTTTACCGAAAGAAAAGTCTGCAAGACTTCAAGGACTCTCCAACTTCTGGGAAGCCCTCCAAAGCTTTCTATAATGCAAGTGCTGCTAAACAATGAGTCTTTCCCGGACGCCTGTCTCTGGCATGCTTAGAGAAACTCCAAAGAATGCTCATTTTTAAAATGTAATCTTCTACCAGTGGTAGCTAAAAGAGTGATTCTCAACCATGGGCAATTTTTTGACATCCTCCACCTGCCCAGGGACATTTAACAATGTCTGACGATGAGGATCTAATGGGTAGAGGCCAGAAATACTGCTGATAAATACCCTACTTGCACAAAATAATCCTCTCAAACAAAGAATCCTAACACAAATATCAATCGTGTGAAGATCGGGAAACTCTAAGAGCACAGAACAGTGAAGTTCAGTACTTAAGTCACCTCTTGGGGTTTTTCACATGATTCTGTGTTCTCCCACGTCTGAGCTTGGCAGTAAATTTATAAAAGATTTCCGCTATGGTTATTATTGGTTGTGGATGGGACTAGGTGAGGCAGAATAAATTAAGATATATCTGGGGAGTCTGGGTGGCTCAGTCGGTTAAGCATCTGCCTTCAGCTCAGGTCATGATCCCAGGGTCCTGGGATCGAGTCCCACTTTGGGCTCCCTGCTCAGTGGGGAGCCTGCTTCTTCCTCTGCCTCTCTCTCTCTCTCTGACAAATAAATAAATAAAATCTTTGAAAAAATTAAGATACATCTGTTTTCCAGGGAGAAATTAGGAAATTAAGATGAAAGTATAGAAGCAAAACGCCATTGGTCCAGATGGCTCTGGTATTGTCAGTTGTTTTGGAGACCATTTGAGACATCTCCCTAAATCACCTTATTAGGTTTTGCACATTTTCTAACTTTAGTTGAATTGAAAATATTTCTTTTAACAGGCTTTTGACATTCTTTGACTTTTTTTTTTATGTTTCTGAGATTTACCTATGTGACTAAATTGACCTAGCTTTTCTAATTTCGTCGATACATAGTAACCCACTGGATGAATACACTCCAGTTTATTTTTCTATTCTACTGTTGTGGATACTTGAGTTTTTTCCAGTTTTCTACTGTCAAAAGTTCTGCTATAAACTTTTGTTTGTGTCTCTTAAAGAAAAAATTGGATAATAAATGTGTCAGTTTACTTGTCCACCAACAGATCAAGCTTTCTAGTGATCCACACCTTCACAAGAATTTGATATTGTCTGACTTTTAAATTTTTTTAAATTTAAATGAACTGATTTGGTTTTCACGTCATTGCTTTGATTAGTAACTAGAGTGAGCTTTTCCCCCTATATTCATTAGCCATTCTTGATTTGGTGGGGTTTTTTTTTTATTCATATATTTACTCTTATCCTCCTGGATTTTCATGTTTCCATCGAGGATCTTTTTCCTTTTCTGAAGAAAGATTGAGATACAGACACAGGTACAAGGAGAGACATAGTGCAGGCTTACTGGAAATGATTTCTTTGATTCTTTTGTCCATTTCTGAAGATTATTTACACTGTGTATGGAATTCTATGTTAGCAGTTATTAATTTCATCATTTTAAGTATTTATTCTGTTTTCTTCTGGCTTCAGGCATTTAAGTTGAAATGTCAGCTATCAGTATAAGTAGTCCTCTTGGAAGGTCCTAGGTCTTATTCTTTATGCTTTAAAGATTTTTCTCTTTGTGTTTGGATTTGAAGCTCAGTTACCAATAATATACATAGGATTATTATATCTTGACTCAGGAAAGGTGTGTCACTGGGCATAAGCAGAGATATTTCATAATGACGACTACATTGTCTGCTGCTAATATAGTGATTCCAGATTTTGTATGATTTTGTTTTGGCATGATGTATCTTTCTTTTCCACCCTTTTGCTCTTATTTTATTTTATTTAAGATTTTTAAAATTTATTTGAGAGAGAAGAGCGAGCATGGAAGGGAGGGGCAGAGGGAGAGGGAGAGAGAAACTCAAGCAGACTCTGCCCCGAGCACAAACCCGCCACAGGCCTCGATCTCACCACTCTGAGATCAGACCTGAGTGGAAACCAAGAGTCAGAGCCTTGACTAATTGCACCACCCGGGTGCCCTATTTTTATTTTTATTTAAAGTTTGTTTCCTGCAGCCAGGACATGATTGAGTCTTGTTTTTTTTATCCAATCTGATATTCTCTGTCCTTATATTTGGGGAGTCTGGACTATTTTTTGGTAATGTGATTATGGAAATGTTTGACTTGGAGGCCATATTTTTCTGTTTTCTATTTGTCTAATCTATTCTTCCTTCCTTCTCTGCCTTTTTTCAAATTGAGTATTTCTTAGTATTTAATTTTATTTACTGTGGTGGAATAAACAAAGACACTCCAAAGATGGCCACATCCTAATCCTCAGGATCCATTAATATGCTATGTGACATAGTAAAAAGGACTTTGCAGATGTGAGCAAGTGAAGGGAATTAAGATGGGGAGATATTCCTGGATCGTCCAGGTGGGTCCAATATAGTCCCAAAGTTTCTTATGAGAGGGAGGCCAGTAGTAATAGATGTGATGCTAGAAGCAACATATTGGAGGGATGAGAGGAAGACACCCAAGCCAAGGACAGCAGTCAGTCACTGGAAGCTGAAAAAGCAAGGAAACAGATTTTCCCCTTGGAGACTCTCAGATGAACCAGTCCTGCCAGAATCTTGACTTTATCTCAGCAACACTCATTTTGCGCTTCAGACCCCCTGAACTAAAAGAGAATACATTTGTGTTGGTTTAAATCACTACATCTGTAGTCATGTGTTATAGAAGCGATAGGAAACGAATAGAAATTTAGGTACCTGGAAGTGCCGTAACACATACCTCAACATTTGAGATCTTTGGAGTTGAATAATGGGCAAAGGTGGAAGGAATTTGGAGGCACATGATAGAAGAAGAAGCCTGGATTGACTTGAACAGACTGATGGTAGAAATATGAATGCTCAAGACTACTGGGGAAGTCTTGGACGGAAATGAGGTGCACAATGGGGAAATCCTCTATCATCTTAGGGAAGACCTAAATCATTGTAGACTGCCGGTGTGTGTGTTAAAGCATCACTAGGAAGGGCTTAGAAGGAAATGAGTAACACGTTAAGGGAAACTGGAGGAAAGGGAGTCCTTGTTAGATAGTGTCAGAAACCTTAGCTGAGTTGTGTCCTGTAGTTCCGTGGAAAGCTAACAATTAGTAAGCAATGAATTTTGATATTTAGCTGAAGATATTTCCGAGCATAATGTTGGAGGTGTAGACTGATTTTTTCTTGCTGCCTAAAGCAAATGTGAAAGGAAAAAAAAATTGAGGGAAGAACCTTTAAGCAAAAAAAAGAAGCCAGGACTTGATGATTTGGGCAATTTTCAGCCTTCCAGTTTATAAAAGATTCTAAATTAGGAGATTTGCTATTAAAGAGAGAGAGAGAGAGAGAGAAGAAGAAGCATGCTCCGAAGAGAAAGCCAAGAGTGTTTCTGAATAACCTTTGCGGGTGCCTTGAAACGATGGAAAAGTCAGAATATTCAGCCACACAAAGGCATGAGATTTAAGAGGTTAGGCATATCTGATAGACCCATCAGCCATCTCAGCAGAAGCAAAAACTAGACATGGGATTACCCAGGAAAGATCTGTGGGGGAATCTTTCCATCAAATAAGAGTGAATTCACACGATCCCCGCATGGGAGACCCACAAGATCTGGCGAGTGTCTGTCAGTGGACACCCTGCCAGCATACATTGAAAGAGACAGAAAGAAGACAAAATGTCAAAGAAAACTCAGACTCCCTAAATTCTACAGGCAGGAGAAAAGCTACTAAAACCGCTCAGCTTCAAGCACACTCTACCTCTCGTAGGAAAGTGAAGGATGACTCCGAGGGTGGAGCTGTGGGCCCAGAGGGCAGATCCTCAGACTACAGAAGATAATTCCCAGGCCTGGAAATCTAATGGGGTTTTCCTATATGGATTTCAAAATTGCCTGAGACCAGTAACTCCCTCTTTCCTTTAATTTGCTCCCTTTTTGATTGAGAATGTCTATACCTGTTATCCTGTGCCTAGCCCAGCACTGTATTTTGGGGGCAACCTACTTATTTTCTAGGGTCACAGGTGAACAGAAGCTTTGCCCCCATGAATGGATTACACCCAAAGTCTTAACCATCACTAATCTAGATGATTTAGATGATAAGATTTGGGGCTTTTGAGCTGATGAGACCCAGATGAGATTTGAGGCTTGAGTTAATACTGCAATAGGTTGAGAATTTTAGGGACATTGGATTAAGTGGTTGTATTTTGCTTGTGGGATAGATTGAATTTGGAGGAGCATAGAAAGTGTGGACTCTGGTAAGCTGAACAACATAAAGCATTAGAGCAGCAAAAATAGTAAATGAAGGTTTCTACTCATTGAATTATTGACTATAAATAAGTCTTCGCTTTAGTGTTTTAGTAGTTGTTGTCAAATTTACAATATGTAGCTTCCAAAAATATGTTGTTACCTCACATCAAACATAAGAACCTCAAAACATTACACTTCCCTTCCTCCTGCCAGACCTTGTGCTTTCCTTGTATCACATTTTCTTTGTAAATGTTATAAATCCCATAATAAATGTTTTTGCTTTAAATAGTCAAGTATCTTTTAAACAAATTCTGAAAATGAGAAGAAGTGCATTTTATATGTACCCCTATATATGCTATTCACCATACTATTTATCTCTTTGTTTAGATCATGTTACCACCTAGTATCCCTTTTCTTCTGCCTGAAGAACTTGCTGGAACATGTCTTATAGTGCAGAAACCCTCGTGTCCAATTCTCTCAACCTTAGTTTTTTTGGAAAATGGTTTTGTTGCATCTTTATTTAGAAACTTGTTTTTGATCAATAATTCTTGGTGGACAGTTTCTTTCAATTGGTTTCAGCATTTTAAAGAAGGGTTCTAGTGTTTTCTTGCTCATGGATTTCAGGTAAGAAAGCTGCAGTCATTTTATCTGGGTTCTTCTGAGTGTAACATGGCCAAGTAGACATCTCTACCCTATCAGCATCTTTACCCTCCTTCCAAAATTTTAAATACCTGCACTTTCTCCGATGTCCAGAATTCCTTATGAATATGATAGAGCCGTTGTATATTTTAGTACTGCTGTGTGTATTATTTTTATTCTTCATGCCATTAGTATTGTTGTTTTATGAAGTCAGTATTTATCTAGACCTACCTGGATATTTCTTAGTTTAGTTGCTTCTTACTCCTTCTTGTACCACAGACCTTCCATTCGGGATCATTTTCCTTCTGCTAGAGAAACACGGGAATTGTCTCTGGTGAGGTTTGTTTGTGGCAATCTCTCTCACTTTTTATTTGTTTTAAAAGTTTTAGTTGGTCCCTTTTCTTGGAATATATTCCCAATTTTCAGGTATTTACTCTCAGAACATTGGCTTTCTTCTGTCTTTCTCTATTTCTTTTGAAAACTCACTTGTTATCACACTTGTCACTTCTCTAAAGCTAGTCTATCATTTGTTCCTGGTTGCCTTTAAGATTTTTTTCCGATGTCTTGGGTGTCTGGAGTTTTACTTCAGTGCATCTGGCTGTGTTTCTATTCTTGAATCTGGCCTCGGATTCAATGGTATCTTTGTCCCAGTGCTCTAGTAAAAGAGTCTGAGCCTGGAACACACCTATATTAAGTAGTCATGCTTTATTTGGAAGGTAATACCCCAGAATAGAAAGAGTAAGGGAAAAACCAGGGGAGGCCGGGAAGGATGGGAAAACAATGCAGGGTGATGCATCACTATTCCGGGGATGAATTCATATGACATTGCGACGTGAGACATACACTCATTCAGCAGGTATGTCTGCTGAACTACACAGGACATCTCCAGAACAGCTATTTTTTTCCCCCAAACAGTGCCTCAGAGAAGTCCTTGGAGGGAAGAGGGGACGAAGCATAATTGTAAAAATTGCCCCTGTCTCTTGTATCTGATTAGTCTGAATTTGCAGGTTAAATCATCCAGCTCCTTTGATAATAGCTTAAAAAGCCAGCTCTCCTGGGCCACGTGGTGGGGCTCAGTCAGTTAAACCTCTGACTCTTGATTTCAGCTCATATTGTGATCTCAGGGTTGTGAGATCGAGCCCCACATTGGGCCCTGTGTTGGGCGTGGAGCCTGCTTGTGAATCTCCCCCTCTCCCTCTACCCCTCCACCTCTGCTCTGTGTCTGCGTCTCTCTCTCAAAAACAAAAACAAAAACAAAAAGCCAACTCTCCCATCCTGCAGAATAGCAGTTCATACAAGTCCAAAGTGATAGAGAGGACAGTCTTCAAAATCAGTCTGGTTGTGCAATGTCAGCCAAAAGTGAGGGGCTGATAATTTCCCACAAGCAGCCAGTGAGGCAGGCAATATCTGCCTTGGTCCACCCAGTGTCCATCAGCTGTAGCAGTGCTGAGGCAGAGCAGAGGCTGGGCACAATGAGATCGATAAGGCTGAGAGTATCCAGGGAAATACATAAGGTTTCTGATATAATTGGAGTTCTGCTGTAGGTGCTATCATTCCTTAATTCTAGAAAATTCTCAACCATTATGACTTCAAATATTGCCTCTGTCTCATTTATCTTTTTCTCTCTTCCCTTTCTGGAATGCCAATAAAAAGTTGTTATTTTCCTCTTTTCTCAGTGCTGCATTCTGGATAATCTCCCTTCATTCTGACTTCCTGCTCACTGTTTTTCTCTTTACTAAAATAATTTTCTATCAAATATTTTCATTGAGCTTTTTAATATCAATTATTGTATTTTTCATTTCTTGAAGTCCCACTTGGTTCTTTGTAAGATCTGCTTGGTCATTGTTCATACTCCTGATTTTTACCTAGCTGGCACTAATACAGCCAATCCCCTTTTGATTATTTGATTATATTATATGCATTTAATTTGTATAATGGAATTCTCATATTCTGACATCTTTCTGTATATAATTTTTCTCTTTGTTTTATTGTTGCCTCTCATTTATGGTGCATTGGTGGAGGGGGTAGAGGGAAGTCATAATTTTTGCCTGAAAGCTCATGTTTCATAGAATTTATAAATTCTTTGAAGCTTGAGATGAAGTTGTGCGTTTCTATAGAGAGGATTGTACTTACTTCTCTAAGGAACCTGGGACAGTGTAAACCCAAGACTTTGGTTTCTTGGGGGGGTGGGAGTTGGACCAACAAACTTATATAGATTTGTATTGCAAACCTGTGGTGTGGGTGATGCTTTGTAGTAATAACTTCTTAAGGAAGATTTTTTTTTTTCCTCATAGCCCAAGTTTTGATACAGTGCTTTTCACTTCAGAACTATTGGTGGAAGGAGTGTTAGATTTATTTCTGGCTTATTAAATTGAGAGTATACACTTTGAGTGCCAACTTTAGGAGAATTCTTTTTAACTTTTCCCCATCGTAAGGCCCTGAGTTTTGTCTGACATCCTTCAAGCCAACAGGTAATCATAAAAACTAAAACTTCAGTTTACCTATGCCCTCAAGGTATAAGCCATCTTCTGTGTTTATCTTTTGACTGGAACATTCTGTACTTTCTTCTCAAATGATTGAGACACTTCAGAAAATTCTTTTAATTTTTCTTCAGCATGTTTAGCTGTTTTCAGCAAGAAAGCAAGCAAGTCAGGGCTCCTAGGATGTTTCATCCAAGGAGTTGGAAAGATATATATATACATATATATATATATAGAGAGAGAGAGAGAGAGAGAGAGACAGAGAGAGAGAGAGAGAGAGAGAATGAGGTTAGACCATTTCAAGTGTTAGAGTAAGGATATCTCTTAGATTCTGCAAGAGGAATTTCTAGTCCAGTGTTTTTACCACTTAGGTCATCATGGTATTTAGAAAACATTTTTTTTCCTTTCTTAACTTGATATAGAACAATGAGGCTTGCAAAGGGCAAGTTACTTTTTTAAAGGTGAATAAAAAGAACATGTTGGAAAAAGCCAAGGTGGTAAAATGGAAAATCCCAGGGTAACCTCCGGACACACTCATATCCACCCAATGAGAAACAATTGTTCACCTGCAAATTACATTTTCTCAACTTGCTTAATGATTTCCTATGAACGAACTACCACAACCTAATTTTGCAATGGCACAATTGACTCCTGCATTGCATCCAAGTGAGTCATTCCTGCGTAATGCAGGCAAGGGTTTGAAATTAAAACACCATGACCAACAACAGCTCAAAACGAGTTTAATTACAAGAATCCATTTACCCTAAAGATTCCGTCCCAATGTCTCTAAAGTAAATGAAGTTCTTTTCTATCTATGTATCTATACCTAGGAAACTTGACAGAGTATTTGAGATGGCACTTTATAACCAATGCTTATCAAAGAAGAAATATTGCAAAATTATCCTAATACAGCCTATTGACTCTTAGTAAGCTCTGTGTTTTGTATAATATTTCATGAAAATGTGAACTCACAAAAAGGAATAATGTGTAAAATGGCATTTAAATCATTTTATTGTCAGTATTAATGTAACTTAAACCTAAATACACTGTGCCTCAGTAGGTAATGAAGTTCCCGAGATTAATTAGATTACTTTGTTATGATGAACAGTCCCCCAATTTCATGGATACAGTACAAATCAATAAACTTCGTGGATGCAATAAAATCACTGCACAGAAGCAGGACTCAAACACGTCCCATGAGACGTTAGTGCTATTAGCTCAGTTGCTGCTGAGTGGTGTGTAGAATGTACATAGAGCTCACTTTCCTTGCTAAAATTATATCTTGAGGAAACGATCCCAAACCCTTCAGAATATTCCCCACTTTTGTCACCGTTATGGTTGTATGCTTTTATTTGGTGCTCACAAAATACTAGTTATTTGGATCAGAATTTTTATTTCAAATGACAGCACAGAAAATATTGCCAAACTTATAATTAAATTGAAGTGGAACATAGTATTGGAACTGAAGAGACAGAAATGAGAGGATTCAGGTTCCTCATTTCACCAAGAAGTAAATAGAAGTCCATGGTTTGAAAGTTAGTAAGGGCCAGAATTAGAACCTAAGATTTTTTTTTTTTTTTGTTCTCAGAGCTCACTATTCCATAAACCACATCATGTCATCCCCTATTCAGAATCACATCATCCAAACTTACTGTCAATTTCATCTGTGCTTATGAATTAAGATTTCCCCACAGAGATACAAAGGAAGTTTAAGCCTAAAAGTGAGGCATGATGATCAGAGCTCTTTGCATTAAGCTTAACCTGAATTCTGTACTGCCTGAGACTTTAAGCGTTCACCTTAAATATCTACTTTATATTTTTGCTGAAACAAACCACTACAGGCTTTGTGAATTTATAGGCAACAAATGGCATGAGTGGAGAATGAATTCAAACCACCTTCATTGCTTTGAATGTTGACTGAAAACCCCCTTACATACATTTTTACATGAATCAAACAGAAATAGAGCACCAGCCCTTATCCAGAAACCACTCTGGGAAAATTACTATTTTTATGAAAATTCATGGAATCAAAGAACATTGAAAGGACTTGGAGATGATCTAACAAACCTACCTGATTCACTTTATAGATGAGGAGACAAAGGGGCAAAAAGATTAAGGTTGTTGCCCAGAGTCATGAAGTTAGTTATTAATAGTACTAGAATGAAAATTCATGTTCTCTGTCTGGCCACTTGTTATTTATTCTTTTGTTTTCAGAGACAATGAAAAAACCCAGCCAATGAATTTATCTTTCTAAATTTTCTACTTTTCACTTCTGGAATTTTTATTTCATTTTTTATGGTTTTTATGTTTCTATGAGAGCCCTCATCTGTTCATTCATTGTGATCATTTTTTCCTTTAATTCCTTAAAAGTCCTATACGTTAAACCTCGTATCTTGGTCTCCTCAAGTCTATTTCTTTTCACTGATTCTCTCTTGACTATGGATTGTATTTTCCTGTTTCTCTGTGTGTCTAATAATTTTAATTTTTCTGCTGGAAATTGTAGATGATAATTTTTAAGAACTCTGATTCCTCAGAAAAGTATTGATTGTTGATCTAGCAGGCAATAAAATCTTAAGACATAGTTCTTTGGGAACTTCAGTGCTTCCTGAGGAATTTACCAAGCCATTCTAACTTGGCAGGACTCAGATTCCAAGCTCGGTCTCCCCTCTGATGGGTAAGAACTGAAATCTCTGCTCAGTTCTTTCAGTCTTCCCCATTGGCATCCTTCATTGGTGTCCTTGCATTCCTTCATGAATATACAGTGCTGGCCAAAGATTTGCTCAGGATTTTAATGCAGATTTTGGAGCTCGTGTCCTCTGTGTTTCACCTCTATTTAAGATCCCCTCCCTTTAGACATTTATAGGTGGCTTGCACTCTACCCTCTAGACATCTCAAATCAATAAGACTGCACTTGCTGATTGAGTTCTAGGTGGTGCAACTTAAGGATTGGAGAACGCCTTCAAGAAAAAAGCTCTATAAATATGTTCTATCCCATGGCTTTACTCTTTCAAGAGTTGAATCTCCTTGTTTCTGCCTGCTTTGGTCTCTTTCCTATATCTTCAAATGGTTATTTTTCTGCTATTTTTTAAAGAGTTTTAAATTGCTATCTATAGAATGGTTACTTCTTTGCAAGAATTTACACCACTACCTTTTCTGGACTTCTCTTGAATAAGAAATAAGCTCCAATGTGTTTTAATCCACTATCCTTGAGTCTCTGTTACTTTGGAGCCAAAGCTAATCTTAATAGATACAGCTAGGGTCAGAGTACCCACCATAGGAAATGGAATATCAGTCTCATAATGAATTTGAGAGAGGAGACAGAGTGGGTTCTATGGGAAAACAGGTTCTGGTACTGCAAAAAGTAACCAGCAGACAGACCAAAAAAAAAAAAAAAAAGGCAGTTTTGCCAGCTTTGGCAGTAAAGGTTTTATAAAATTACACCACAAATATGAAACAGAAAAAAATCTAAATGGGACCCTAAGGAAAGCTCCCATTTCTTTATACATTCAGCAATCATAAATTCCAAATTTAAAAGATTTTTTGAAACATAAAATATGATGTCCCAAAGTTATATGATCTATTCTGACTGTCCATGCACCTAATTGTTGGCTAGAAATACATGCTCACTATCTGTACAAACCATTCAGAATGCAAGATGACTTTTTGATGATATTGCCTTTTTTCCTTCTAGATTGGATTGATTTTTGTTTTCACTTCCTGTTAATGGAGTGATGACACACAGTGACTTGCTCTCAATTGCCTGTGCAGATCCACTGAGAGATACTCACACACAGAATATTACCTTACGTAGTATTCCCACCTGAGACCAGAAAGAGAAGCCCGGGCATAGAAAATATCAAAAACCATTGGCTGGTGCTACATTACTGACACAAGGATAGAGCAATATCAAAGCTTTCACCCCTTTAATTACCTTCCACTTCTGGCCAGACATCAGAAGATAGGGGAACAGGAGGCAACTGCAGTGAACTGGATGATGTTGCCATGGATGGAAGCCGCAGGTGGTGAGAGAGAAAACATGACACAGTTTCCATCTCCTCAGCTGCTTTGCTAATCTCTTACTAAGTAAGAAAGTAGTCTGAGCTGATTATATGCAATCAAGTTTGTTTTCTGAATAAGTTCAGTCCCTGCTATGAGTTCGGGAAAGCTCTCTTTATCAAATTGGAATCTCTTCATGGAAAAATAATGCTATTTGTTGTTGTTTTTGTTGTTGTTGCTACCTGTCCCCAAGAAATTGAGAGATGAGGGAATGCATTTCCTATTACACAATATTTTCCTAGCTTAATTTCTCATATATCTTATTGCTTCATGGTTCCCTAACCTTCTGCCACTATTACCACTTTGGACTAAGGAAAGCCACTAACAGAGTTGTGTACTGGGTAATGTTTGTTGACATCTTGCTACCCACCCGTAAGAGAGTCTCCTTGTAGTCAGAACATTCCTCTTTCTCTTTCTCTCTCTCTCCTTCCACACATACATTCCACATACATACACACTACACACACACACACACACATTCACACACACAGACACACACACATAACACCAGGAGGCCTTTTAAATTTTTTTATTTATGTTAATAGAATTGGAAAACAAAATCCTTGGTTTACCAGGTTGTATAAAATATTTCTGAAACCATTATAATGTGTACATGTTATCACCAACTCCATAATTCTTCTCCCTGCCCAGACTTTCTGCAGCCTGGCAGGTTATCACCTCTGCATGTTCTATGCTTCGGCCTCACTTACCTCCGAATCATAAGCAAAGTTGGCAATAAGCTGGCAGGCCAGTCCTTCAATCCGTATGCAAGAGTTAATTGTTATCCCACTCCTTGAAGTACTGCCACAATTCCCTGCTTCACTGAAAAGCCTTTGACATCAACCTACTGCCCTTGGAAGGATTACAGCTTGTATATTTGGATGGCTGTAGTGAGGGTGCACAACACCACCAGGTATGAAGGCAAAATTGCTTTCCATGTAGGCTGTGAACACCACACGTCTCCATTCTCATGTTGGGTGTGCTGTAATCTAAGGAGAGCACTTGCCTCTGAAATGGGGATCTTCACTTAAAGTTTCAAAGCGAGTTTTCAGTCCTGGAGAAGAAATGTCTTGCACATCTTCCACAACTTGCTGAGGAGCTATGATCTTTATACATGGAGGCTATGGACTCCCTAACAGTAGGATATGATCTTTGAAACATTTTAACTACTTAGGATATGATCTTTGGGGGGAAAAATGGAAGTCATCTGAGAGGGAGTTGGCCAGAGTCTGAAGAGTTTTTTTTCTGTTGCATGTGGACACCAAACCGGCCAACTTAGGGTCTTTCAGAAATATATCAAGGGTAAATAAGAAATATAAGAAAATATGAAAATTTCCTCACATGGTTAAAGCAACTGTCTCTGCAGGTCTAAGGGAATTTAAATTATTTTTAGTTGCTTAGAAATTTTAAGGGGGAAAAAAGGCCTTTTTCTGGAACAATTCCCTTCCTAAAACTTTACCATTTGACTGAAAACCAGTAATAATCCTCACATTGTCTTTCTTCAAACGTTAACACTTCAAGTGCCCTTCAACCAAATGAAGACAACAAGCACATCGCAATGGCAATGGAAGCCACACAGTTGCTGTGGTAGCTGACTTTCAGATGTGTGTTTAGCCCAGTAGTTCTCAGACGGGGGTATTTGGAACGCCTTTATTAGAATCCCCCAAGGTCTTTCTTTTCCAGTGGATTCCTGGAAATCCTATTCCTATTTTTCAGAGCTACTGAATCAGAATCTTTGAGTTAGGAGCTCTGAAATCTGTATTTTTAATAAATAATCAGATAATTCCGATGAAACACCAAACTTTAAATGTCAGGTCAAGAAACGGGGCAGAAAGGGAGGCCTGCCAATGAAATTATATATATAAACACACACACACACCCATGCACACACACACACACACACACACACATATATACACACATATATGAAGTGCAAGCTAATTGAAACTTAGCTGGGATTTTCCAGGTAAATGCATGAATAATAAAAATTGACTATAATACATTTTTTAAGGTACCCAAGTTCCTCTGTCTCTCTTTGGTATGCCTGTTGAATTCATATGGAAAGTAAAAAAATAAACAGAAGCACAATATAGTCTTACTTTCTCACGTTCAAAGTTAGTGATTAGTTATTGCTTGTTTTTTTTCTTCCCTTAAGACCACAGAGAAGTGGGAGTGAGCCTGGAAATATCAATATTCTTTGGGATTTTATACTTCTTTTCATCTTCAAAGTACCTTACAAAATTCTCTAATTAGGCTCACATGCTCTGGCTCCTAGTTGTATCTCTAATCATAAGACAGCGTACCTGCTCTTCGTTGCTTAGCTCTGAGCAACATGCCATTCTTAATCATTACTAAATTAAAGAAAAAAGTGTTTGTAATAATTTCTACTTAATTAAAACAAATCTGGACATTTCTTTAAATGCAAGTCCAATTGCGTGGGCCCTAATCTATATTAGTGAAGTTTGGCCATTATTTATTCGGAGCAAAGATAAGTTTTAATTGTAAAATTATCTGTAATTAAATGTAATGGCTAAAATAGTTGCATTTCTGACCAACCTAAAATATTATAAGAAAGGATTTCATTTTATTCCCTTGGAAAATTTTTAGTTTTACACATCCTTACTACTTTAAAAATCACTTTTAAGCCAATCGTGCTTTTTAATAAACTTTTAGGTGTCTGTGAGATAGGTTAGTCTTTTAACTGAGAACTCAACATGAAAATTAGGAAATCTATATTTTATTTTCATTTCTGGCACTAGCCAGTTATATGACTTCAGGCAAGTCACTTACCATTTCTGGATCTTGGCTTCCTCCTTTGTAAATTAGAGAAGTGTCTTCCAGCTCTGTGACCCTAAGAGCAATCGTGTGCCTCTCAGCGTGTCTTGCATGCACGGCTGCACAAGAAGCCCCTCTGGCATGTTCTATTAACATCAGATGTATGTAGAGTTTGAGTGTCAGAAGAAGCTACCCAGTCATTGGGTATGTCATCCTTCAGTCATAACACGGCCAATTGCATAGCAATAGAACAGGTCAGAAATATAAGCATCTGAACAGAAGTCTTTACTAAAGCATGTCTTTGGTTTGCACCTGTGTTGTGTGGAGAAAGACTATGGAGTCACCTACAAAATGTGGAAGAGGTTCCCTTCCCTTCCCACCCTCCACCTCTCACTGAAGCCTTCTTCAGAATTAGAGTTTCTTTCTTGTGTTATGCCTGTTATGGAGAAGTATAAAAATAAGTTGCCATTTTAAGCTTTATCAGATACTCACACCTTTGAGCGAAGGCGATGTCCTATTCTTTTTTGAGAACATGTGTTGAAATGGGGAGGAAGGTGAAGGCGTTAGGGAAAGGACGCTCTCCATCAAACGGGAATAATGAGAATGTGGAGGTAAGAACAGAAGATGCAGAACACACTTCACACATCACTGTTCAGGAAACAGAAAGCCCTGCCGGCCCACATGGCACAGCAAGCAGTAGCTTTGGCCTGGTCATGAGGACCTACCATTGTAAGCAGGATTCCCTGTGTTTGCAACCTCCTGGAGGCATATTCCTTTAAGGTCTAAACTGTGGACCAAAAAACCAAAACCAAAAAAAAAAAAAAATGTATTCCAGCAAGTCAGCATTCCCCACGAGCTCTGTGACTGTGTGAGTGCGTGCATGCGTGCTGACGGCATGGGACATAGAGGAGGAAGCCGAACACAAGCTCTTAGAACAGTCTCATTTCAAAGTGAACCTGTTATTGAGTGGAAAGGCAAAGAATAGAAGGATCAAATCTTCCTCTTAGTAAACATGCAATGTAATACCTGAGTAGAGAATTGTGAATGTTGTGAATTTTCCCTTTGATATGATCTATTTCCTTGGGTGTCTGGGGTTGGAGATGGTCCAAAGAGATACTGGTAGTAACTTCAGAAGCAAAATAGGAATCCAAAATATTCTGGTTTGATATTTTACTCATAGTGGAATCTTTTGAGAAGGGAAACCACTGGGATAGTTTCACATCTTAGTACATCGATTAAAGTGCTCCTCTTGTCTTTCAGGAGAATATTCACATAGGAATCAGTGCTGGTGCTCTGGCCAAACGCTTCTCCACAGTGCTTGTATTATCATGAAACCTTGTATGAGCAACGATGACTTTAGGTTGACCATACCATATTCAACAAAGACAGACCCAGGATGCCCACTCTAACTTGCAGTTAAGATAAAGAACAAACATTTTTAGTATAAGTATGTCTCATGCAATATTTGGGCCGTACTTCCACTTGGTTTATCTGAAATCCACATTTAGCTAAGTGTCTTGAATTTCATCCTGCAACTTTCGGTGGTTTTCAGCAGAAATATTTTTGGCTACTCTTGATGGCTTGAAATATGAAGAGAAACTTTGTTCCTATGATACCTTTTCACATCATCTTGTTACCAAAAAGAACAAGAGACCAACACAATCCTGTAGGTTTACAGTGAGAGTAGTAAGTGTGTGGCCATGCATGGACATGGCCTCTGACCCAATTTTATCATTTTCAATAACTATTTCTAAACAAGGGGGTGGTGCTTGCAAATTACAGAAAAGTTGCATAATCCCTATAACATCAGGCCTGAATCCAGATTAAATGAGTGGAACTGAATGATTCAGAGGTGCTCTGTTAATCACTGTGCAAGTCTAGTCGTGTAACACCATCTCTGTATTTTTCACTCCTGCCCGTCTTGAGGAGACTCAATGTATTGTTTTCCATGTGTGACGTGCTCTCTGCTGCAAGACTGGTTCAAATCCAGTCACAGCACAGCATGGGCTGCTCTCAGGGGCCCTGAGAACCCCACCTGGAGCCCTGAGAGCCACCGTGTGCTAGGCAGCTCAATTCCAATTGACCCTTGAACAACCTGGGTATGAACTGCACAGGTCCGCTTAGGCACAGGGATTTTTTACAGTACAGTTCTGTAAATGTATTTCCTCTTCCTTACGATCTTCATGACATCTTTTCTTTTATATACTGTATAAAGTATATATACATATAACATAAGGACTATGTGTCACCCAACTGTTTATGTGATCAGTAAGGCTTCCCGGTCAACAATAGGCTGTAAGTCGTTAAGTTTTGGGGGAGTCAAAAGTTATATGTGGATTTTAAACTGCTCAGGGACTGGTGGCCCTACCTGCCCCCCCCCACATTGTCCAAGGGACAACTGTACTTCACTCTGAGTTTACACCATTAGTAGAGCCTTTTAAAGGATTCAGTTGACTCTCAATTTCATTCCAACAGCTTCTAAGCAAAATGTATGAATAAAGAAAGAGTTTATTCAATTAGGCAAAAAACCCATAAATCTTTCCAGAAGAGTCTTTACTAGTCTCCTACAGCCCCTAATTCCCATATACCCCCACTGGTCTCAGTAGACAACTTCTGTTTCAGCGTCAGAGAGAAGAGGCACGGTCAGGTGAGAGCCCCTCACTTGCTGCCTGTCTCCAGAATACAGAGGTGATGTCTCTTCAGACCCCAAGCCCAGGGAAAGGACTGATTCTGTGGAAGTCCTGTCCTTCTACGCATGTCCTGGGCTCCTCTTCCTCTTCTCTGTTCAGACCTCTATTCTTTTATCGGTCCCCTCCATCCTCAGTCTCCCTCTTCTGTCTCTTCCTCTACCATCGGTATGCATTCTCAAGTTTCTCCTCTATTAGAAAAGTAGAAGCAAAAATCTTGACCTTGGCCCCTGTTGTTTCCAGTGGTGTCTCTCTTTTCCTTCCATTAAAAAGAATCTTCATCCACATCCTCCACCCTGCATGCTCTTTAACCTCTACAAACATTGGCTTCTACCCGTACTTCTCTCCTAGAATTTCCTGATGATCACCCAGTTGTTCAATCCAGTAGACTTTTTTTTTTCATTCCTTATTTAACTAGACCTTTCTGCAACCTTTGACACTCACTTTTTGAGGGTTCATGACACTGCTTTCTCCTTACTTTATCTCACATTTCTTTACTGTTTTTTCTCAGGTTCTTCTGTTGGCTTACCTTCCACCAAGCTTGCCTTAAATTTGTATATTTCCAAGTGTTTCCTTCTGAGCTCCCATCTCATAGTAATGGGCACTTTATCCTGAGTAATTTCAATTTTTCCCATTGTATCAAGCATGATGTGTGTTTTAGGGTGGAAACTATGAACTCAGGCTGAGTGGAAAGCCCAGCTCTGCTCCTTTTCAGCAGTGTCGTGTGAGGAAAATCACGAAATCTTCCCCCAAAACCAAAAAAGATATTGTCAGTACCCTGTAGCCACAGACTGCCGGGAACAATACTATAGTTTGTTATAGTAAACACATAGACTATGAGGAACAACAGGGTGTCTGAGTAAGATGATGCTAGGAGCAACCTAATATAGGATCTGGGTTGGGCAATTGAGGGGGGATCAAGGGAGGCGGCATATGGTCTAGATGGGTGTTGTGGACAACAAACAAACAAATAAGTGTAAATGTTTGTCATTCAGTTTAACTTGCACCGCGTCAAATGGTCTATGTTTTTCAAGTGTCATGTAGTTGAAAATGGAAAGTGGTTGGAGTGGTAGTGAAGAACATAATTCTGATATACTTGCTCTGGAGAAAATCAGAGAGCTGGGCAAGCTGCCCAAATTGTTGGTCTTTCAGATAAACGCTGTAAAGTGCAGGTGTTTCTCTTAAGTTTATCTGACTTCGTCTGAACAAACCAAGTCTAGAAATCAGTTTGCAAATCTACCACAGTAATTTCTCCATCGAGAATTCAAGGATCTCCCTGTTGTGTCTTTCTCACAGTATCTTACTCCTTTTGCTTCCTTGTTTTCCCACAAAATGAAAAATCACAACAGTGCCATTAAGACATACTCAGTGGAAACAAACTTCAGAAAGGGTTCATAATGTTAATTAGAATGTAATTTAAAATTTCCCCAATACCTGATCTATGTTCTATTCAGATAAGTTGGTTTCAGATTAGGTGAAGAGGCCTCTGCCTTAAATTTTTGGATCAATCTCAGTAAGAAATTTAAGCAAGGAATCACGTATCTAATTTGAATACTATTATAAATACATATTTCTTAATTAAAGAATTAATACTCTGTAGAATTTAAACGTTAGCTTCTTCGTGAGTGTTGAATCCAAAACCCTCTTTTCACAGTTGAGAATATAGGATCTTAATAGAGTCTGTTTTGGGGCACCTGGGTGGCTCAGTCAGTTGAACATCTGCTTTTGGCTCAGGTCATGATCTCAGGGTCCTGGGATCGAGCCCCGCATCAGGCTCCCTGGAACCTGCTTCTCCCTCTCCCCACTGCTTGTACTCTCTCTCTCTCTCAAATAAATAAATAGTTTTTTTTTTTAAAAAAAGCCTGTTTATAATGATTTATTTGATTATAACATTTTGCATTTTGTAATATTTATTTGGTCTAAATTTATAAATGGTCAGTCCAACCTAGTAAAGATGACTTCAGTACAGTCTTGATCGTGCTTATCAAACATCCAGTTATGATAGAAATAATATTTATTGCCTGTTTACTAGGTGCTAAGTGCTATGTTAAGCATTTTACATAAATTATCACTTTTAATCTCAACAGCAACTCCATGACGTAGGTAATATAATTTTTCAGGTTTTATATAGATGAGGAAACTGGATTTAGCAAGTTTAAGGAACTTGCCCAAGGTCACACGGAGCTTGTAAAAGTCGCGCTTGCTTCAATTATTCAGGGGCCTGAGCTTTCGAAGGGAAAATTCTATCACTCTGGGAACCTGCAATTTCTGAGGCTGCATCAACGTGAATATTTTTCAGTAGCCATGAATTATTTCCTCGGGCACTTTTCTCACAATCTCACAGTTTTCAACACATATGCTCGGCCATCTGTTGCCGGTAACACCCCAAACCGAGAGATTGTGATTGTGAGCAGGCATCACCCAGAGGAGTGAAACTGGGAAGCCGTTCTCACGTTCTCAGCTCGTGGCTCGAAGCTACGGCAGGAAGAGGGCTGTGCTGTGTTCTCCTTCTGAGATTCGGGTATCTCCTAACAGGGGGAAATAATCCAGGCCAGCAGCGCCCCTTACACTCCACACGCACGTAATCCAGAGACATCTCCGCTAAATGCTATTTGACAGCATTACGGAAGGAAGATAAGGAGTTCGTAGCCGGAGCTAAATGCGATGGTAAAAGACTTCAAGAGGTTAATGACCATGGTGTTTAGTTATTTTTTGGAAGAGCCCATCGGTATGTTTTTTTTCTTTCGGCGCGAGGAAAATTTGAACTGAATTTCATTCCCTGTTGAAATAAGGATCAAGACTTTGTGCTCCTGGACATTTTTTTTTTTTTTCAAAATGGTTTCCAAACTCCATTTTCCACTTGTTAAAATCTGCCCTGTTGTTTTCCATGTATTTCATGTTGAACAATGTGATGAACCCTTTTTTTAGTCCCACGTAATTTCTAAATAAATGGTGTACTGTGAACGTCATCAGCAGACCCTATTTACGACCCTCTCAGGTGTTTGTCCTTCATTTTTTAAAAATTGTGAAATTCAGAATAAGAGCATGTCCGGTTCCAGAGAAGTGTCTAGATTACATCTGGATAGAGTATCCATTATCCCCAGTTAAAGAATTTAATTTCTGAGTACAAGGGATGAATGGAAAAAAATCACTGTTTGCTCGCTGTTGACGGTGACAATGAGTACCATTTATCATCTAGCTATCCTATACCAGAAATTAAGGTACTTTGCTTATCTCATAATTCCTTGCAACATCTCTGTAAATATTACTCCCATTTTACAAATGAGAAACTAAAGCCCAGAGATGCTACACAAAGTGAATGACAAAGGTTATTCACTAATAAAAAGTCAGATTACATCCCAATATTACTTTTTTTATTATTATTCGACAGAGATAGAGACAGCCAGCGAGAGAGGGAGCACAAACAGGGGGAGTGGGAGAGGAAGAAGCAGGCTCATAGCGGAGGAGCCTGATGTGGGGCTCGATCCCATAACGCCGGGATCACGCCCTGAGCCGAAGGCAGATGCTTAACCGCTGTGCCACCCAGGCACCCCACATCCCAATATTACTTTAACAAACTTTTTTTTTTTAGTAGCGAGAGAGAGTTCAAAAGCAGGGGAAGAGGGAGACTGTGCAAGCAGACTGTGCACTGAGCTCGGAGCCTGTCTTGGGGCTTGATCTCAGGACCCTGAGATCATGACCTGAGCCAAAACCAAGAGTCAGACACTTAACTGATTGAGCCACCCAGGCACCCCACTTTAACAAACATAATTAGTACTGTAAATCACAGACATCTCCATTGTTTCTAAGCCCTGATAAAAAATAAGCACCATAAAATTGGCCACAGCGAGCACTGGTCATAGAATGTAAACTAAATCATTAATTTAACCATGCACATCTTTTAATTTTGCTACATAGCTCTTGCTCTAAAAAGAATCACATATGTCCCGGGGTAGGGGCAGTGGAACCTTTCTTGCCACTTGTCATTTCTACTGCTGCCAGGTTGCCAGGCAGAAGTGTCTCTTAAAACTCTGACTTTGGGGTAAGTTTTTCCCCCTCAACTCCAACGATCCACTTCTCCACAGTAAGACATTGCAAAAGGCAGATAGGAAAACTAGCTTCAATGGGAGCCATTTGGAGCCACTGGCAGGCATGTTATGGGGATATATGAGGATATCACAGGAAACAGAATCCATATCAGTCATTTCTGAAATAAAATTAGATGTGTACTTGAGGCAGTATGTCATCCCCCTCCTCCCGAGTTTACCTCTTTTGAACCTCGCTCTCGCTTTCTTGACTAGCTTTTTAAGTTCCCCTCCAAATCCAGCCTAGAGTCCCCTCTCCAGCTCTCTTAGGCCATGAAGAAGAAAGATTTTTCCTGCCTAGTTTCCTTAGGACTTGCCTCAAAGGAAGAATGGAAAAGAGTCTCACCTTTTCCAGTCCCCTGACACCTGAGGAATAATGCTCTCTGGAGATCTCCTCAGAAATGTTTATTAGTTCTATTCACTAGCAGTTACTAGTACTCTTCCTGCTCCTGGCTTTATAGTTAATTCAGTCTTTAAAACCCTTTTGTGGGGCACCTGGGTGGTTCAGTTGGTTAAGTGTCTGCCTTCTGCTCAGATCATGATCGTAGAGTCCCGGGATGGAATCCCACGTGGGGCTCCCTGCTCAGCAGGGAGTCTGCTTCTCCCTCTGCCTCTGCCACTCCCCCTTCTCATGCTCTCTCTCTCAAGTAAATAAATAAAATCTAAAACAAAAAACAACCAAACAACCTTTGCTGATTCATTTTCATTTCTTTTTTAGTGCCTCACCTTTCTGCCCCAGGTGCTGAATTAAACCTGTCCAAAACCTGAATTAAATGTGTCTTATTCTACCTACTATGCCTTCAGACGAGCCGTGCTATGCCCACAAACAATTGACATTTAAAACACAGAGTGTATACACACACATACACACACACACCCCAACACACACACACACACCCCAAAACACACACATACACACTTGTCTGTTGACTATCCAGGAGACAAGAGCTACAGCTGTTAACTATAAAGTAAAATTCATGATACACATGAATTTATTTATTTGTGTTGCTTTAAAGCTTTTTCTGACATAGAATATGAGAATTCTTTAATACACTATAATGCTTCAAGAATAAATATTCATTTCCGGGAAAATGCCTTTCTTGAGTTATTTATTTGAGAATAATAATAATAGATCATTGGAAACCTGTGAAGCTGGAAAATGACTCAGAATAGCAGCAGGAACCTGCCCAAATTGTCCTGTTTCCTTTCTTTCAAACCTTTGCATGGGTCTGCAGTTAATCCCACTAAGTGAATTTTTTATTTGAAATGAAATACCCTCTACTGATAACGTATAACCGAATGATTAAAATAAAGCTAGTCTCTTTCCTTCCTTCCCTCCTTTCTTTCTTTTTTCCTTCTTCATTTCTATTTTTGAAAATTTACAGTAGAAAGATGTTTTGAAGTTTACCAGAAGAATTGAATTGGTCATTCTAATCATCCACTTAATCCCTGTGAATTGGTAAAAAAAAGATCAGAGGCATTAACTGTACTCATTTAGATAGCAATAAAAAAAAAGTAATTCTAGGATAATTCAAAGCTATATCTATTGATTCCACTTAAAATAGAGACTTTTCCTTCTTCAGGTTGCCTTCTTGATAAGTCAATGCAAGCTGCCACATAATCAACTGAATTGGTTGTAGTGATAGTCAAAATTAAGACATTTGCTATTGCTCGTTTCTTTTTTTTTTTTTTCTGAAATGCTGTAGTCTCTGAAGAATGAAGATAAGCAATTTGTCTTTACCACCAAGATTGTCAAAATATGTATTCTTGGAATAAAGACATGCTTTTCATGCTGTAAGAAAACACACATACTTTGATGTTGCTCCAAAACCAAAATGATGCTGCCCTCAGATCGGAAAATTCTCTGGGGTTCATCTGTAAGAAACTGAGGTCAACCTTTGACCCCGATGCTGCATCCAAATAACAACCACCAAAACGTAACATATTACACATCGTCAATGTGGAGATACAACATCAGTGGCGCATGTAGACATGGCAAATAGGTATGTGGGAAATGAAATACAGGTATACCAGTTTGTAGAAATAGAAAATTATCTCTAATTTCCCTTATTTAAAGCAGATTGTTCTGAAACTATAATTGACTTCACGATTTTGCACATTTGAACTTCATTGCTCTGCTTACCATTTAAGTAAAATGGTAAACTAGCAATTACCTTCTCACCTGAACAAATATCCCTCCTTTGACCTACCTAATATAAATATAAATATAAATATAAATATAAATATAAATATAAATATAAATATAAATATAAATAAATATTTGACACGATTTGACTGAAANGATCACAACTTAAATATTTTCCAAAAGGATGCAAACCAAACTTTCCACTTTTTCAAGAGCATCAGGAGGCTATTTTTTCACCTCGTTGGCTTCCTCAATAGTGTAAGCTTCTTGTAAGTCGCCTGTGAAACAGTAAAATGGAGATTGTAATCTCTGTGTNAATCACAATTTAAATATTTTCCAAAAGGATGCAAACCAAACTTTCCACTTTTTCAAGAGCGTCAGGAGGCTATTTTTTCACCTAGTTGGCTTCCTCAATAGTGTAAGCTTCTTGTAAATCGCCTGTGAAACAGTAAAATGGAGATTGTAATCTCTGTGTCCACTCCCGAGTGTGTTTACCATCATACTCACATGTCCTCAAAATGGGNACATGTCCTCAAAACGGGGACTCGTTTTTTTTAATCTCACTCCTTGTGCAGGTATTTACTTTAAAAAAAAATTGATAGTAAAACACAAAAAGACTTGATAGTAAAACACAAAAATTAAATAGCAAAACAAAAAAATTGACACAATCAAGAAATGGAAACATGCCAGAACTTTATCTATTATTTTAAAAAATTATTCTTGAAGAGTTTTAAAATTTGAAAGCCACTGAAACAGGGGCACTGGTCAGATCCAATATATTAATTTCCAAAAAGGTGTTTAATGGGCCTCTCAAGGGACCATTTCCTAAATCCTAAACATAACCATGATAGGGATGATTCTCGTTAATAGATGATGACTGATGTTTTAAGTCATGCAAACTAGTCCTGGTGTTCACCAGGACTCTGTGAGGTGATAGGATTCATATCCCTTTTCTAGACAAAGGAACCAAGGCCCACTAAATTTAAATGTCTTGCTCAAAAACATACAACTAGTAAAGGGCAGAGCATTGGTCTGAAGCCTGCTCAGCATAGCTCCAAAACTCTTTACACATTCCATGTTGCTCCCGGTAGCCCTCGGGCAAGGCATTCCTGGTCATCACAGATCAATAACGGTTGTCTGCAAGTGAGCAAGCTAGGAAAGGGAAAACTGAAATTGCTGGCTTGTATGTTTGGTTGCCACCATTTTAACTTATTTCATTTCCCTCTTCCAAAAACCATAGTATTTCCTAACAAATGTAATATATTTTGTGAGTTCATCACCTGTGTGGTTAATAAAATGTCTAACTTGAATTGATGAGTTTATCCCTTTAGGCGTGTCAAAACTCTATATTTAAAAAGTATAAAATGCACAAAGGGGCCATTTTTGTCATCTTTTAAAATAATCAAAACTTGCCTCACTACTTAGAATTTAAACCTCATTTTCGATTATTGGTTGAAAGAGACTTTATGTCAATTAAATACAGATGCCTAACCTCTGACTCTGTTGGAATCTATTTGACATCCCAAGTCCCACGTCTCTCAAAAGAATACTCAACACCCTCACCCAAACCATAAGGGCAGTTTTTAATTTTGATTATTAAATTCCTTTTGCTACTAGAGATGAGACGTACCACTAAAGAAAATGAGGACAAAAGTATGTTCTTTCCAAGAAATGACAACAAACATATTTCTACAAATAACCAAAGAGTGGGTCAGACACTAAATTCCTGCCATGGCCACCATCTTGGTAATCCTCCATAGCTTGCAGGGTAGGAATACATTCTTGCTAAACGTAGCTCCTGCACAATAAAGATTAAAGACTTGCTCAAGATCTTCCCACTCTCCAACACACCCAAATACACATCCACATATTATATTTTCTCTTAAGAATCATGAGGACATAAACTATAAGGAAGATAATATGGGGACATTTTGATCTAGGGTTCTCTATTCCTGGCAGAACCAATACATAATTAATGGGTGGACGCTCTATGAAAAAGTTGTTCACGCTCATGCTTTGTTGGTAGAATGGAAGTGATTATCACAGCACCTGGTAACAGGAAGAAAGAAAATGAAGACACATAATTATTCCTGTCCCTGTTGTCTTCTTTGGTGAGGAACACTGTCACCTATTCTACAGTTTAAAGAACAACACTGAACAGTGACACTCCAGCCAAATTCAAGCTATCCATGTGTTTTAATTGGCTAGACTAATGTCGTATAAAATTTTGAATTTGCTGCCAATATTTTTCAAGAAAGAACATCTTACACAAAAATCTATATTCTTGTTCTTTTGAAAAATCAAACATCTGTACACTGTCACCAGAAATTCTTCCTGGATCAAAGTGAAAGATTCATTCTTTTATACAAATGTTGAAATGTACCTAGAATTCTTAGAAGAGTTGAGTAAAATACTTAAGAAAGACCAAAGATGAGATCGTTTTCTAATTTCTTTTTTTGTGTGTGCTTTTTTTCCCTCTTTCTAATTTGAGATTGGGGGAAAGACAGGTAGGGAAAGTTGAAAGCAAGACGGAAGAAGAGATGCCAGCAAGTCTAGCTTGATTTCTCTCTTCTTAATAAGAACGTATTTTGAAGCAATTATACACATTACATTTGATATGTATGCCTGGTGATATTCCAATGTGTCCGTTAGATAGAAAGTTCCTTACCTTCTACAGAGTCCCACATGGTGACAATGCAAGTTTACTTCCCAATTAGAAAACAAACTCTCAGTGCATTTACTGCTATGTATTGCCATATAAATGCTCAAAACTAACAACAAGAAAATTAACGCAGAAAGGGATAAAGAAGTGTTTTGGGTTGTACAGCATGTGTGTGTACCTGCATCAAACTGCTTTCACTAATTAATGGTGCTTTACCTTTTAGGAAACAGGTGCCATTGGTTAAATATCCTGTAATAAATCATCTCCGTGAAATCAAAGTAGGATTGCAGTTATAGCAAAATTTTCCAGTTTGTTAGATGATGGTAATTATACCCATGTCAAAATCCTGTGATGTTTTGGAGAAAGAGACTAAGTGTTAAGATAGAGAAAAATCAATATAAATTGATTTCTTATGTTTAAATGAGAGTAATTGTCAAAAACTAAGTTATTAAAAATGGAGCTATGTGGACAGGAAAATCTATCTGCAGGTACTTGTCTCAGGGTTCCAAGTTCAAGTTCTCCTGGCCTTTAATTGTGTGGTTGTTTACCTGTGGTTCATGGACCCCCAGACATTCACAGGAGAGCTTTAGGAGGTCAGACCATGAAACCCAAAAATTGAAAACAAAACTTGGTATGCATGCAGTTTTGAATTTTTTTTTTTTTAGGAGAGAACCTATGTTAATTCACTGCACAAACCCTATTATAATTCACTCATAAACATTGAGAGGAAAATAACAACTATAATTTGGGTCATTTGTTTAATAAGGGTAACCAACAATTCAGTTATAACTTGGATCATTATTCACTTATGTCAAAGGGCCAAATGACAACCAACGTGTAATCGGGCTGCTCCGAAAGCTGGCAAGGCTCCGTGTGCAGCTCGGCATCCCCTGCTCGGCTGCCTACATGTGGCATTGAGTTCATAGCTGTGCTATCAAGTGACCTCGCATTTCCTACCTGTGACAATAGACCTACGGTTGTCTGACACCAAGACTCGATCTGCTTTTTTCTCCCAAAAGTTTGAGGGGTGTCAGGACGGAAGGGGTATCAGTGGAGGGAAGACTGTTGCTGAGAAGGAGCAGGAGAGAGCTTTTGTGGGGCTATTTCACATGTTATAAATGCTGGATGAGAGTTGATTTACAGAAAAAAATTTCTGCAATACTACGCGCATTTTATACAGCAACAATATTTCCTTAACAAATTCATAGTCTTAAAACGTTCCATGAATTGTATACAATACTTCAGGGAAGAAAACTTTAATGATTCAGAGAAAACAATACCCTCAAAAAGTACATTTTGTGAATTCTATACTATCTACCGTTAGATTGATAGCCTATCCTGTGGTTTTCTTTTTCTTCTCAAGGCAAGGAATGGAANATTTCTGCAATACTACGTGCATTTTATACAGCAACAATCTTTCCTTAACAAATTCATAGTCTTAAAACATTCCATGAATTGTATACAATACTTCAGGGAAGAAAACTTTAATGATTCAGAGAAAACAATACCCTCAAAAAGNTTTCTGCAATACTACGCGCATTTTATACAGCAACAATATTTCCTTAACAAATTCATAGTCTTAAAACGTTCCATGAATTGTATACAATACTTCAGGGAAGAAAACTTTAATGATTCAGAGAAAACAATACCCTCAAAAAGTACATTTTGTGAATTCTATCCTATCTACCGTTAGATTGATAGCCTATCCTGTGGTTTTCTTTTTCTTCTCAAGGCAAGGAATGGAAAGAGGGGGGAAAAAGACATTTACATTGAGGCTTTTCCTTTAAATTGTCAGTTGATAAATATAATTTCTCTGTATTTTTGCTTCACTGATCGGAAAGGCTGGTCGTTAATGGCCTTTTATTACAAACTTCCTTTAGTACGCAGCCCAGCAATTAGGCCTGGGCACGATCCGTGACCCCTCGCTGCTTTGCCACTGGCTTTGATCAGAACTTTGCTCAGCGACACACATCTAATAACCAGGAGTGGCACGAACTGAACCATCAACACCTTGATTTATTCCTCAACCCATATCCTCGGCCCAGTAGGGGGTATAATTAGCTATTATGCCAACCGCCAATATTACCTGACCTTGTGTTCAGGTTGGGGCAAAAAACAAAACAAAACAGAACAAAAAAACAAAAAAGCCATGCCTCGGTACAAACAAAATCATGAAGACAGCGCAGCAGGAATTTCAGCCTCTGTGACGAGCTGGCACCGTAGCTTGGAAGCAGAGTAATGTTGCAATCAGTTTTGTTGCTTTGCGTTGCTTTCAGTGAAGTGTTGTAAATTTAGTACAGAACTAAAAAGAGAAAGGACACTTGGGAATGAACATGGTAAATGACAAGCCAGATTCTTCTCCAGTAATGTGCTACGCTATATAAACCAAAATTATGAGCATTCAATCGGGCATAGTTTTTAGCATAGAAAAGAATTGAGGAATTGGGGCGCCTGGGTGGCACAGCGGTTAAGCGTCTGCCTTCGGCTCAGGGCGTGATCCCGGCGTAATGGGATCGAGCCCCACATCAGGCTCCTCCACTATGAGCCTGCTTCTTCCTCTTCCCACTCCCCCTGCTTGTGTTCCCTCTCTCGCTGGCTGTCTCTCTGTCGAATAAATAAATAAAATCTTTAAAAAAAAAAAGAAAAGAAAAGAAAAGAATTGAGAAATGATCACTAACTTTTTTTTTTAAATCTTCGCTAATGGGTACAAGAAATGGAAATGGCTCTGACTTATAGTGCCTGCCCCAACAATGCACCCCCAAGGGCAGCAGAAAACGAACCAACTAAAATTCCCATAACCAGAACTCTACATCAGCGGGCTCAGGCTGTAATTTTGCCCGAATCACCTGGGGATCTGGCTAAAATGCAGATTCTGATTTGGTGGGTCTAAGGTGGGACCCAAGTGTCAGCATTTCTAACAGCGCTCCCTGCCCCCACCCCGCCCTGAGGTGAAGCCAATACCACTGGTCCCTACACCCCACTTTGAGTAGCAAAGTGGTAGGTAACTCAGAGAGTAACCATTTTTAGCCAGATTAATCCTCAGCATGCTCTGTTGGTCACTTCATTCTGCATTTAAAGATACTCTGGACTTTCCTTGCTACCTCTTCCCCACAGGATTCGAAGTATTATAAAGTATTTAGAATGAGCTCTGAAGAAGATCATTAAATACTCTTCCTTAGAGACATTAAAACTTCATGATGTAACTGATAAAGATTTGTTTTTCTTATTATTGTGAAAAATGTGGAATGTATAAAAACGGTAATCAGGAAAACAAAAATCACCCATAATCTCGTTTTTCAGAGATGGGCTCGTAACATATTGATATGTATTTCTCATTAGAATCAAAGGTACTTATGGGGCACCTGGGTGGCTCAGTGGGTTGAGCGACTAACTCTTGATTTCAGCTCAGGTCATGATCTCAGTGTTATGAGATTGAACCTTGTGGGGGGCTCTGCACTCAGCACAGAGTCTTCTTGTCCTTCTCCCTCTCCTTCTGCCCATACTGCGTGCTCTCTCTCTCTCAAATAAATAAATAAAATCTTAAAAAAAAAAAAGAATCAAAGGTGCTTATACATTTTGGACCTAATTCTTTTCACTTAACATTTTATTATGTACTATTGCTGTTTCATTCAGTTTTCTTCTGGAAAAGTGAGATTTATTGTTCTGGTACTTTGGAGGTGCCATAACTTATGGAATGGTTTCCTTTCATACAATAGTTATGTTGCTTCCAAAATTTCCTTATTTAAAATATCACAGAAATAGGGTAATAAAATTTTTTAAAATACCTGTCACTGTTATGACTTCTTTTCTACAGGTCTTTTATTATTTTTTTTAAGATTTTATTTGACAGAGAGAGAGACAGAGATTATGAGAGAGAACACGAGTGGGGAGGAGAGGGAGAAGTAGGCTCCCTGCTAAGCAGAGAGCCTGATACAGGGCTCAATCCCAGGACCCCAGGATCATGACCTTAGGTGAAGTCAGATGCTCCACCGACTGAGCCATGCAGGCACCCCTACAGGTCTTTTAATGGGGAAGGTTGGCCTTTACCCATAAGGAACTCCTCTCTTGCATTTTGTTTTGCACTCTCTAAGAGAATGTTTTCTAGAAGCTAAACCCACTGCTTTACTCTTCTCCTAGTTCAGTTGAAAAAAAACTCATAACAGTAGGTACATCTTAACTGAAAACTACTAATAGCTCTTCTATTTCTTCCCCTTGTTATCAATTACATTCCTTTCCTTTCAGAGGACAACTTTTTAGCTGTTATTTTTCTCTAATTTACGTGTCGAAAACATCCCATTCTCAATTTAAACTCATGGTACTGCATTATTGAACCGTTTTTTGTTTTGTTTCGTTTTGTTTTAGGATAAAGATAGGATAATGAAAGTGTAAATTTTATCACTCACCCTTCCTGTGGCTCAGAGAACTATCACGTAATTGAGTTTATCATCTCTCCCATCTACTCCTCCCCAAACACACGTAGCCTTGCCTTCTCACTGCCTCTGACCTAGAGGAAGGGTATAGTAGTTTTGCCATAGATACAAACTAAATGGCCTGATTGTTTTAATAGGAACCACAGTACACCCATGAACAACACGGGGATTAGGAGTGCCCACCCCTGTGCAGTGGAATATCCACATGAAACCTTTGATTTCCCCAAAACTTAACTACTGATAACCTACTATTGATTGGAAGCCTTACTGATCGCATGAACAACCGATGAACGCATATTTTGTGTGTTATGTGTATTATAAACTCTACTCTCACAATAAGAGAAAAAGTCATTAAGAAAATTATAAGGAGGAGAACATACATTTACAGTACTGTACTGTATTTATTTTTAAAATTCTAGTATACATGGACCTGGACAGTTCGAACCCATGTTGTTCAAGGATCAACTGTACATCAAAATAGTTGACATTAGACAGGATTCTGTTGGCCTCAAATGATCAAAATACGATTCAAACTAGCTTTAAAAGGAGTGGTGGTGGAATTTATTGACTCCCATAACTGGGATAATAATGTATAGATATCCCTCTGAGCAACATGACTTTCATTTAGATCAAATAACTATTTTTCTAAATTAATTTTGCTTATTTTGAATTCCACATTTTCTAGTACACATCCAAATGTGATAACTGCTAATATTTTGGCTCTGTTTGCAAAAAACTAAAAAGACATCTGAAAAAGTTAAACGACAAAAGTTTTATGTCAATGTCATCATGTGTTTTAATAAAAGTTGTTTCCAAAAGTATTTTAAGTTTCCTCCCACTTAGAGATGGAAGTTTATTTTATTTATGGCACAGAATCAGATATTATTATAAATGATATCCTAAATTCAGTTGAAAATTTCAACACTGAAGATCAAGTTTTTGTTTTTAAGGTGATAATAATACAAATACAGATTTTGATGGAGTGTAGATCACGGTAACAGTAATGCCCTCACTAATAAGAAATCTGTAGACCAATGATATCTACCAAATGACATGTAAGCTGTTTTTCTTAAAACGTATAAGTACCTGTATCGTATAGCATTTTTTTTTTTCTGCTGAAGCCGATGTTGAACGCACACACACAATTTAGGATGGGTGTGAACCTTTGATCTTTTTTTGCTGCCCCAATCATAGGATTCTCAAAATGTTTAATTCCTTGAAGAACCACTTTATACATCAACCTAAGTGTTCCATAATTACACTGAACCTTTTGTAAACGAGTCATCTAAATTTTGGTTATATTTTGTTCAAAATCAGTTGGAAAATCTTTACGTAGTGGAGCAACAAAACTGTTCACCTTCTGAAGATTTTAGCAAACTACAATTATTGATAACAACATTTGTAAACAGGTGGAGATGATTAAGTGATTTGATGATTTGGGAGCTAAACTGTGTGCGCTATTAACTTTTGAAGTTTTACGATTGCGCTTTGTAATTCCTCAGCGTGAAGATTACATCTTCAGGTGATTTTCCTTTTTTTTGTACTGAATAAATATATATTCTACACCAGGATAGAATGAAATTGAGAAGCCCTAGTATTGTGTAGCATCTAATTTTGTGAAACATTCAAATGTAAATAAGGACAACTTATTCGATGAGTTTTGACTTATAAAAATATGATCCTATTTATGTGTGTGGTGTTTGTGTGTGTTAGAGAGAAGGAGAGAGAGAAAAAGAGAGAGAAAGAAAGAGAAACTTTTATTTCTTCAAAGAAACACAAAATGTTAGCCATGGCTGCCTCTGGGTAGTGGGAAAGAGGAGTCTGAGAAGTAAGGAACATAATTTTCATTTTGCATCTTATTATTTGAAAATTTTATTTTGAGCGTATATTGCTTTTTTATAATAATAAAACTTTTGGTGCGTCTAAAGGCATAGATGAATATACTATTTTGAAAAATATTATTCTACCATCCTTCATGGGGATTAGAGGGAACTTTAAAAATCATTAAAAATCCAAGTTCATTCTTCTCGTGGTGACAATTTCAAGAACTGTGCCTGGCCAGAGAAAGCGATGTCTAGACATTGGTCCAGGTTTAAGGTATTGTCAAAGCCACGATTCTAGTTAACAAAGACAAACACATCTTGTTCAGAGGGCTGGGATTTTTGTTGATAATTTATTTTGTTTCCGTGTCAGCCAGACCCAGTCACAAAATCCAAGTTCTTTTCCATTGAAAAAAAAGAAGCGTATTAATCTTGGAAGTAGGTAATTGACTATTTTAAGGCTGCAGAATTAATAGATGTTACCTTCATATATTTTACCACGAGTGTAATCTCAAAGGAAAGAATGAGCAGAGTCGTTACATTTGTTGAACTTACCTTGGCAGCAAAGAGCACTTTTTCTGGCAGTGATCATGTACTTAGCTGATAAAGGAAAAAATATGTTTGGGAGACCACATGTGAGCATTAGGAGCCATTATTTTCCTTGAAATCTTCTTGGCCCCAAAGAAACTGCTAGTTGCCATCCAAACAGCAACCCAAGCAATGCTTTTCTACAAGACATTTTGGATCTATCAATAGATACAGATGGAAATAAACATACTTTGCAATATTTAGGCATTTGGTACTTAAATGAATAGAATATTCAAAAGACAAGTGCAGTGCCTGATATTTTTTTTTTCCCCTCGCACCAGATGGCTTAGCATCACGACAGAACCATAATTTCTTTCAGGATACAAACAGTTTTGTATCTGCAAGGGCATAATTCTAGATAAAGTGTTTGGTCTCAGAAAAAAGTTAAAGTTAATCTCATCTATCCATACACTCAATTCGAAGAGAATGTATTGTTTTCCCAGCTTTAAGAGGTATCAGGTCTCTCTGTGACACCATCCCAAACCATTTTAGTCAGAAACAGGTGAAGCAGAGAATGTTATAAAACAGCCATACTGGATGAATTTCATGAGCCATTGACAACCATGACACAATCCAAAACTATTTTACAAAACATTTACATTTCTCAAGAATTAGTTTCATGAGTTCAGGAGGTTTCTACTGGGAAACTTGCTGAGGATCGGTCATGAACTTTGAATAATGTCAAGAGCTTGACCTCCAAATGTGGTTACCAGGTCGACATTCTCACATGCTCTCATTTGCTTAGTTACTAGGAAAAGGAACAAATAAAGGTAAAACGTAGTGACAACTAACTCAATGCGATCATCCATGTGAAATAAAACAAGATCATATGCAAAATTATTTTATCCTTTAGCATGCCTGGACTCAAGTAAGCTATAGTTCCTTTTTTCCCTTTTGAAGTCTAAATTGGGCATTTAGCTAAATACAGTCTTTTCTCTATTCTCAAGAACAGGTGTCCCCAAATGTAGTGAAATACTTTTTCTCATTTTATCACAGTTCTCTAGCTCAGGGAATATACATGACCAAGAGAAGAATCAGCTTACAACTTATGTGTCATCCAAGGGGGAGTTCTTTATACAGCTGCTTCTGTTGAGACAGGGGAGGGGTGCACATTGAGGACAGGAAAATGGATTACAGAGCTCATGTGCCACCAGAAAGGAGAAGACTTAGGATGGTGTGGTAAGAAGAATTCTAAGACGGCCTTCAAGATTTCCGCCCCTGATATACACACCCTGTAAATCTCCTCCCCTGGAACCTGGGCAGGGCCTGTGAATATGATGAGAGCCAACTCCTGCATTAGAGCATCCAGAAAATCACAACAAAAAGGGTAGATTACAGATAGGTAAATAATGTAGATATAGATGGTTGGCATTAGCTCATGTGGTTGTGGAGGAGGCTGAGGAGCCCCACAACCTGCCATCTGCAAGCTGGAGAATGAGGAAAGCCCTGGATCATTCAGTCTAAGTTTAAAAGCCTGAGAACCAAGGATGCCAATGATCGAAGTCCCAGAGTCCAAAGGCTTGGATCAGGAGCTCTGATGTCCAGGGCAGGGGAAGATGGACATCCCAGCTCTAGAAAGAGAGAATTTCACCTTTCCTTGCCTTGTTGTTCTATTTAAGCTCTCAATGGATTGGGTGATTCCCATCCACATTGATGAAGGCAGATCTTCTTTACTTAGTTTACCAATTCCAAAGCTTATCTCTTCCAGAAACACTCCCAAGGTCACATTCGGAAATAATGTTTATCAGCTATCTAGGCATCACTTGGTCCAAACTACACATAAAATTAACCATCATAACTTTCACAATTAGTGTGTTATGTAGCAAAGGGAAAGGGTCTTTTTCAGGTATAATTAAAGTCCCTAAACAGTTGAGTTTGTGGTAATCAAAAGGGAGATTATCCTGGGTGGGTCTGACATAATCAGGGGAGCCGTTTAAGAGAGGATCTAAAGGGCAGAGATAGAAGGAGTCAGAAAGATATGAAGCAGCCAAGATCTGAAGAAGCAAGCTGCCATATTGTGGAGCGGGCCACACAACTGGGATGATGGGTGAACTCTAATTGCTGAGAGTCTCAGTCTTATAGCCACAAGGAATTGAATCTTGTCAGTATTCACTGGACATGAAAGAGGACTCCAAGCTCCAAATACTCCACAGCCCAGGCTGCTACCCTGATTTTGCCCTCGTGGGACACTGTGGGAAGGATCCAGCTAAGCTGAACCCAGACTCCGAGCCAATGGAAACAGTGAAATAATACATTTCTGTTGTTTCGAGCTGCTACATTTGTGGTGCTTTGTTAGACAGCAGTGGAAAACAAATCCGGAGGGAATACAGGACAAGGGGTACAGGCAAAAAGGTGATCAACCTGGGGCCTGAGTCCTTCCAAACTTCATCCTTCCTTGCCTTTCCACCTGGAGCCATTATACTCTTTATTGAGGAGAAGGGAATATCTACTGTACCCCTTTGTATGACACAATAAATTCTCGGAGCTGAGATTTTGAAATATGAACCAATGTATTTCTGGTCTTCCCATTCTAGTCAAGGTACCCTGGACTTTCTGTCTAGGGAAGGGCGGAAGAAGAGTCAATTTTCAGCTCTTATGTGTCACATTGGGCATTCAAAAACTTATGGCAGGACTGATAGTTTGAGAGTAAGTATTTTCAATAAAAAAAATCCTGAATTTTCTTCTATTATAAAAGCTGAGGTTTATGCTGTAAGTAATAGATGTGGGAACTGTATTTGATGGTAGAAAAGCCAGTTTTTCCGGCCCTAGCCATGATGATTATTCCATGTTCTGAGGAGATAGAGTCAGCAAGGAGCTGCCTGGTGAAGTGCCTAAGAAAGTTCCTTGGTCTGCCTCCTTCCCCAGTGAGTCCTCAACCCAAGAGAAGCAAACAGTAGGCTTCCCAAGAGGTTTGGGAACAGCTGAAATCCAGCTGTGCTTCAATTCCTAGGAGGGTCTTTGAAGGAAGAGGCTATGGAGGGGAAAATGTCTCACAGAGCCTCTCCCCGTCTATGTGATGTGGCCGCAAAATAGAAACAAGCATGGCGTCTGTGAGGCTACAGAACACAGAGGGAAGCTCCAGGTTGATGGTGAGAGTTTGCAAATTTCTCACAAAGACAGGACTGGTTGCATTCGAAGGACTTACCCATCCTTTGCACCAGGTGACTGCCAATACCTCTTCCAGATCTAATTTTTTTTAAGTATGATGAACATACAATGTTGTATTTGTTTCTGGTATACACATATTGATTCAACAATTCCATACATTACTCAGTGCTCACCACAATGACTGTTGTCACTATCTGTCACCATATGAGGTTCTTACAGTATGATTGACGATATTCTGTTTGCTATGCTTTTCATCTCCATGACATATTAATTTTATAACTGAAAGTTTGTACCTCTTAATCCCTTTACCTATTTCACCCATCCCCCCACCCACCTTCCCTCTGTCAACTACCAGTTTGTTCTCTGTATTTAGAGTCTGCATTGTTTTTTCTTCATTTCTTTGTTCGTTTTGTTTCTTAGATTCCACATATGAGTACAATCATATGGTATTTGTCTTTCTCTGACTGGCTTATTTCACTTAGCATAATACCTTCTAGCTCCATTCATGTTGTTGCAAATGGCAAGGTATCATTCTTTCTGATGGCTGAGTAATATTCCATTATACATGTATAAATTATATATAAGTATATAGAAAATTATATATATTATATAAAAATATGTAATTAAAGTAATATAATATATACACACACCACATCTTCTTTATCCATTCACTGGGTGCTTAGGTTGCTTCCATATCTTGTCTGTTTAAATAATGCTGCTATAAACGTAAGGGTGCATATATCATCTTGAATTGGTGCTTCTGTTTTCTGTGGGTAAATACCTAGGAGTGGGATTACTGGAATGGTACAGTATAGTACTGGCACAAAAACAGACAGATCAATGGGCTAGAATAGAGAGCCAGAAATAAACTGATGCTTATATGGTCAATTAATCTATAACAAAGGAGGCAAGAATATACAATGGGGAAGAGACTGTCTCTTCAATAAATGATGCTGGGAAAACTGGACAGTTCCAGATCTAATATCCCATGACTTTACAATAGATGCCCTCAGCAAGGTCTAGGAATGAAGCCAAAAGTAAAAGTTAGGTGACTGGGACACATATGAGCTCATCTTCTTCAGTTATATGGCACATATCACCTGCCACGGCTCTTAGCTCTTCACTCCCTGCCCTAAACACCCGGTGGAAATTTGAGACAGTATCGACTTCCTTCCTCACATGCCCTATATTTAATTTTCCTTTGTGTTGTCATCCAGTAAATTGTGACACTCCTTAGCTGGCAGTTTGGGCCCTCACTTCTTTCCTTCCACACCTGACTTCTAGGAAATCTACCAGTTCCCCATCCCTTTGGCAGTGCAGTAAGCCACATAAAGATAACCTGCAGACACATGGTACCTTCCCATTTTGATAGAAATTTCTACAGCGCATATCCTTTCAGTAGTGGAGTGGAATTAGCACTCTGTGGCAGGGCACTAGGAATGCAGATCCACTCAAACTTGTTAAAACAGTGGCCTAAATCCCAAAAGAGACAATTGGCCTTTTGTGAAGCCATTTTCAAGTATCGCATTGCACCATTAAACGTCCTATGCTCTGTTATTATGTGATTAGTAGTGTCAACAGCACTCGCATTTTTTTTACCTCACTCACATTCTTCTAGGAATCCCAAATCAGGCTTTGCATGTGGTTCTGGAATGTACCAGTTCCTCACTATCTACCAGTTGGTAACCTCCCCAGTGTGGCGCGCCGTGGTGCTCTCATACAGAACATGACCACGTATAGTATATATACGCATTCACGAGCACCTAGAATATGGTTCATGCAATATATACTGATATTATGAATGACAGATATCGACTATATGTTTCAATAAAGGAATATTATAAAAATGTGCCGTTAGATATTTCCCTGGCTCTATTTTTCATGTACAAAATGGAATGCTCTGCTGTTTTGGACTGCACTTAGGGGGTGAGTGTTTAACAAGCTAGAGAGATGCTTTTCCAGATTTGGGCAGTGCAGTGGGGATGGAAAGAGGAAGATATGCGTGTTAATGGTGCCCTCTTTGCCCTTCAATAATGTGTTGAGAACATCTTCAGTCTACGTATTATTGTCAAACTTTTCTTTCCATATATACCGTATATACCAAACCACCCTCAATTTTTCCAAACCTCTTTAGCTCTTTTTTATATAGCTTTTATGACCCTTAGAAATTCCATCTAGGAGCAGGGATATTTCCTTTACCTGACTTAGAGTAACTTGAGTACAATGACATAGAACTTATAATTTATTGTGTATCACTATGCAATGCCTAGCAAGGATATATTTGCTATATATTTCTGGCTTAATAAATACTTTTGAATGAATGGGTGAGTGAGTGAATGAGTGAATCAATGAACTTAAATGTAAACCAGAACTACTCAGTGAGCTTTAACCTGGCTGTCGCTATTCTTCGCGAAATGTGTCTTTGGCCAGCCCCCACACCTGAACGTCCCATGTCCAACACCGAAAGAAAATACACCAAGGAAGCTGAAGACAAGTGTTCCCAGATCATTATTTAGAAGGATTGGACGCATGCTAGGCCCACCTCTGCCTTATCCTGCATTTTATCCCAATGACCCCTTCCAGCATGGAAGAATCACATTACAGCATCAATGTACTAATAAAACAAACTACAGGGCACCTGGATAGCTCAGTTGGTTAAGCGTCTGCCTTCAGCTCAGGTCATGATCTCAGGGTCCTGGGATCCAGTCCCGTATCAGGCTTCTTGCTCAGTGGGGAGTCTGCTTCTCCCTCTATCCCTCTCCCCTGCTCATGCTGTCTCTCTCTCTCAAATAAATAAAATCTTTAAAACAACAACAACAAACTACAAGGTGTGTGCTGCAAATCTTAGTGGAAGCGAGTAGGTATCATCAAACTTGCGTCAAAAGCAGAAGTTGGGTAGCAATTTCTGACAGGGAGCAGCAGACCTGAGCTTACTACCGATGCCTTCCCCAGCCAACTCTTGCAAAGCTGTCTGTTTCTGACGTATATATTATGCATGCAAATCCAAGTGCCATTTAGTCCCCTTCGCATTTGGGGCCGCCTCTTCCTGGTGTTTCTCTTCAGTATTTGGCAGAGAAGGGCAAGATCAGATGATGGTTTTTTGCTTTTTCATATACTGAGGCATTTGGTCAAGAAAACTCTTGTGAGTGCCTTCTATGTGATAGACATATGCCAGGCGCTGAGAAAACGGCAAACACACATAATGCCATCCTCTCTTAGGGTCACTTCAGAGACACATGGGGCTGAATACACTGCAAATCTCTAAGATTCTTAAGAAAACTAGCACTCAAAGGTTTCTATAAAAAATGGAAATTTTAGGGGCGCCTGGGTGGCTCAGTTGGTTGAGCATCCGACTTGATTTTGGCTCAGGTCGTGATCTCAGGGTGGTGAGATCAAACCCCATGTCGGGCTCCATGCTGAGCATAGAGCCTGCCTGAGATTCTTTCCCTCTCCCCCTCCCCCCAACCCCTAAAAAAAAAAAAAAAAGAAAGAAAGAAAAGAAAATTTTATTTCAGACCCAAAAGGTGAATGACAACATTGTCATTCCGACAGAGGATCTAAAAGTTTTGGGTAGAATTTGGAAATGACAAATAAAAGGACTCCGTTCTCTGGTACTGTTTGATGCTTGCAGTTGAAACAGCCCTTGCAAATTTGGTTTTACCTTTCAAACGTAATTAAAGTACAAGCATAGGAAGAAACTCAGGAGTAGTGAGATCCTCAGATAATGTGTAAGACTTGAGTGGTTTTTTTGCTTCTGAATGTAATAAGTGATTAGGACACAAAATGAGTGGTGTTTTTAGCAATGAAAAAAACGCTTTTATCTGTCTTTTATCTGTCAACCGACAAGAAGCATTTTTCAATCTCACTCAATCAGTGATTCAGGAACAAATTACACCATAATTTTTGATACAGAATATTTTTCAATGAGTGATGTTTGTGTGGTAGAACTTTCAGGAAGTTGTTATTGTATTTCTTCTCCTTGTCGTTGGTGCTTTTTAAACTTGTTCTTGTCCCTCTTTATCATGTTCCCTATCTTCTCCTTTGTCTCTGGTTAGAAATAATCTTCAGTCCTTCTTTAGATCTTCAACAGAATCATCAGCTCTTACCGTGGAGGTGACACGTGGGAAATGTGTGTGCATCGGATGGGGGGAGAGGCACGTATCATTGCCTCTAACACTTGACTGTCTCGAACTTAGTCGTGTGGCCTCACGGGAAGCAAGAGAGCCTGGGAGGCATATTCTAGCCTTCCAGACATATGCCTGGTGCCTCTGTTTCACCTCAAAATAAGGTAAAATTGATTTTGGTAGCCAACTGTGGTTCCCACCTCAGCTACCAAACTCCAGATATTTACGATATCTTACCCAGAAAGGCAGCTAAGAAGATAAAAAAACAAATGGAAAATATGTTTTAGATGATACATAATAAAATAGGTTTCACATGACGAATCTGTTTCGTTAACCTTCTAGAAATTGTAATCTTATATGTAATTAGGATGAGATACAGACCCAAAACCGAATTATTTAAGAATTAATATAACCCACCTTAATTTCTTCCCTTTGACCCTTGGTGATGAAAAACCCCTTCCGTACTGATAGCTGTGTGATTTAAAATTGAGAGGAACAAAGGAATGTAACCTTTGAAAGTCAAATTTTTTCTATTCTTCGATGCAGATTTTTACTCTCACGAGAAATACTACGTCACTGAGTTCAGTAATCCCAGGAGAGGAGTCAACTTCTTTTATTGTTATAACTTCCTCCTTTAGGCCACCTTCATCAAATATACAAAGTGCTCTGTGCACAGAGAAATGATGCTGTCATTGTCATGGCCCTGTACATCAATTTTGTTTTCCAGATAAGCACTGTAGGAACCTACCCGAAAAGGGCAGTTTTTTCAATGACAACGTGTGACAGAAGCCAAAAGGTTTTAAAGCAAACATACAAACGTGTCATCTAATAGTCCATCAACCAGCCCTTGTCACGCTGATAAACCTTTTATCTCTCTTGCCCAGATTAATCAGTAGCTTGGTTTGCATGTTTTCATGTCACTGCGGCAAACCAACCTAAAGGGGATTCTTATGTCCTGAGAAATCAACTCAGTTGGGCCTAAATGAAACATTTCACTGTCTTGTTTTATCTCCCTCTCTATTCACATTAACGTAATAGCTTTTAATTGGATTGTATCTGTGATTAGAGTCAGCAAAGGTGGCATTCTCTCCAAGGAAATTGACCGCGAGGCAAACTGCTAAGACTCCACTGGGGGTAATGTTCTCAGTTCTTGCCCAGGGAACGAGGCTGCAGGAAACCCAGCCTCGCGAGTCACCTGACATCTCACGTTCCCTAAGCGGTGTTAAGGCTGCTATGCGTATCATAAAGGCTTACAGGTTCAAATATCTGAAATATTTGATGAGTATTCAAAGGCATGTTCTCAAAAATAGCATATTTACAGAAGGACACCATAAATGGGTGAATTGTGATATAATCAGATGTGGAGGAGGCCTTCCTTCCTAGGTCTGACGCTCCAAGTTGAATCTATAGATCAAACCACTGCCAGGTACGATACATAGACACATACTGAATGCATCTATGTATCCGAAAAATGATAGAAATGAAATTACAACAAACTGAGTATATAGATATGGCATTTGTTTCATCACCAAATGGCTGTTATTCTTAATATATAAATTCCAACAAATGAATAAAAAAATACAAATGGCACATGTGGATAAATGACACAAGAAGGAATTCGCTAGAGGAATACAAATGTCCAAGGGCGTCTGGATGGCTTAATCGGTTGAGCGTCTGCCTTTGGCTCAGGTCATGATCTCAGGGTCCTGGGATCAAGCCCCATGTTGGGCTCCCTGCTCAGGATAGAGTCTGCTTCTCCCTCTCCCTCTGTGCTCTCTCACTGTGTCTCAAGTAAATAAATAAAATCTTTAAAAAAAAAAAAAAAAAGAAGTGCAGATGTCCAATAAGCACATGAAAAAAATTATTCTTCTGGCCTGGAAGATCTTTCAATTCAGATAGCGTTTCTTACCTTTCAAATAAACAAATAAGTTGTTAATGTTTCCAGAGAACAAAGTGTGAATACTTTTCAACATTCAGCATACTTTCAAAAATTCTAGCCATTAGACCAAAAAAAAAAAAGAAATGAAAGGAGCACAGATTGGAAAAGAAGAAGTAAAACTGTTTGCACATTTCTGTATATATTTATGCATGTAGAAAATTCTAAAGAACCCACCCAGATCTATTAGAGCTAATAAATCAATTCAGCAAGGTTGCACTGCAAGATCAATATACAAAAATCAACTGAATTTCTTTTTTTTTTTTTAAGATTTTATTTATTTATTTGACATAGAGACAGCCAGCGAGAGAGGGAACACAAGCAGGGGGAGTAGGAGAGGAAGAAGCAGGCTCCCAGCAGAGGAGCCTGATGCAGGGCTCGATCCCAGAACGCTGGGATCACGCCCTGAGCCGAAGGCAGACGCTTAACGACCGCGCTACCCAGGTGCCCCCAACTGAATTTCTATACAGTATCAATGAACAATCTGAAAACAAAATTAAGGAAACAGTTCAATTTATAATAGCAACAAAATGAATTAAACACTTGGAAGTAGATTTAACAAAAGCAATGCAAGATTTGTAAATCATAAACTACAAAATATGGCTGAAAGAAATTTAAAAAGACCTAAGTAAGTGGAAAGACACCCTGCTTTCATGGATTTGAACATGTACTGTTGTTGAGATGGCAGTGCTCCTCCAAACTGACCTACTAGTTCAGTGGAATCCATGTCAAAATTTGACAATTGACATGCGGATTCTAAAATTCATATGGAGATTCAAGGAACCCAGGTGCCAAAAATAAATAAATAACTTGAAAGAACACAATGGAGAGCTCACCCTTCTTTATTCCGAAATTTAGCACACAGCTCAAATTTTCAAGGCAGGGCAGTACCGGCATAAAAGAGAAGCACGTAGATCAATGGGGGAGAACTGAGAGTCCAGAAACAAATCCTTACATTGATACTCAGTTTCCTTTTGACAAGAGAATGCAGACGAGACCAGATAGTATATCACATTTTTAAAAATACTCTTTCTAGGTTAGCCCCAAATGCCAGGGCAAACTCCTCCTCCCTTTTATCTAACTAACAACGAAAAATTCCATCTCAGAAATCAACTCATGCATATGGATACCTATTGGCCTACAAATCCCAGCATTGTATCAGACACACTCAGAATAACCCCTGTAGATAATCATCACAAAAGGAAAACCTAGGAACATCTAAATCACCTCCTGTCCCAATGAAAGATTAAAAGCCAAAATGTAACAAATTTAGGAGTCCAGTAGTTTTCAAAAGTAATTACGAAAACTCAGCTCAATGTTTTGCTGTTATTTTTTAAATGTATTCCCTTACTTATTTAACCCAAATGCACCCGCTGGGCCTACTATGTATCAGACGCTATGCTAGACACTGGGAATGTAAAGAATACTACTCATTCACGGTCTCCAACAAGCACGTAGTTTAGTCAGGGCCAGAGAATTCATTCCACTAAGCACATGCTGATGTCCACCTAGATCAAGAACCAGATAGTGTGCTTGTTTTTTAGGATATGAAAACATTTAGGACACAGACCCTGCAGGTAAGGGATATACGATCTTCTGTAAGAGTGGATAAATAGGAAGAAAGATTAGATTAGATTAATAGATGATGATGATGATAGATAGATAGATAGATAGATAGATAGATTGATAGATTGATAGATGATAGATTGGATAGATGATAGATGATAGATAGGTGATAGAAATAGATATGTACAAATAAGTATAATAAAATTGTACAAATGCAATATATAAACATTGTTACAGGGTTTAGTATCGTTAACAAAGGATGTCACAGTCAATTCTGTGGAGCAAGAAGAGGTTCAAGGAGTTTGAACTTAATCCCGTAGACAATGGTAAGTCTCCAACCCAGAAAGGGCAGTTTCATTTTGCTCTGGCCAGTGGTCCAGAGAAAATAAATACCATTGACTTGATGTCACTACAAGTGCAAGCGACATTATTTCTACCCTGTAAAAAATAATAGCAACTATTAGAAAGATTTTTCCTAAGCTTTATTTGCAGTTGTAAACTAAACAGATACTTATAAAAAATGGCCACTTAAAATGTTAATTTTATGAATGTTTACAATAATCAAAGTCAAAAGGATTAACAAGCCTAAGAGGAAGGTGATGGGGCAAGAATGGAAAATTAATTCAGTGTCTCACAAAGTATGAACAAATCCTACATATTTACAAAATAATAACAATAGCAAAGCCCATGAATACAAGACACTTGTGTTTTTATTACATTTTTCAAAAAAAATTACAAGTTATGAAGTGTACTATAAAAAGGCAAGAGTCAGACTATGAGTCAGTGTCTCTAACTTAGCCAAAGCCAAATGGGAGTTTTCCACCAAGGGTCCCTTCTTTCTGCTTTCTCACCAAACGCTCTGTAGGTTTCCTTCTGTGAGTTTCTCTGTATAAGACAACATCCCTGTTATTTCTAAAGAATACCATTTCAAGTGTGTTTTTAACAGAGCCGTACATGATTTGAAATTTGAGCATTCCCCCAAAAAAGCATAATTTGTGGTTCTCAGGTCTTCTCATCTTGCACGCTGAATTTCCAGAAGTCCTTCTTTTTTTTTTAATAATTTTTTTATTATATTATGTTAGTCACCATACAGTACATCCCTAGTTTTTTATGTAAAGTTCCATGATTCATTACTTGCGTATAACACCCAGTGCACCATGCAATATGTGCCCTCCTTAATACTCATCACCAGCCTATCCCATTCCCCCACCCCCCCTCCCCTCTGAAGCCCTCAGTTTGTTTCCCAGAGTCCATAGTGTCTCATGGTTCATTCCTCCTTCTGTTTACCCCCCCTTTCTTCTTCCCTTTGTTCTCTTACTGATCTTCCTACTTCTTATGTTCCATAAATGAGTAAAACCATATGATAATTCTTTCTCTGCTTGACTATTTCACTTAACATTATCTCCTCCGGTCCCGTCCATGTTGCAGCAAACATTGAGAAATCATTCTTTTTCATGGCTGAGTAATATTCCATTGTATATATGGACCACCTCTTCTTAATCCAATTATCTGTTGAAGGGCATCTCGGCTCCTTCCATGATTTAGATATTGTGGACAATGATGAACATTGGGATGCATATGGCCCTTCTCTTCGCTACGTCTGTATCTTTGGGGTAAATAACCAGTAGTGCAATTGCTGGATCATAGGGTAGCTCAATTTTTAACTTTTTAAGGGACCTCCACACTGTTTTCCAGACTGGCTGTACCAACTTGCATTCCCACCAACAATGTAGGCGGAATCCCCTTTCCACATCCTCTCCAACATTTGTTGTTTCCTGCCTTGTCCATTTTTGCCATTCTAACTGGCACAAGGTGGTATCTCAATGTGGTTTTGATTTGAATTTCCCTGATGGCTAAAGATTTTGAACATTTTTTCATGTGTCTGTTAGCCATTTGTATGTCTTCATTGGAAAAGTGTCTGTTCATATATTCTGCCTATTTTTTGATTTGTTTATTTGTTTCTTGTGTATTGAGTTTGAGAAGTTCTTTATAGATCTTGGATACCAGTCTTTTATCTGTAGTGTCATTTGCAAATATCTTCTCCCATTCCGTGGGCTGCCTCTTAGTTTTTTTGACTGTTTCCTTGGCTGTGCAGAAGCTTATTATCTTGATGAAGTCCCACAAGTTCATTTTTTCTTTTGTTTTCTCTTGCCTTTGGAGATGTGTCATGAAAAAAGTTGCTGTGGCCGATGTCAAAAAGGTTGCTGCCTATGTTTTCCTCTAGGATTTTGATGGATTCCTGTCTCACATCGAGGTCTTCCAGAAGTCCTTCTGGTAAATACTGTGCAGGTGTGTTCAGGAACCTAGCAGTGGCTGCGGCATTACCACGCATCAGGCTTCCATTCCCCGAGGATGCCATGCCCAGCCAACCACACAAAGGTGGGGTTCAGCTCCTACCTGAGCAAATTCCTCATGTTCAAAATGTAGAAAAATGGCAGCAGAGCCTGATGGCGATGATAGGATTTTCCTAATATTGTAAAGAAGACATCCCATTTCCTACAAACTGAATGATATATTTAAGCAAACAAGAACATGCTTGCTGCAACCAACAACCCAAGGGCCCAGCTCTGTTGAGGAGAAGCTACCATTATCGAGACGGTCGTAAGTGCCACCATCTTTCTGAGCGTCCATTATTTATTTACTGGGCATTCAGCGCAGCACTTCACCTTCACATACATCTCAGGCAATTTCATTTGCTCCTTAAAACAACTCTTAAGGACCACATTACTATCTTCCTGTTATAGAAAAGGGACCGGGTTTAGAGCATTAAGCCTAAAGTTGCATGGCTGAGCAGCACAGAAGAGGTTCAAACCTTGACCCATCACACTCGGAAACAGGTTTTCAGAGAGCTCAGATTAACTCTGAGTGGTTTTTTGGTATCAGTATTTTGCCTCTTTTGGCCTGAACTCTATCATCTGAAGACTGGGTGAAGAGTGGAGTCACTACACTAAAGCTCTTCAAAGTAGCACCAGAGGAACTAGAATGTTCTTCTCAGTGTATCGTCACTAAATGGTGGCAAACACTATCCCACAGTAATTGTCACTGCCTCTTTTAACATCCTTATATCTAGAATCTTAAACCTGGCCATCAACTAAAAGACAGAGGCTGTGTCTCTGCATGCAAGGCTCCTTTCCACAGACATGGAAAGGTCTCTGATAAATTCGGCATACGTGTCGTCCCGAGTCTTCTCCCTACTGGTCTTAGTTCTACGTCCCAGAGCAGTTTCCTTTCCTACCTGACAGTGTAGCAACAATTTCAGACTGGTTTACCTGCCATCATGTCACTTAGATGTTTTATTTTCCTATAAAGATTTCTCCTTCAAGAAAACAGACTTCTGGGGTGCCTGCGTGGCTCAGCCATTAAGTATCTGCCTTCGGCTCAGGTCATGATCCCAGAGTCCTGGGATCGAGCCCCACATCAGGCTACCTGCTCAGTGGGAAGCCTGCTTCTCCCTCTCATACTGCCCTTGCTTGTGTTCCCTCTCTCACTTCCTCTCTCTGTCAAATAACTAAATAAAATCTTAAAAAAAAAAAAGAAAACAGACTTCTGTCAACAACCACCAGCTATTAAAAAAACAAAAACAAAGACAAAAACAAACAAAACAAGACAAAACAAAACAAGAACAAAAAAATCAAAAAACCAGCAAGCTTAAATTTGTCCTGCTACTCTGTTTTCCCTTCCCACAGGTAAAAGTTGTTCCCAACACAGTGACCACTCTGTTCCCAGCAAACTTGTGCTTGCCTTTGTGATACTACTTTTTCATAAAAGAAGAAAAAAAGAAAAAGAAGTGGAATGGAGAAAGTATGGTATTGCTAGAGGGGTGATGACACTCCAATGTTGCATCTCAGAGACCCACTTGGGTTTCCCTCCAGAGGTGGTCAGCGACCCCCTAAATCTCTCAATCTGTGTGTCTTAGAAGTTTTAGAAATTGCTACATCACATGAAAGTTGGACACAGGCATACCCCTTCTGTTCATTCACGAATTTTTCACTGGAATATAATTACTTGATACAAATAGGAAAAATCAGACCTCTGGAAGGTTTTTCCAGGTCAAGTTTTTTTTCGTTTTTGCTGTAAAGCAAAATATAAAAATGTAAAATCCAATGTTTGACCTCTAAACCTTTATCATCATATGGATCCTAAATTTTAAAAACTTACCTTTAGGTGCTTTCCTATTTTTTCTACCCTTGTTTTCTATCATTTTTGATGCCAAAGCTTTTTGTAGCCTTTTCTGAAATTACTTTTTTTGTGGTTAAAATACAATTTTTGAAGACTTTGAAACCACCACGTGTTTTATTTTGTCAAAAAACCCAACCAACCAACCAAACAAACAAACAAAAACCCTTCTATCACACAGGTCGTGTTTCTATCATACAACGTGTACTCAGCAGCTTTCAGTAACAATAAGTCATTGTCCCTGGGCACTAATGCAGGTGTGAGATGCAGGTCCCTCTATGGAGCCTCGTCAGAGTTTGTTAACTTTGATCCTGTATTTTCATTTCTAGAAAACTGTACCAAAGAAATAGGAAGAGATTCAGGAAAACAAACAAACAAACAATTAATTCATTCCAAGCTTGTTTGTCAAGCACTGCTGAGGGCTGGTGGGCGCATTAGACCCTATGCTAAGGCAGGAAACCACACCAGGAAGTTGCCCTTTAGAGTTTCCAAGAGTGTTCACTGAAGCATTACTTACAATAACAAAAAACAGGTTCCAAACTAAATGTCCAACAACAGGGGGATGTTTAAATAAACCGTATTATGTCCATCGGACTAAACACTAAGCGGCCATGAAAAATCGTGTTTTCAAGTACATTTAAGAGCACCAGGAGTGTTCCCAGTAATGCATAACAAACATACAAACAAAATCTTTCCCTATGGGACTAAGCAGCTTGCCAGGTTAAATTTTCGGCTTCTCTAATTACAATGGGAATAAAAATCTAAGAGATTCAGGCAAAGGAGGCTTTTCAGTTGGTTCTGCTGGTATCACGATCCCAGCTTCCAAAATACATTTGATAGCACTCCAGTTTCAAATACATATTTAGAGCTATCGCAAAATGAGTGTACTTATTTCCTGGGGGCAGCATTACATTTAATTTTTATTTTCTTATTTATACGTCTATGTTTTCTAAAAATGTGCACTTTTTTATGACCAAAAAATATATATATTTTTTGAAATGAAAGAATAGGAATGAGCACTGAGTAATGGATAGAGTTGTTGCATCATTATCTTGCCCACCTGAAACTAACATAACACTCTATGTTAACTACCCTTCAATCTCAAAAAAGAGGAAGGAAAAAAAGAACAAGATTTAAGCCAATCTCCCCCACATCATTCGTTGCCCTTCTTTCTAGTGGCATCAGGATAACTAACTGGTATTTCCTTACATCAGAGATCTCTCCCAAGTGTCTTCAGAGTTACGCTTCCTGCTGGTGGAATTAAAACCCGTACTATAGAAATGCAGCAGAATTATTTTCAATGGTAAGACATAGTTAATTCCATTTCTCGTTCAATTGGTCTCATCTCCAGAAACTGGAACCACAGGTTCCTCCTCTAAGGTAGCCTGCAGTGAATCAGGCCAGCGGGATTCTGTGGTTCCGTGTCCATCGTGTCTGGGCACTTCCAGCTGGAGAGACAAACAGCCCTTAAGTGAATTTACAAGGTGGAATGCAAGAACTTTGCAAAGTTCAGGAAACCACAAGTCACATAAGAAATAAGACTCAGGGTGCAGGCTTTCTAAAGCCTCCTCGTAAAAACAAAGTGACTAATAGTGAAGATATGTCTATAAACGCACTCAACACATAGTAGGCGTTTAATAAACATCAGTTTCTGTCCTCCTTCCTTATCTATGTTAATCATATCTTAAGACAACACGCATTCACAAACTTTTATAGCTGAGTCACATTGTCCCAGAGGTGGAAGGTATTTGCATTGCCACTGTGATAAATAATACTGTTGGGGAAAGTTTAGGCCATGAAAGATCAGGATTTTTTTGTTTCCTTTTTAATGACCTAATAGTCAACACAGTTGACATACATGACATATATGGAAAGAGATGATAATTGATAAGAGTTAGTACTTAGAGTTAACAGGTGATTTTTTTTTCCATTAAAAGTAGAAAATCTAAGCTAAGTATGTATGGGGATGGGCATGGTTACTTCATTAAAACCAGTGTTAGAAGTCTTGCTTCAAAAGGAAATTCATTATGCCTTGTTCTTTTCGTATTCAAACATGGGAGCCAGCATTGAAATCCTGGATTTTTCGGATGTCTGCATTTTAAAAGATTTTGTTTATGTTAAGGCTTAGGTCACTTTAATAGGTATGTTTTAAGGAAAACATTACCTTTGTGTGACCTCTGGGATTTGAAGGTGAAAACTCAGTCACTGGAAAAAAAGCATCCTAGTTGTCATGGATGAAATCTCTAACTTTAAAGACAATTGTGTGTCATCCTGTGACTGTCTGAATGTCGTCCTACAGCAATAAAAAACAGTTGAACCACAGCTGGGGCAGAGTAGTTCTGATGGATCATGATTCTTAACTACAGAAACACACACTTGTTCAAAAAAAACAGTTAAAGGAAAATAAATAAACTAGCGGGATTTTATAGAAGCAGCAAAACATTTTCAGAGAACCTTCAGGAAGCAGGTTCTAAACACCGCCCCCCATTCTTAAATTGTTATTATAAGCTAAGCATTTTACCTCCAGAGGGAAGAATAAATTTGTGCTGGTTATCATATATCAGAATTACACAGGACATCATCTGTTAATGATCATTTATTCCTAGCTACTTGAAGAATAATACCCAGTAATTATAGCAAATGTAAGTCAAATAGTAATAGCATACTTTACATAGTATAGTAATTATAAGTTATGTCCATGCATCTGGGACAAGGGTCTTTTATGCTCGGTATTAAATCTGAGCTGCAATTTATTCATAATACCATGGCTGGGATTGAAGAAATGAAGCTTGCTTGTAGAAAGGAAACTTGTCTTCCTTTTACGTTTCCAATAAGTCATTTGAAGAAAACTGCTCTCTGCATGCCTTGCTAAACCCAATTACCACCAAGACATCATAAACAAATATTCATTGCATTTATAGCTGGTTCTTTATTGCACAATGCAAAATGTATTGTTAAAATTTAAACCATTTGAAGGGAGTAAGCACCCAGATTTCTGCATTCATTTAAAGTTTAATTGAAAAAAAAAAAAACCTTCAAGCATGTGTTGCAATATTTTCTTCTTTAGAGACTACCGCTAAATGAACAATCATATAATACTCTCAAGTCCGGCAGAAGTCAGATAAAAATTGGGGCATCTCTGGCTTTGATATTTGGTAACACTGGAACGTATCCATTCGCTTAAGTGAAAAGAGACTAAATAAAAGTTTTATAAAATGTTAGGATAAAAGGGAACCATTAAAAATAACAATCACTTGATTCATTAAAAGAAGAAAAAAAGATTCTTCAAGGCCCTTCAACATTTGGCCCCTGACAGTCTCACAGTCCTAGCCAACGATTCCAGCAGGGACAGCTCCAAGGGCACAAAAAGTGTCTCCCTCCAGGCCTTCTGCCCTGCGATGAAATCGCTTTTTAACAGAAATCTACCACTCCACTCAGGTTTTAGCTTAAGTCCTTCACCTTAATTCTTCCTCCAAGAAGCCTTCCATGCTCCCCTCCCAGGTCATCTTATGTTACTCTCCACCGATGTCCTCTAGTAACATCCCTGACTTTTCTCTGATTGTCATCTGTATCACATTTCATTGCAACTGCTTGTTTATTTCTCTGCTAATCTCTTCTCACGGGGGGGGGGGGGGGGGGGGGGGCCCGTTNAGCCATTGTTCGAGCTCCCTGTCAAATGTCTGGTTCCTACCCTGGTGACTGGCACAGAGCATGAGCCCCTAGACATTTGTTTTGTTAATGAATGACCCCAGGCCTGGCTTCTTATCTTGCTGTCCAGAGAAAAGGTTTGGAGATGGGGTGGGGAGGGCAAGTTTGCCGGCAGGAGCCAAAGAGTATCAGGAAACGTGCTGGGAAAAAAGTCCACCTTGGTACAATTAAATTTGACCATTTCATGGGCAAGTAGGTTTTTCTCGTTGACCTTTTCTCCATTCTCTATCCCTTTCCTTGCCTGGTTTTATATAACGTAGCTTCTCAGAGCCTTTTACCATCCACTAGTGTTTATTATTAAATTCCATGAAGGGCATTTGCCAAGCTTCTTTGCTCATGGAAACTTCTGTTGTGAGAGCATCCACGAAAAAGGGACATATGTGGCTCCCAGGGAACACAATTGGAGATCTGTCCTGAGTAACCCTTTCTGTTATGTCATATTTAGTGCTACATCTATAAAATGGGAATAAAAATGGCCTGCAATGATCTGATAGGAACACTAAATATGTTATTATGAATCAAAGCATCTACTGGTCTCACTGATCTGTCGCATAAGGACTTGGCTGACAACACACAGAGAGAAGGTATTTCTTGACTGAAGAAAGGAAAAAGATCCACATAGAAACATCTATGTCTATCACGAATTTTAATTCTTCCAGATTTCCATTTGTTTATCATCAAATAGTATTTATTAGGCATGTGCTTCATCTATTTGTGTTGAATGTTTAAGTAAACAATCTTCAAACGAATGCATAAATCAATACACAATGATGATCTTCAACAATTTATGTCTCTCTCATTGTCTTTAAGACTGAACTTCAAAACAGAAAGTGTAACAAAATGGAGAATGCACTTGGGAAGCCTTCCATACCCCACCCTTCCCAGTTTTACGCCCACCTCACTGATGTGCTCTACATAGCACAATTCAGGGTGATATTCTGTCAATTCGTTTCTTTGTGTGTTTCATTAAGATTTGTCTTTTTAGAATAATTTCGCTATTAGGATGACTGAACCACTATCACCGTGAGTAGCCAACTTCTCGCATTTGGGGCCAAAGAGAGAGAAGAAAGGACCAGCTGAGCAATGCTGTTACATCCAGGAATAAAAGGAATAACAACCATAAAATTAACTACAAGCCTATACAAATATTGCGTAATTTTGTAGAATCAAATGATATTCTCATAGTTTATGCTGATATGATGACTTTGTATTTCACAATATTTCTGTTATCCATGGTTAGTTTTAAATTTAGCCTATACTTGACACCAAAACGTCAGTTTAAACTAGGGAAAGATTCTAATATTCCTATCTAAACTAGCACCATTGTGAGTAGCCAACTTCTAGCACTCTAGGCAGTCCGAGATGGACTCTTCCATTATTAATATAATCCCAAGAATGCCAGCCATCATTGTCACCATATTCTATGGGTTAGCAGCAAGTCCCAGACTCTGCTCACACTCAAGGGAGGAAATTATATGAGCACATGAACACTGGCACTAGGGTTGTGGGGCCACCATAAAACTTATCCCCTAACCACCTGTGAACTGTACGCCATCAAGCTACTACTGCTAGCAAAGAATGGATTCTTTTCGTTGGTACCAGTTGGGAAAACCCAAAGGAAAGAATCGAATTGGCCTAGCTAACGTCAGAGGTCCATCACTAGACCAGTCAACTGCAGCCAAAGATGGACAGCTCCCAAGTTACTCAGTAAGACAAGTAGGGAAAATGGTGGATCCCAAGAAATGGGGGATAAGGGGATAAGTTTCCAAATCTTAGTTATTCCAAACTGGGTAGCCACTGTTTTAGACAACCTGACCCATTATATTGCTTTGTATGTCTTTTGGCCTTGGGAGTCTGGCTTTCCTCTCAACTTCAGTCAAACTGAGGGAAGAAATAAAGAAACACCCTGTGGGGCCCCTGGGTGGCTCAGTCAGGGAATTGTCTGCCTTCAGCTCAGGTCATGATCTCAAGGTCCTAGGATAGAGTCCCATTTCAGGCTCTCTGCTCAGTGGGGAGCCTGCTTCTTCCTCTCCTTCTGCCTCTCTCTCCTCCTTCTGCCTCTCCCCTCTGCTCATGCATTCTCTCTTTCTCTCAAATAAATAAATAAAATCTTTTTTAAAAATTAAAAAAAAAAAGAAACACCCTTTACCCACAAAGACAGCCTGATACATCATAGTTTTTAGCCTTAAGATATGGTGGTAAACATTTTAAATCTAACAACATCTGAAATAATTCTTCTGTAGCCAAATAAAATAAAATACTTTAGAGGGGAAGCTCAGGGTATATTCGTTTTACTGTTTGCAGTAGTTCAACCATATTCACTCTCTTCTTAACAACCTTTTAAGGCTTATCCATACTACAATGAAATCATGCTGCAGAGGTAAAAAAAACTAGAATTATAAAAACACTGCTTAATTTTTTCATATTTTCAACCATGTCAGATGCAAAGTGCAAGATCAAAATTCAGAATTTTTTTCATAATATATTTGACCTCCCTGGCCTAACTGAGCCTACAGAGAAGTAGATAAATCATACTGTAAATTTAATAAATAGGGGTCAAGAGAAAGTACTCACAAATATAGTTAAAGTAGAAACCCACCACGGAGAAACCAGTCTGGAATTTCCTTCTGTACTTGCAAACAGTACCGCAATCTTGACGCCTTAATGATTTTTCGTTCAAAGTATTTGTTTTTGGAAATCCAAACCTGTAGAAGTTGCCCTTCCTAATCTCAATATTTTCAATTTCCACATCTAACCCATCAAAACCACTAAACCTCAATCTCACTGAGCTTTTAATGATGACAGGAAATGCTCCCACCAGAGCACATTCAAAAATTAAGAAGGCATTGGATCATTTGATAAAGAAGCACAAAATATACAGACTCTGTGATGCAAACTTTAAGAGCTAGTATAAAATAAGGACAGTGAAGAATTTCCAGAAATGCTGTTATTGTTTGTTTGGGTTGTTAAACCAGGAAAGTAAATTGCCAAATAAGAACAGAAACATAAATCAGTTCAAGAGACAGCTAAGACATCTTTATGGAAGGAGAAAATTGATGGATCCAGCCTCGGAGCCTGGAGGTGGAGTTAAAGGGCACGAGCTTGTCTTCTGTCAAGCAATCCTTGAAGCCAATGAAGAGTAACGTCTCTAAAAAATGTCACTTTTCAGGATATCCTTTTTTATATGCATTTGCCAAGCAGAGGTGAAGTGGAAGGGCAGCCCTTTATTGGGGCATCCAGTCTATCAGAGAAAACGAGACATCCTGGAGCCAGGATCTCAAATATTACTGTGATGGACCCAACCCCTAAGGTTTCCATGTCCTAGGGTAGGTTGTTTGCTTTTTTTTTTGGTGCGGGAGGGAGCTGTTTTTGCTGAGATCTTAAAAACAAGCCATGTTCTGAATATGGTTACTCCCAGGAACATTTATCTTTATTGATTTAAGCAGATTCTAAACATCTTTATGACACACACAGGCATAAATTCTGAGATTATGGAGGTAGCAGGCAGTTTAAGAAACAGTACTTTGGGGAAAAACAAAACAATCCTCTGATTCGTGTGTTGTGAACAGGCAGTCTTTGCCGACTTCATGAAGGCCATGTCTTCCCAGAGAGATCTTGACAAACTTGGGGTAATGGCCAACGTCAAACACTTCCCGATCTCCAATCTCCCAAATGTTATGAAGTTGATTATAGTCACCTTATAAAACAGTTTCATAAATAAGATATGTACACACTGCAGTGGTGATGTTGGTGGCAAGTACTCCCACCGCCTGACTACCTTGTCAGGAGGAGGCATGGGAATATGGGGATGGACGCAGACCCATTACCGAAATCTGGCTGGCAAATAACCCCACTGTAAGTCCTTGTTTTCCTCTGTAAAATGAACCTGAAAATAATAGTACCTACCAGCTGTGGGCACGATCTGAAATAATGTGCATAAAGTGCCTACCCCATAGGGAAACTCAGCGAGACATTATGATTATTACTGCCCCCCTGGTATTACTTGACTAGAAATGTTTCATTTTTGTCTCATTTCGTCCCCCCCAGAGTAATCCATTCTCTTCACAGACTTAGGAGGCTGACTCTTCAGGGGTCAAGCGCCCGCAGAAGGTTCCACAGATAACAAGCCGCAGACCTAAAATTTAAACTCCAGTCTGTGCACCTTCAGCCTGTTGTCTCCCCCTCAGCAAGGTGGGAGGAGGACTGTTTTGTTGTTTCCCTGAAGCCAAAAATAGGGTATTCCAAAGAAAAGGAGGCAAGGAATGCCCCCAGGGCTTTTTAAGAGTGTCTTAAAGCTAAGTCTAATGCCTGTATCTGGCAAAGAAAATTCTGACCAGTGAAAAAAATGTCCTTTCTAGCCTCTTTAACATGAGGTGTTTTTTTTTTCCAACTAGGAAATTTAATTATGCATCTGTTCATTCATTCATTCAACAATTGTTAAATATCTATTATGTTCTCAACCTGGACTCCTCTCCATGTGGATGCCACCAAATGGAGGAGGGTGACTTGTATATTAACTAAAGGCATAAATGCCAAATTGATGTGAGAAACAGAGAAGCTTTGAAAGAACTGTAATTAAATTAAGTTAGGAACCAGAGTAGCAGTTCGATTAGAGAGATGGGTACCATCGGATGAATTCTTTGGACAAGTCAGTCAGTGGATGAAAAATTCAAGACCCATGAGGAAAATCATGATAGAAATTCAGAGTTTCTCAGCCAGGATCATCAGGGTGTTGATGTTAGAAATGCAAAGAAAAAAGTGGTGGATTATTTAAAGAAAGATCTCCTTAAAGTCTAATGCAACACTGGTTTACCAGTCAATAAATTGGCAAGACCATACCCTTAAAAGTGGGTGCTGCTTCTCTGCCAGATGGAGAAAGATCAATTGTAGTTACAAAATCAGAAATCTGTTACTAAAATCTCAAATGTATATGATTCCTTTGTATTTTGAGACAAGAAGATTACATTTCTCTCGGCACATGAGATACTGTATATTCTAGCTATTGGACAATCATCAGTGTGGATATTGAATCATACTGATTTATAAATGCCTTTTTGGAGCAGGGAGATGGAAAAGGACCCTGATCTTTCTACTCTGTGCATGGACCTGGTATTGCAATACTTCCAGGAATGGTGCACCCCCTCAGGGACAACAGTAGTGGTGCAAATGGCAGGCTCGTTCTGGCTTTTGAAGTCATCCCATGGACCTTTGCACAGAGGAGGTCCAGCGGTTTGCTTGTGGTCCTGTGGCAGGAGCCGGGCAGAAATCCAAGCTCTGGAGTCCCTGGCCTGAGCACCTAAGGCCTATCTTCCATGTGTGACAGTTGACCTGTGTGCATGTGGCCATCAGGGTCAGCCTCACCACACTCCATCTACCCCAGGAAAGTCCCAACCTCCACCTCTCCCCACATGCCTCCATCTATTCTCTGTGTCACTCCCCTCAAAAAACCACCACCAAAAAAAGGAAAAAAGAATTGGAAGGTAGATATTGGGTAGCAGATGACAGAGGACAAAACAGTTAAACATATTGGTCAGGCCATCCTTTCGTTGCTAGTTTAAGAGACTTCAACCAGTCTCAATTTAACCTTCTGCTAGTTACTATAGTATCTAGTATAGGATCATGATATCTAGAAATTTGCCATGTATCTTATTAGAAATATGACCAGTAAATAAAATTGTATCTCTTTTTGTGAAACAAATCTACCTTTAATTCCTCCTCATCATTCACAAAGCTCTAGGACAACAATGTACACTATTTATGCAATTAGACTCAAGTATTGTATTTATTGCTACAAATAGATCTCTGGTCTAATTTAGACACAGTAGTATTGTTTGCCCAAGAGATACACTGAAACACCTATTTCTACATCTTACATAATGGGAACTGGCATTTGAGAAACTTGAAAATTAAAAGTTAATGAATCAGGGGTGCCTGGGTGGTTTAGTCGGTTAAGGATCCGACTCTTGATTTCTGCTCAGGTCATGATTTCAGGGTCCTGGAATCAAGCCCCATGTTGGGTTCCATGCTTAGTGGGGAGACTGTTTGAGGATTCTCTCTCTCCCTCTCTGTCTGCCCCTCCCCGATGCACACACATGTGCTCTCCCTCTCTCTCTCACACACACAGAAAAAAAGGAAAATAGCTAATGAATCCCATTAAAATACTCAAAGTATTTTAAAAGATAAAATGAATTCCAAGTCAGCAAGATTAGATGGGAAATGGAGTGCATCCATTAACTCACCTATGGGGAGAATGTGTAGACAGAAAGGCAGCACCCAGCTCCTGAACCAAAGGAAAAGGAATCACACAAGCAAACGTCAGCAACGTCCAAACAGGACAAGCTCTTCAGCAAAGGAAAGTTAGGATTTAATTTCAGGAAAGACTATTTTAAAAAGCTCACTTGGTCAGCCCGAGGCTGACTAGTAAGATCACCCTGTTGCCAGGTACATCCCTACTGTCAAGATGGGTCTATCAGAAAATCTCATTCAGCCATTCGCTCATTCATTTATTTAACTAGCTTCTACTGAGTGCCAACAAAATGCTGACATGGGGCAAGAGTCCTATGGAATGATGGCAAGCCGAACAGACAGGACTCACATTCATTAGCTTTTACGGTAATTTGAAGGATAAGCAGCAATTGAATAATCACAGCTAGAATATAATGACAAATAGTGATAAGTTCTGTAAAGGAAATGCTTAGAAGATTATAAAAATAACATCAAGAAATGGGATCGGGGAGATCTGGACACACACCCCCAAATCGTACTATCCTAAATTAACGTGCTGGGATGTGATCCCAGGCGTTCTGATCCCAGAGCCCACCTTTCTAAATTACATAATATGTCAGCAAAACAAACATGCAGAGAATACAACTTAACCTGTTTTTAGATAGATAGATCTTTCAAATGAATCCTTGCTAGCAGGCCAGCTCTTAAAAGAGTTGTTTCATCTCTGCTTCTTTACCCTCACCATTCATTTACATTTTCCTTCCCACAAGCAAATCTTGAAATCCAAGATCAGATTCTCCTGCTGTGGCTATGCCAAATCATGACCCAGCTCGACACTAAAATATAGAAAGTCCATATTGAAGGGCTCAGAGTCAAAGCATTTTCTCTATAGTGGTTTTATCTCTGTGTTCTGATAGGATCATTATAAAGGCTAGGGGAAGGCCCATTGCACATGGGAAATGAGTAAAAACAGTATATTCCAAAAAATGCAACAAAATCCACTGCTTCTCATTCCATGTGTAGAATTTTGATACTAAAATAATTCTTGGAAAAACTCAAAGGGAATGCAGCCCATTAAGTTTCTTAAAAAAAGGACAGTCCTTTCTAGATTCACTGAAGGCTGATGTATGACAAGCTTCATTTCAAACGTGCTTTGAAAACATGATGTAAGTCTGACAAGTCAGACTTTGTAACTTGGCAGAGGCGAAGTTTTTGAAATGTATTTATGTATGTGTTGGGTGTAAACTGTTATTGTACTGGAAAACTTCTTGAAAGGGATTTTTATAAGTCTCATCTTGTCTCTCTCAAGTGGCTGTTAAAAATAGAGAGTTTATTGGCAACTATTTTTCCTTGTGTTAGAGAAGGATTAGCTTAATCCTGGTGAAATATCTTAACACTTTACTATATTCAATTTTATACAAGTAAACTTTCATTACACCTAATACTAAAATAACTGCATGTATCCTAAGTGATTCAAAAGTTATACATTTGTCAAGTCTGTTTTTACAGACCTGTGAAACTTAAGCACTGTTCTCTAAGCGAGGTAAATTTTCACCCTTCTACCTACACCCGAATTATTTTAATTTTGGAGTAAGGTTTATTTCTTTTGTTTGTTTTTTCTGTAAAGTGTTAGAGGCTTCCTCTGTGTGTTGAATACAGGATGAGAGAATGAGTCAAGCAAACATTGTAACCTTCACTACGGGGCCCAGTTTACAAAGCTATTTGAGATCCTCCTTTTTTAAATAACCAATTTAGATTTAGGACATTTGTGTTACATGTGTTCTCCTTTCCAATTATAAAAAGTCCAAATGTGACATTTTCCCCCTTCACTCCCACATTCTAGGCCAGTCCAAAGCTAAGTTAAATGGGCAAAATGCGTCCTATTTCCTCATCAACACATTTAGCTTCCTTTTTTTTTTTTCTTCTCTGGCGTTCCTTCTGCTTTTTTCTGCTCATTTAAAAATATCTACTGCCCTTCCAGGAACAAAACCCGATATCAAGAAATAATCTGCCTTTGTTTCCAATAGGACAACTTGCATTCCCTCTCAGAGGAGTATTTGTCTTCCAAGCCTTATCTCTACTCTCCAAATGAGAGAATGCGTCCCCTAAAGAATTTCAGAGTTGTTTCTCACTGATGTATAGGCGTGTACCTTGTAGCCGCATGATCTGGACCATCGTGGAGCATCCAAGGTCAGGGGCAGGGAGAGAGAGAAATGGAGGAGTCACATGGGCTCTTTCTCGCCCCAGAGTCCTTTCTTCCTCTCCCAGTGTATTTGGCCAGCACAAGTCAGGTGCCTCGAGGAATGACCAGGGAATTTATGAAATGTGGGCAGCTTATGGCTTTTTGGCTAAGCAAAAATGATCGTGGCTTCTTTGGGTACCCTTTGCTCCCTTCTTCCTACACAGAAAACACACCCATCTCCCCACGGTAGATAACCCCAAATCCTGGCCCATCCCTGCACGTGACTCAAAGTCTAGAAAATGCTTAGTGGCATCTTCATCAAAATTAGATAGGAGTCTTTTTGACTCGTATGAATGGAACTGTTTTTTCCCCCAGATTTCCCCCACATACTCACACCCTAAAAGCCATAGTGAAACAATGACGGGAGAACCCCAGTGGACACTCCCACTCAGAAGGAGGAAGACCAGAGGACAGAGAGCCTCCGTGATCCATGGCACGTCTGCTGAGCTGCTGGAAGACCCGGCAGGGCCCGGAAAGTGCCATCAGCTCTAGCCCTTGCTGCATCCCAGCCCCCCCGGGGCTTCTTTCTTGTCCATTGTCCAACTTGGCCACATATGAAGTGACCTTTAGGGGACAGGCCCTCTTGGAGGACTGCTCAGCTTTTCCGCTCAGCTCCAGCTTCGGGGATTTTGATGACACGAGAGTTGTTTGAAGTGTATTTTTTTTTCCATGTTCACTTTCTTTGGCACTTCATTTCTCTCCAAGAGTAAGTTGGTTTTCGGATCTTGGTCTGGAAACATGTGACTTCTAGAAAAGGAGAGTTGGTGAACAGTGACTGTCCATCACCATGAGGCATAAATTGAAATCCTTCCAATAGTCCTGATATGGAAGTATTGCCACTTGGACCTTTCACAGATGGAGAATGTGGGAAGATATTGGGAAGCAAAGTGTCCCTTCCTAGGATGTCTCAAAATAGGCACGTAGGTAATGCTACCCTTGCCAATATGACATTATTTGGGGCCTATAGATGTCCCCAGTTGGTCTGACTGAGGCAAGCCTGGAGACAATGGAACATAAAATTTGAAAATCGGACTCTTCCCAAAAAATCCAAGACTTGGAGTCACTTCACTGAGGTCGTATACACAATTTTTGCTTCTTTCACTCCACATGCATTAAGCTTTTGGTTAGTTGTTTGCTTTTTTTTTTTTTTTTTTAAAGATTTTGTTTATTTATTCGACAGATAGAGACAGCCAGTGAGAGAGGGAACACAAGCACGGGGAGTGGGAGAGGAAGAAGCAGGCTCATAGCAGAAGAGCCTGATGTGGGGCTCGATCCCATAATGCTGGGATCACACCCTGAGCCGAAGGCAGATGCTCAACCGCTGTGCCACCCAGGCGCCCCTAGTTGTTTGCTTTTAAACTAATTGCTAAGATGTTATGTCTGGTCAGACAGGTGCCTGTCACTGCCTTCACCAGGAGAGACTGCATACCACTTATTTGCTAAAACACTTAAAAAAAATCTCACACCGTGCAAATTGGAACTTAGTAAGTACCTTTTGCTGATTATGAGAAACCTAACTTTTTTTTTTTTTAAACCACGTATTTCTTTTTTGTCCCTATGGCTTCATCTGCACGGGCGTGATTGGATGTGGCAAATATCTACTTGTTCTGATTTCTCACCGTGAGTTTTAAACAGCTCATGCTGTGGGGACTGACATTTCCAGGTCACAGTCAAAAGGCATAGCCAAGGCTTTCGGTCATGTCTAATTCTACTTTGTACATGTGCTACCTTTCCTCAGAGCATAATTTTGTCTTAGAAATGAATTACATTAAAGACACCTCAAAGCACTGATGTAGATCCTGCCCCGCCAACCATCTTGGGGGGATTCGGTTACATCTCTGAATTGTTTAACTGAAATCTTCGCTTGATTCAGTGAGTTTTAAAGTCATATGACCCTTGGAAAAGCAGACCCTTCCTTTCCTCTTCATCTTCCTCCTCCTTCCCTTCCTCCACTCCTTCCTCCTCATTTTTTTTTTTAATGTGATTGATACTGAAGATCTCAGAACATTTCCAAACGTAGACTCTCTCTGACCTGGGACCCCTCCCCCCACATAAATGGTGGCAGGGCCAGGATTAGGACCAGGGGAGCCAGTCCTAATCCATTTAAAAGGATGCCCCAAATGGTCAGTAATCAAGATTAGCAATATTTAAATGCAGTATATTAAAACATAAAAATGAATGCAAGCAATCCCCAACGAACAAAATATCACATCTGAGAATGAAGACACATGGTGGTTTGCTTTATTCTCCTGCATTCCTGTGTGAAGGGAACAATCATTCGCAGTTGGCCCTGGGCACACAGTCAGAGGCCACACCGTTCCTAGCGGTGGGATTATGAAAGGTGACAAAAGGCAGAAAGATAGGGCAGCACAGGGCGTTTTATGGAGTCATGATGCTTACTGTAGAGTTTGTGTTACTCTTTCTACTTGGTTCCAATTATGAGCGGGGATTTTGACAAAGGCATAGAGGGGATGCCCATTTTCCCTTCTCCTTGGGCTCAGGGATGGCTCAGCCTCAGCGCTGAGCTGTGGCCTCCTTGCCCAACCATGACTTGTGCATTCAGTCCCCGCCCCCTCTTCAGCTTCTCCGGCTTCCAAGGTGTCCAGGCACTGCTCCGCATCTAATCTCCGGCTCCATTCAGCCAAGGTTCCAGTGATTCTAGCTGTGGATGCAGAAACGCCTAGCAAGGACTCCAAACAATCTAGAACCTGGCATCAGAAGAATTCACAGCTGAAGCCAGATCAAAGTGAGTGATTGTGGTGAAACTCAGCATTGCTGAATTTCCATTTCTAGTTCAGCACATCACATCACATCCGAAACTCCTGCGGGCCACACTGGAGAGCTGTGTGCGTACCACACTGCTTCTCTGGGAGCAACTGCTCCTGGTGCGGTCCTCCCCACTGACTTACAGATGAGACGTAAGCGGACAGCCCAGTCCCTTGAAGGCTAGCCATGCTAGTTTGGAAAAACTGACTGATGACAACACAATCGAAAAAAAAGGAAATAAGGAAATAAATAAAAACCAATCAAATAGATATCTGATTTACTGTAAAAAATTAAAAAAAAAAAACTAGTTAGAGTTTTGTATGTCGATCAGCTGTTTGGCTATTTCCATCACCAATTATTCTTCTTTAACAGAATGTCTAAACTGTCTGTTGTTTAAAGATGCTGTGGAGCTGTTCTTTTTCAGTGTTTTTCTTTGTACGTTTGCATCGCAGTCTGTAAAATTCTCTGGCTTCATCCTCTTTTGGAGCCTTCTACTTAGCTAGATTTCATAAATGATTATTATAATTTTTTTTAATTTTGGAATGAAAGGTGCTCACATACCCAGGGGTCTTGTTTATTCTTCCCATTTCACTTAATGCGTCTCTATCAAAATAAAGGAGCATGCCGTGAAATATGGTTCTACTCTTCTGCAAAACCCCTGATCAAGAGAAATGTTCACAGTGAACATATACCTTGTTTCACACGTCATTTGGATGGCTATTGGTGAAGATAACTATTTAGTAGTAACATATGTTACCAGAGACCATTCAGTAGCTACTCCACCAGAACAGTCCCATTTCCAGAGCATGCCCTTTCCTTAAGGAGGACGCTGTGAACCACTAAAGAATCATAGTAATTGACCTGGGTCTATACATCAAGTCTAAATAGACACAGAGTAAATTGCATAGCATTTGGTAAAACAAGTTACTCACTGTTCCTCTTTCAACCCATAATGACTGTAATTCAATTAGGCTTATTGCCTGTTATTCAATATGATACTACTGTAAAATTGTTCCTCTGCAATCCCAACTTTAGAGTTAAAGAGCCTGCTTTTCTTCTTAAAGCACATGGGCTTTCTTGCATTGGAACAGGATTTCATTATATTTAAAAACTTTTTCCACTGTTTACTTTATCACCGGGGTCAGATAAAGGAGCCAGAGTCAAAATTAGTCTCTTGCTCTGGGATGGGGGAAGTGAACAGAGAGAAACCCCAGTGGAAATCAGTGGTGGATTTATTTGTATTTCCATAGAGCAGAAATTACAGGAACATTAGCAAAGTTGAAAGAAAAGCATGAGGGAGGGGGGATCTCCATAATTTTGTTATTGTTATCATTATTATTCCGAAAAGACACTACAATTAATCTGGGATATTTCACACAGCGTATTTAAAATTGTCTATGAATCATATGTATTTTCAATCAATTTCAATTTTTTTCACCATATAATAGAATACTTCCCAGGCTGAGCCTACCAAAAGGAATTTATTAAAAGTTTTCCTTATCTAACCATGAAAAATGCCTGGATATAGAGTTGATATTTAATTAAAAAAATATTTTTTACAGGTTTGAGGACTTTTCATGAAATCATGAAAATAATCCAATCTGAATAGAGATGAACTAGAGGACGGACTTGAGTTATTATCTCTGTGACAAGTTTCTAAAACTCTCTCTGTCTTATGAGTCAAAGAGGATTTGGGGGAGGAGTAAATGAGCTAGTGCATGCACAATACTTAGAAATATCCCTGGTGTGTTTTGCAAGCCTCAAAACAAAAACTAAAACAAAAACACAGCTCCTTCACTCATATCACCATCAACATTATTATTATGTGAAATCACATGGAACTTATGATGATATTGGATTCTTTTCAATGGATCTGGCGAACCCATTATACAATTTAACACACGATTATGTAGCTAAGCCTCTGAGTAGGAACAGTCTACCTGTGAGCATCCCATAGATACAGATTGCTGTTCCTTCCACCAACCAACTGAGGCTTGGGAATGCGATTCGCACTTCCCGAATTTAGAGTTATACCCTTTCGGGGACACACACACATACCCTGAACTAATTTACATAATCTGGGGAAGGAAGGATGATGACTTGTACCACTTGTACCCCTTAGAGTGCATTGCATCCATGAGAAGCTTAAGAAATATTTTATTAATTTTTGATTTGACAACATCGGGGCCGATTCCATTAGTCCATATCACTATAGAATCTAGACATTCAATCTAGAAATTAATACAAAATATCTAGAATATTGAAAAATATCTGTTATAAACAATTGTTTTTCTTCCTAAATTGCTTAGAAAATGTCCAAATGCGCCTTGTGTTACTATTATTCCTGAGCAGTGGAAGCTGAAACTTGTTATGTTGTTCAAATGTTTGGATGTTCACATGACTCGGATTTCTCTAATATTGTATTTGGTTGACTTAGCTCAAGATAACTTATTCTGAAATCACCATGAAGTCATACGGTATGGAATTTTTACTGAACAAAAGAGCCCAGTAGTAACTTTCCCTTGACATTTGAATTTTGTACACAAGCATCTTTTAGATTTACCATCATGGCGAAAATCAGTCAACTTCACCTTGTCAAGTTTCTTCGCATGTCAGACATCTTGTTAAAAGTGATAAATTCAATTAGTTTGTTGAATTTATAGAATGTCAATCAACTTGATGTGTTTCTTTTTCTTCATCACAGTAAATAAACTAACCAGTTCTNAGTATGGAATTTTTACTGAACAAAAGAGCCCAGTAGTAACTTTCCCTTGACATTTGAACTTTGTACACAAGCATCTTTTAGATTTACCATCATGGCGAAAATCAGTCAACTTCACCTTGTCAAGTTTCTTTGCATGTCAGACATCTTGTTAAAAGTGATAAATTCAATTAGTTTGTGAATTTATAGAATGTCAATCAACTTGATGTGTTTCTTTTTCTTCATCACAGTAAATAAACTAACCAGTTCTCTTTTCCACCCCTCCTCTCAGCTCCCCACCAACCATTCGATATCAGCAGGTGTAGCATCCACTTTGGAAAAACTTGAGTGTAGCATATTTGTTTGCCAAAGCTCTCTTCCCTGAAATGTGTCCTAGGACCTGCTTTAGAAGCTGGTTATCAGTATTAAATGAGATACAGAAGGTCAAGCACAGAGCACAGTGCTGAGAAAAGAAAAAAGCTTGCTTCAGGGTCACAACTTAGGTTGTGGATGGTTTTGGAGGTGGTGGTGATGGTGGTGAACACAGGGACAGAGATCAGACTGGTTACAGGTCTAGGAAGAGTGACAATGACAGAACATAATATAGACAAATCCAAAGAATATTTATTTTTAGGATTTTATTTACTTATTTGGGGGAGAGAGAGAGAGAGAGCATGAGCAGGGGGAGGGGCAGAGGGAGAAGCAGCCTCTGCTGAGTGCAGAGCCCAGCACAGGGCTCCATCCCAGGACCCCAAGATCATGACCTGAGCCAAAGTCAGAGGTTTAACTGACTAAGCCTCCCAGGTCCTCCCAAAGAATATTTTATAAAAAGATAACAGAGCGCAAATGAAAGAGTCAAGAAAATGTAAGAATCAGAAAGTTTAATATGGGCAAATAGCTTTAAGTTCTAAGAGTCCTGGGTACATAAGTGCTTTATAGGAACAAACCCAGACAGGCCCACCTGTGGCTAGGCTTAACTTATGGAATGCAGTTTTCCAAACCAGTATTTCCAATGCTTCTTACTTTTAATAGCAGAGAAGAATGAGCCCTTATTCATAGAGATGAAAGCACTTCAGCCACCTGAAGTCGAGCTATATCTTAGAAGTATCATATTTTATCCTAAAAGTTCATATACAATGTGTGTGTTTTTCCATACAATATCTGTGTTCATCTTAAAGATGTTTTTAGACAAAGTTTGGAGAAAATTGAAAGCTCCAGGGACTCCAGCTTGTCTATCCCTAAAGCTTTGCAACTCCCCTGGCGTGCTGCCCTGAACTTCCCAGGGGCCATAACCATGGTCTTGGAGCAAAGGGTAGAACAGACTTTCAATACTGCTGCAAAGCAGTTGATAAAAGTATTAAGGGGAGAAAATGAAATGAAAATATTTGAGGTCATCTGCAAGTGCTCTCAAGGCTATCCCATCCTTTAAGGGTGGTTACAGAGCTCTAAATCTCTCCCGGACAATTTGGATCAAGTCTTTAGAGTACCCAAGGGTTGGACTGAAGTTAAGGAAAGGGATGATGTGCTCACAAAGGAAGCCCCCAATTGACCATTGACTATCATGTTCTGTGAGCAACTGTGGGTCAACCCGTCCCTTTTGTGGGGACTTTTTTGTTTGGACTGCTTGGACTGAGGACCCACCTGTGCTCCACACCCAGAGTAGGAAACACTGGCACGCCCTCTGGGTGTATGTATGCCCATGCACTGCCTAGAGAATCAGATTATTCTTTAGTTAACTAATGAAAAAAAGTTCTTTTTT